>NC_138066.1:0-326074 GCF_964194185.1 Rhinolophus hipposideros | reverse complement strand
AGTTTCTTTTTACACATTGAGAGTACATTCATATTATCATTTCTGGTAATTATTTTTTTAAAAAGACATGGATTCATGAATTTCAAGCTTTCTCAGTAAAACTTACCCACACCTGAGCATCTAGCGTTATCTATGTAATGGACATAGATAATGGACATTGGACATTGGACAGCTACAAATACTCTAAATTTAAAGGCAGATATTATCTTGCTATGTGACACCTCCTGCTTAAATGGCCTTTTAACAATTATGATTTCAATTCCTCAAAACAGAAACCCAGGGGCAAGTGTTGACTCTGGACCACAGAGAGAATGGGAAGTTAAAAAAAATGGAATCATCCCACTGTCTTTCAAAGGGTGCTCATGCCACATTTCTTTAAATAGTGGTGTTAAAAACCACAAACGTAGAAAAAGAAAATAGTTTCGGTCAAGATGGCAGAGTAGGTAAATGCTGCGTTTGCCTCCTGTCATGACCACATCAAAATCACAACTAAACTACAGAACACCCATCATTGAGGACCACCGAAAGTCTAATTGAACCAAAGCCCTACAACTAAGAACATACAGAAGCAGCCACCTTCAGACTGGCAGGATGGGCAGAGACGCGGAATGAGCCGGTCCCACACCGATGTATGACCATTAAAAACCTGGAAGGATATTTCCGGCTGTGAAGGTCTCCCCTGAGGAGTGCGGGGTCCCAAACCCCACACCAAGCTCCCCAGCTTCCAATGCTGGGAAGAGAAGTTCGCATAATTTCTGGCTGTGAAAACCAGCAGAGATTATGGCTGAGTGAGGCAGAGGACAACTAGAGTCCCAGGAGCTTCTCTTAAAGGTCCCACACACAGTCTTACTCACAGATGGACTCACTCACTCTGAGCTTCAGTGCTGGGGCAGCAGCTTGAAAGGCACCAGGGAGATGTGGAGGGTAATTGAGTTGTTTGGCTTCAGGGCAAGAGCTTTCTCTCAGACAAAAGTGCTGGTAGAACGCGTTATTTCTTTGTTGAGCCCTCCCTACTACCAGTGTGCATACTCAGGCAGCTGCCATATCTGAATCTCCATCCACCTAGCTAACACCATTCATGCACCCTGCCCTGGTGATTCCGAGACCCCGCCACACCCAATTTGCAGACTCAACCAAGCCGGTTCCGGTGGCTTTTCCATACAAACAGCCTATTTTGACTCATGCTGTATGGACTTTCCTAAAATCTCTCAAAGGCTCACAAAACCCAAACAAGCTGCCTCTGGCTTCAGCAAGTCCCATACCTCTTGCTGAGCAGCCCCAGGCCTGGCACTAGCAGCAGGCAGCTCAGATCCTGCTTGGCTTCTCCAAGCACCTCCAAACCCAGCACAGGTGGGCAGCCATCTGGGGATTGCTTTCTGATTCATGGCAGATGGCCCTGGGCAGGGCACAGGCTGCAGCTGAACGTGGCCTGTGGGTGGGCCCCTTTCAGGAGGCCCAGGGGATGCCACTCCCATTGATCAGCTTCAGACCGAACCATAGCATCAACTGGCTGCCTCCAAGGACAACACACCCAAACGGCAGCCTGGGCAGGAACCAGAGCCCTGCTAAAGCAAGTGCTGTCCTTTAGGGTCAGCCCCTGCACTACAGCTCCTCCACTGTGGTCACGGCCAGTCCTCACAACCAATCAGCCCAAGGGTCAATCCCTCCTACAGACGTGCAAACACCAACCACGGTTCAACTACAGCAGGAGGGCACACACAGCCCACACAAGGGACACACCTGGAGCACCCGGCTCAGGTGACCAGGGACTGTGCCACTGGGTCCCAGAGGACACCTGCTACATAAGGCCACTCTACTAAGGCCAGAAGACATAAAGGCTCTACCTAATGCATAGAAATAAACACAGGGAGGCAGCCAAGATGGGGAGACAAAGAAACACGTCCCAAATGATAAAACAAAACAAAGGTCCAAAGAACTGAACAAAATGGAGACAAGAAATCTACCAGACGCAGAGTTCCAAACACTGGTTATGAGCATGCTCAGTGATCTCAGGGAGAACGTCAACAAAGAGATAGGAAACCTAAAAATGGAGATGGAAAACAAAAAAGAACCAGTCAGAAATAAAGAATACAACAACTGAAATGAAGAATACATTAGAAGAAATCAATAGATGAAACAGAGGATCAAATCAGCAATTTAGAAGATAAGGTTGCATAAAACGTCCAAATCAGAACAGCAAAAAACAATTCAAAAAAATAAGGACAGTTTAAGGGTCCTTTGGGACAACACCAAGCATACCAACATTCGCATTATAGGGGTACCAGAAGGAGAAGAAGAGAGAACACAGGAATTAAAAACCTATTTGAAGAAATAATGACAGAAAACTTTCCTAACCTGGCAAAGGAAATAGACATAGAAGCCCAGGAAGTTCAGAGTCCCCAACAAGATGAACTCAGAGGCCCACACCAAGACACATCATAATTAAAGTGCCACAGGTTAAAGACATAGAAGGAATCTTAAAAGCAGCAAGAGAAAAGTGGTTAGTTACATACAAGGGAGCTCCCATGAGACTATCAGCTGATTTCTCAACAGAAGCTTTGCAGGCCAGAGGGATTGGCACAAAATATTGAAAAGTGATGAAAAGCAAGGAGCTACAACCAAGACTACTCTACCCAGCAAAGCTATCATTTAGACTCAAGACAGATAAAGAGCTTCCCAGACAAGAAAACCCTAAATGAGTTCATCACCACCAAACCAGTTTTACAAGGAATGTTAGAGGGACCTCTTTAAGACAAAAAAAAGAAAATAGATCAAAAATATGAATAAAATGGCAATAACTATATATCTATCAACAATTACTTTAAATGTAAATGGATTAAATGCTCCAATCAAAATAAGGTGGCTAAATGGATAAGAAAACAAGACTCTCACATATGCTTCCTACAAGAGACTCATTTCAGATCAAAAGACACACACAGACTGAAAGAGATGGAAAAGAGATATTTCATGAAAACGGAAACACACCAAAAAACTCGGGTAGCAAAATAGACATTAAAACAAGGCCTATAACAAGAAACCAAGAAGGACCCAGTAATCTCACTTCTGGGTATTTATCCGAAGAATCCCAACACACTACTTCGAGGGGACATGTGCACCCATATGTTCACTACAGCACTGTTTACAATGGCCAAGATGTAGGGGCAGCCTGGGTGTCTGTTAATAGAAAAATGGAAGAAGAGGAGATGGTACGTATACTAGGGGTGCCAAAAAATTGTATACTCATGACTCGTATTCATCTTTTGTTATCGGCATATATCGAGTACTACAATTTTAATAGTTTTTCCCTTTCTTAAAATGTGTATACATTTTTTGGCACCCTCTGTATACAGTGGAATATTGGTCTGCCAGGAAAGGGAATGGGTCCTTGCCATCTGCAGCAGCATGAATGGACCTGAAAAGTACCGTGTTCAGTGGAGTATGTCAGACAGAGAAAGACAGATGCAATGTGATTTGGCTTATATGTGGAATCTAGGTAACAAAATAAACAAACGAAACAGAAACTCATAGATACAGAGAACATTTTGATGGTTGCCAGATGGGAGGGGGGTTGAGGGGTAAGTGAAAATAGGGAAGGGATTAAGAAGTACAAATTGGTTGTTACACAGTAGTCACGGGGATGTAGGGTACAGCATAAGGAAAATGCTCAATATTGTAATAACTATATACAGTGTCAGATGGGTACTATATTTATCGGGGTGATAGACGGGAGAGGGTTTGGGAAGCAGCATGAAAAACATAAAAGGATTAAGAAGTATAAACTGGTAGTTACAACACAGCCATGGGGGGGTAAAGTAGAGCATAGGGAATCTAGTCAATAATATGGTAATAACTATGTATAGTGCCAGGTGGATACTAGACTAGTCAGGGGGATCACTTCTTAAATTGTATAAATGTCTAAGCACTATGCTGTACATCTGTAATTAATATAAAATATTGAATGTCAAAAAAAGGGCAAAATAATTCAATCATTTTTGGGGGTGTTATGCCTTAAAATTAAAAAAAAAGGAAAGAAAAAGCATGCTAGAGTAAGGTGTTACTTCTGGATCTTAGAGCCCTCTGGCCTCTCACCTATCACTTCCCTGATAGATATCCTTCTTTCTAGCCCCTTTCCCAAACAAAAAAATTTTCCTAACAATTTCTACCCAAAGAGTTGCTTTAAGCCCCAAACTGTACTTTAAAAGACTCAAAAGCAGTTTCCTGTCCTCCAGATTACTACCCAAATTAAACCAGACTCAATGGTCCAAAATTACTAGCAGTATGTTTGACAATTCTTCACTTGTGGTAAAACATACAGGTACTTGGCAAAAGTATTTACCATAGCTACAAATAAGGCTCTGTGTTTTGAGAATTAAGTTGCTGTAAAATTTTAATCACAGAAATGGTTCAAAGAAATTATGTAAAACACATTACCTGTACTCCGAAGTGTCTGTATGTTCAACATATAGCATGGAGTTATGTTAACATGTTAACATGGAGTATGTTAAGTATGTTAAGTCATAACAGCCAACAGAACTGAAAATCATTGATGTTTTTATTGCTAATTTCTATCTTCACATACAAACCCTTACGTGGCAAGACACTTGTTATATTTACCACATGCCAGAAATGCAGGACAGGCCACCGTGATAGCACTCAGTCCTGAATCACGGAAACATTTTTACAGTCAGTCGTGCAATTCAAACCTAAAACAGACAGAAAGTTATCCAATCTGACCCTGTTCTTCTCACTCTCTGCCTGGGAAAAGAAGAATCAAAGTTTGGATACAAAAACCATAACCCACCTGTATTTAGATAAGAAAATTTAACTCCTGTTCACCCAGGGATTCATTTCTGTAGTTACACTGTAGCAGAGTGTCAATCTGACACAGCACTTTTGTTTACAAAGAGTGTAACTTAAGTTGACATATCTTTGTAGGAAACTTATGGTTAAAAACAAAAATGTATTAAGCTTATAGATCTGCTGAGAATCCTGTGCAAACTTTAAATAAAATGGATTATTCACTGTTAATCATCAGGGTTAAACTATTTTTCAAATCAACTCTTCCTTGACTGGGCCACTAGAGTGCTAGAAATGCAGTTACACTGGACCCACACTGATACAAGAAAAAGATCCCCCTAAAATTCCAAGAACAGATGAAAGATGTTTCGATTCATGGTTGGTATACTACCAAAAAGGTACTGCAGTACTGACCTGAATTTTCAAAGAAATATTTATCACCACCTCTTGTCTGTCTATAGCTCAAGTTATTTCTTCAACAGCTTTCAAACTAAGCAACTGACATTAAAAGACTAATCCAAGACATAGACATCAAAAAAAAAGTGTGGTTCCTTTAGAAAATTAGACAAAGGATGGGTTAAACCTGACTCCCTACTTTGTTAAAAATTACAGGGGAGGGGGCAGGGGAGTGAAGAAGGAAGAGAGCAGGGGATTCCCTACTTAAAACAAGTAGAGCTGAATCTTGTATCACATAAATGGTGACCAAGACTACAGCACAATAACAAGACCATCACCTGGAGAGCACCGGTTTCAGGTGGATAGATTTTCTTTTTAAGGACACACAATTTCATTCGCAAAAATTCCATTTCGATCCTTATGTAAATGTTTCATCTCTGATTTTAGTTCATTCTAAGAGGTAATGACTGCTTCCCAACACCACGACTGATAAAACAAAAGTTAAGTTTAACATTACCTCCAAATCAGCAGATGTTACTTTTCCTATTAAAAAACATGCTACTCAAGTGGAAATTGCTTAATGACTCCCAAACTCAGATGGTAAATTGCAAAACCGCATTTGATTATAAAACCACGGTTTATTCATATTAAGAGGAAAGAATCCCATTATTTCCTTATTTCCAAATGATTGGTAAGTCTAATCGCTTGGATAGGATGTATACCTGAAAAATAATTTCACTAAACGTTATTTCTTCGGTGTCTCACGGAAGTGATCAGGTTCTTGCTAAGACTTACCGCAGAAAGCACGCCACGGCCCACCTTCGCATCAGACCAACCTTTTCTTTTAAAACCACTCCTTTATCGCCGGGTACAAGCGCTTCTACCAACTACATCGTGCTCAGAAGGACGCCGCTTTCCTAGATGCGGCTCTCAAGGGCCACGACGCGCTACGTTTCTAACTGCCCACCCAGCTCTGCGACTGCAGCCACGCCCAAACCTGAAATGGCACCCACACAAAAGCCATCTCCCTATATTCTTGCAGACCCTGGACCCGGTGGGGCGTTTTAGTCAAGCAGAGCGGTAACCACACCCTAGTAACCCCAGTCCCAGGCAATCTAAGGGGCTACTCTGGTATGCAAGGCATACTGAAGATGGGGGCAGGGAACCGACCCGTCACAGACCACCACACAGGCCCCAGATAACCTCCGTCCCCTAGGAGTTTTTTGTCTCATTTTTTCTCAGGGCACCCATCCCCGACCCCGACCCCTCCCACGCCTGGAGGATTCCTCCGAGTGGCCTGGCGCTGGAACGTCGGGCACCTGACTCCTCGGTACCAGGATTCCAAGGCGACCCTGGGAAGGGAAAGCCGCCCCCTTCCAGACCCGCACGCGCCCACCCCCGAAACTGGACTCGCTCCCGAGCCCCCGCCCCTGCTCCGTTCCCAGCCCCGCGGCCAGAAGCGCAGGAACCCGGGGAAGGAGAGGAGGCGGGGGAAGAAGGGGAGAGGGGTGGGGGAGGGGAATGAAGACAGAGAAGCAGCCTCGTGCCCACCCACCCGGCGAGCGCCGCCCGGAGGACGCGGCGGGCTACCGCGCCCGCCCTCGCCCCTCGCCCTCGCCCCGCGCGGGGCCCAGAGCACCCCTCCCGCGCGTGCCACGCAGCGCTGCAGACGCGGGTCTCGTCCGGCCCCCGGCGCAGCCCGCAGCCTCGGGCGCGGGAGGCGGGCGGCTCTCACCTTGCGCTTGCGGGCCTCCGCCGTGCCGCTCCACACGAAGCACTGGTAGATGGCCCGCAGGTTCTGCTTCCAGTTGTCCACCTTGAAGCTGCTCAGGTGCGAACAGCCCGGCGGCGTCACCACCAGCTCCGCGTCCATGGCCTCGCTCTCCGGCTCGGGCCGGGAAACCATGGGGGGCAAGGCCCGGCCGCGCGCGGGGGGCGGCGAGGGGGTCGAGGACGACGCCAGCGCGGCGCGGGGGCTGCTCGGCGGCGGACCCCGGCAGGCCAAGGGTCTGACGCTTGCACAAAGCACGGGCGGCGGACAAAGATGGTGCTGCACGGCCGCGGAGGGGGAGGTGACGGCTAGCCAGACGCCGCCCGCGCAGCGCTCCCCGGGTTCGCGGAGGGCGGGGCGGGGCGCGGGCGCCGCGGGCTGAGACTACGTCATCCCGGGCCGGTGGCGGGCGCCGCAGTGCGCATGCTCCAGCCCCTCAGGCCCCGCCCCACCACCCCTCCCCCTCCTCCTCCGGTGCCCGCAGGCTGCGGGACGAAGCGCACCGCAGAGGGCCGCAGGAGGTTGGAGTTAACGAGGGTCCGCCCCCGCACGTATGCGATTGGTCGCCGACTTCCAGTGGCACCAGCAGCCTTTTCGTTAGCTGTCAGTGTAGTCCATCTGGTTCAGAACCACCTCCCGGGACTGGGGCTAATTGACATTCCCGGTCTCCATTCGAGAAATGGGGAGGTGGGGCCATGCAGATGATTGGGTGACGGGGGATGTCCGTCAGGGCCCTGGACCGGTTTGCACCGGCCTGAGCTCTGCTGCAGAGAGGCGGAGCGACGAGCTGAGCTGTCCAAAGCCTTGCAGTGTCGCTGGGCCTTGATCTCCAACCGCACTTTGCCAGCCGAGGCAGTACTTCCGTGTTTCACTGTCTGTTCCGTTGACAACAGAAATCCTTCATCTGGACTTTCTGCAGGGCTCTCCATCTTCGAAGCTATCCCAGACATTACAGTGGATTGGAACTGCCACTACCTGCTTGGTTCTGCTTCCTTGAAGCAGACCCGGGTCCCTCTCCACCAGGAATCCAGCACTATCCAAAGAAATAGGATGCGCGCTGCATACCTAATTTTAAATTTTCTAACAGCCACATTTTAAAAAATGATAAGTGAAATTAAGTAATAAACTTGAATCCAATATAGCCAATATGTCATCTCAACATGTAAGCAATATTGCAAAATTATTAAATATTTTACAGTTTGGGGACGAATTCTTCAAGATCTGGTATTTTACACTTACAGTATATCCAATTTATACTAGTCATATTTCAAGTGCTCACGGTTACCGTATTGAACAGCACAGGTCTGATCAGCGCACAAACGACTGAACCAGGGCAGACTGTGAAAAGATCTTTAAAGACAAATGCAAACAGTGTCTTGGGGGAGTAAAGATCCAAAGGATCTGGGAGAACTTGGAGGCCGTGTGGTGCTACTCACTTATACTAACCGCACTGCTAACTGCTTTGCTACATTCCTGGACAGGTTAAGAAAACAGCAATGGCTGTCCAGGTCAGTCCAAAGCAATCACAAGATTTCAAAAAATAAATAAGTGAGTAAAGATAACAATGGCATAGCAATTAAGACTGCAGGGTTAAATGGACTGGGGACAGGAATAAAGCATTTGTGGTTAGAACAAATTGCCAAGCACACTTTTACCTTGGTCCTTGGTCCCCTCTACCTACAATGTGTCCCACCCCCATATTCCATGGCTTATACTCCCTAACCTCCTGCTGGGCTTCATCAGGCACTGCCTTCTCAGTGAGGCCTTCCACTACCACCCTACTAAAATTATAAACCCCCCAAAATTCTCCATCCCCTTACCCTGCTTTGTTTTTCTCCAAAAAACTTTTTTACTTGTCTATGATTTATTCCTTCAGTAGCATAAACACTCATAAGGATTATGATTTTGTGTGTTTTATTTACTTATATATCCGCCAGTGCCCAGAACAGTATTGGTTGCATGCAGGTTCTCAAAATTACCTGTTGAATTTAATTAATTAACAAACTTTTATAGGAGAATCTTACAAGATCATTCTCAGAATAAAGCACTGGTTAAGTAAGGCACCCTATGGATATATTACAGAAAGGAATGTCACTTTATTAAAAAGTAAAATCATAAATAGTCAATAAGTTAGGAATTACAAATTATGTGATTCACCTCTATAAATATTATATGTAAGGAGTATTCCAATATTACTGGGCTTACACATATGATTTGATTTCAAGAATTTACTTAGAAATGGGTAGTTACAAAATAGTCATAGGGATGTAAAGTACAGCATAGGGAATATAGTCAATAATATTGGAATAACTATATGTAATGCCAGATGGGTACTAGACTTATCGGGGGAATCACTTCATAAATTATATAAATGTCTAAGCATTATGCTGCACTCTTGAAACTAATATAAAATAATATTGAATGTCAACTGTAATTGAAAAAAAAAAAAGAATTTGTGCTCCGTTCAGGCCCGTAATATCTATAATAACGTTTTTATCAGTATGTCATATAACCATGGAAGAGTTCCTATGCTCTCTACTTGAGTTATAAATAATTATTTGAAATGCTCTGCAGTCAGATAGCCTTACACATAAATAAATTAAAACAGAATATATTGGGGGCTGGCCCGGTGGCTCAGGTGATTGGAGCTCTGTGCTCCTAACTCCAAAGGCTGCCAGTTCGATTCCCACACGGGCCAGTGGGCTCTCAACCACAAGGTTGCCAGTTCGATTCCTCGAGTCCCACAAGGGATGGTGGGCTGCGCCCCCTGCAACTAGCAACGGCAACTGGACCTGGAGCTGAGCTGCGCCCTCCACAACTAAGATTGAAAGGACAACAACTTGACTTGGAAAAAAGTCCTGGAAGTACACATTGTTCCCCAATAAAGTCCTGTTCCCCCTCCCCAATAAAGTCTTTATTAAAAAATACCCCACAGAGTATCTCCTTCAGAAGCAATTTCCAAAAGAGGCATGGACAAAGCTATTTAGTATAGCACTAGGGGTAGGGGGGGACTGCGCTGAAAACACCTTAAATGGCCATGAATAAGGAGAATGGTTGAATAAACTATGGGATAGCCATTCTAGGGAATACTATGCAGTTGTTTTAAAAATTGAAACAGGTCTATAAATACTAATATGGAAAGTCTGTAAGACATAAGTGAATAAAACAGACTGCATAAATATACAGACAATATGCTAACATTTACAGGAAAATAATACTATATGTAGGTGTATATTAAAGGGCTGGAAGAAACAAACAAATCCATCAATCATAGTTAACTTCTGGTAAGGGATAACTTAGTCTATAACGTTTGAATTTTTTACATTAAGAATCATATTATCAAAAAAAAAAGAATCATATTATCTTTTACTAGAAAAATCATATTTTCTTACTTGAAAACTTAAAAAGAAATGACAAAATCTCAAGATACAAGGGAGCAGAAAGAAGCTAAGGCCCAGATAAAAGGGAACTTGCTCAAATGCATACATTCATACTGTTCTACAACATCTAGAAAACAGTCAGGGGTCCAAAAATGTTATTTATACATCTATCCAGGAAACAAGTTAGACTGCTAAATTAGAGTCCTGGCTACACCACTTACTGTCTGTGCAACCTAGGGCAGATTCCTTAATTTTCTCAACCTGTTTACTTATCTGTTAAAATTGGGGCAATATCAGCTCAGTGCTCATATTAAAGGGTTGTAGAAAGAAATAAACGAGGTAAGAGTAAAGCCTGTAGCATATGCCTGTCATTGATTAAATACTCATGAAACATCAGCAATTATTGATCTGGTAACTTGCAGAGTATTGAGATGATTAAGACAACATCCCACTTTAAGAATCCTATGTCCCTGTAGTGGAATAAACAGCAGTGTTAACAGTCAGTTATAGTTATATGAAATTGCAGTGATGAAGGAAAGTCCAGGTAATTTCAAAACACTCCATGACACTTCTAACCCCAACCTCACCAGGTAGTAACAGTGGAGGAAATCCAGAAATGTTTCTATGTCTTACCTAAGTATAGAAGGATGGGCAGGAGTTTGCCAATTTTTAAAAATAAGTGACATGAGGAGGGATTTGCCTCAAAAGGCATTTGAAACCATCCATGGCACCAACATGGCCTAAAATGTATTCTCTGTATTTATCTGTTATTTAATTTTTTTGTTTCCAAATAAAAAATTTTTAAACACTGATAAAATTATGCTTCCAAGATCCTTCCGTAATATTCTAGATCAATCCTCCTTCAGATAACAACTTTGAACAGAGTACGAAAAACAAATCCCAGAATGCATTGGAGATTGAAACAAAGCAGGCAGACCTGGGAGGGAGTAGACACTTAGAAGATGGGATCTGCCCAGAACAAGTAATCTTTCTGGGGTTTTTTATGGCTTGTAAGATAGGCTATACTTGGAGGAGCTCAGGTGGTAGACTGAAATGCTGATAAAAAAAATAAATAAAACAAACAAAAAAATCAACTGTCTTTCTGAACTGAAAAAGCAGAGAACAGAGAACAGAACAATTAAAGCCACTGAGGAGTGAGGAGAGTCAGAGAAGGGGAGTCCCAGGGGCAGTGTATAAACTGTGTCCAAGTATCTAGTTGACTTGACCACTGAACCATTGTAGGGGAAATTTCAAGTAGTCCAATTAGAAGAAAGAAGTGAGCAGAGACTTAAGCTTCTACCCAAGAAATAGTTACATTTGAAGTCAACTGCCTGCTAAAAGAAAAATATCAACTCTCTTTGGAGGTACATAACAAAACCCCTATTTTCAACAATATAACATTCAAGGTGCAATCTGCAAAAAGTAAAATAAAATAATGTAAATGGAGTCACACTAAAACGGAGTTGCAGCTGCCACGCCAGAACTGTCTTGCACCTCTTATGCCTCAACATTTGGAATGTTAACACACAACAAAATAACCTTTGGACTGAGTCTAAAGCATCATTATGTCCTAAAGAACTGTTTGCAAAAATAACAAGAAAGCAGATGTTATGACTACCACACTGCTGACTACTGGACTAAAAAATTAAAAACACTGTTGAGTATTAGCATCCCTATGTTAGCTTATCTATGCCAATAGAAGTGCCTTTTTTCTATTAATATAATTCTTCCCCTTCCCTTTCTCATAAATACCCCTTGCCTCTATCTCCTAATTAAAACACTGCTTGGGTTTCTGCCTGATCAGTGCTTCATGAATAACTGTCTTTTTTCTAATCTCAAATAAGTGCTTGTTGCCTCTTACTTTGAAAAGCCTTTTATTTTTAGGTTATCAAATCCAACATTGTGATATATGAAGAATAAACAGGAAAACATAGTCCATTTCAAGACATAAAAGTTTTAGATAAAACCCTAAAATATTTGGAAGTAGCATATGAAGACTTCAAAGCAATTATGACCACTGTGCTCAGTAATGTAAAGGAAAATATACTAGAAATGAATGAAAAGATAGGAAATAGAAGTGAAATAGAAACATATAAAAAAAAACAAATAGAAGTCCTGCAATTGAATTATGCAATATCTGCTATAAAAAGGTCACCAAGTGAGCTTAAGTGTGGAATAGAAATGACACAGGAAAGAGTCAGTAAATTTGTAGATCAGTTGAAATTATCGAATCAGCAGAATAGAGAAAATATTTTGGAAAAAAGTGAACAGAGGTTCAGAGATCTGTGGGACAACATCAAAAGTCCTAATATATGTGTAATCGAAGTCCCAGAAGAAGAGGTGACAGAATATGAGAGAGAAAAACATATCTGAAGAAATAATGGTAAATCTCAAGTAGGATAACTATGAAGAAAACATGCCTAAACACAGCATAATTTAACTACTAAAAACGAATAATAAAGAGCATATAGAGATGTAGGTGTGAACAAGACCAACTCCATCTCTGTGTCCCAGAGTTCGTTTCATTTGTAAGTTTCATACTGTGAGTTTTGACCAACTTGACTGTCCTTAGCAAGCATATCAAAGCTTTCTAGTTTATGATTACCCGTGTTCCTTAAAATGTAGCTATAAACATTTTTTGTCAACAACAGCCAGATTGGCATAACAACCAAGATAAATATCAAACTGGTGATAATATTGATTATAAGCAATCAGTTATCAGAAGACCACCAGAAGGCCCCTGGCACTACTGAATTCTTTTTCCTATTGTTTTGAAATTATTAGTCCCAAGTTATACTACTAAAACAGTACTGTAACAGAGGTCTGGTAGCAGAGAATAATTTGCGCAAAACTGCTGGGCTGTCTGTTCACTCTGACCCAATCTTCAACTAAGTAATTTACCCAATAATAAATTCTGTTTTATTTTATTGAGTTGCCTGCTATGTCTTTCAGTCTGAAGATATCTTCTCGTTATGGCAGCCATTACACCTTTGCCCCACCACAACCTTAGCCTTGGAAGGTTGTGCGCCTCTAGGAAATTGTCCATTTCTTCCAGATTGTCAAATTTGTTGGCATATAGTTGCTCATAGTAATTTCTTAAAATTTTTTTGTATTTCTGTGGTGTCTGTTGTCACTTCTCCTCTTTCATTTCTGATTTTATTAATTTGGGTCCTCTCTCTCTTTTTTTTAATGAGTCTGGCTAAAGGTTTGTCAATTTTGTTTATCTTCTCTAAGAACCAACTCTTGGATTCATTGATCTTTTGTATTGTTTTTCTGGTTTCTATTTCATTTATTTCTGCTCTGATCTTTATTATCTCCTTCCTTTTGCTCCCTTTGGGCTTATTTTGCTGTTCTTTTTCCAGATCCCTTAAGTGTGAAGATAAACTGTTGTTTAGTGATGTTTCTGTTTCTTTAGGTAGGCCTGCAGTGCTATGAACTTCCCTCTTAGGACTGCTTTCGCGGCATCCCATAGATTTTGGGTCGTCGTGTTTTCATTTTCGTTTGTCTCGAGATATCTTTTGATTTCTTCCTTGATCTCCTGCTTGACCCATTCATTATTTAGTAATAAGTTATTCAGCCTCCATGAATTGGTGTGTGTTCCAGTGTTTTTTCCTGTAGTTCATTTCTAATTTCATAGCACTTGATCAGAGAAGACAATTGGTATGATTTCAATTTTCTTAAATTTATCAAGACTTGTTTTGCGGCCTAACATATGGTCTATCTTGGAAAATGTAACATGTGCGCTTGAGAAAAACGTGTATTTTGCAGCATTGGGGTGAAATGCTCTGAAAATATTGATTAAATCCAAGTGGTCCAATATATCATTTAAGGCTGTTGTTTCCATATTGATTTTCTGTCTGGAAGACCTGTCCCTTGTTGTCAGAGGTGTGTTGAAGTCCCCTACTATGATAGTGTTACTGTTGATCTTTGTCTTTATGTCAGTTAGTACCTGTTTTATATATTTAGGTGATCCTGTGTTGGGTGCATAGATGTTTACTAGGGTTATGTCCTCTTGTTGGATTGATCCCTTTATTATTATATAATGCCCATCTTTATCTTTTAATATGTTCTTCATTTTAAAGTCTATTTTGTCAGATATAAGTATTGCAACTCCAGCTTTTTTCTCATTTCCATTTGCATGAAATATGTTACTCCAACCCTTCACTTTCAGCCTGTGTGTGTCTTTTGATCTGAGGTAAGTCTCTTGTATACAGCATATACAAGGGTCTTGCTTTCTTATCCACTCAGCCACCCTATGTCTCTTGATTGGAGCATTTAATCCGTTTACATTTAAAGTGATTATTGATAGGTGCACAGTTATTGCCATTTTAAAATTTGTAGTTAGATTATTTTCATCTTTCTTCTATTTACAGAAGTTCTTTTAGTATTTCTTGCAATGCTGGCTTGGTGGTAATAAATTCCTTTAGCTTATTCTTTTCTGGGAAGCTCTTTATCTCTCCATCAACTCTAAATGATAGCCTTGCTGGATAAATCAATCTAGGTTGTAGACCTTTGTTTTCCATCACTTTGAGTATCTCCTGCCACTCCCTCCTGGCCTTCAATGTTTCTGTAGAAAAGTCATTTGATAGTCTTATGGGAGTTCCCTTGTATGTAACCCTCTGTCTTTCTCTTGCTGCTTTTAGGATTCTCTCTTTTTCTTTAAGCTTTGCCATTTTAACTACAATGTGTCTTCGTTTAGTCTTGTTTGGGTTTATCCTAGTTGAAACTCTCTGCACTTCCTGGGCTTGTATGTTGGTTTCCTTCACCAGGTTAGGAAAGTTTTCGGACATTATTACTTCAAATATGTTCTCGATCCCTTGCTTCCTCTCTTCACCTTCTGGTATTCCTATGATGCGCATGTTGTTGCACTTGATGTTATCCCAGAGGTCTCTTAAACCATCTTCATTGTTTTTTATTCTTTTTTCTTTCTGTTGTTCTGTTTGGGTGATCTCTGCTAACTTGTCTTGTAAGTCGCTGATTCGATCCTCTGCTTCATCTAACCTGCTGGTAATTCCTTCAAGTGAGTTCTTAATTTCGGTAATTGTGTTCTTTAGTTCTAACTGGTTGTCCGTTATGATTTCTACATCCTTCTTTATGTCTTCTCTAATCTCCTTAAACATTCTTATCACCAGTGTTCTGAACTCTGTCTCTGATAGGTTGGCTACCTCTGCCTCATTTGGCTCCAGTTGTGGAGGTTTTTTCTGTTCTTTTATTTGGGACATGTTTCTTTGTTTCCCCATTCTGGCTGACTCTCTGTGTTTGCTTTGATGTATTAGGTAGATCCCCTAGAGTTCTTAGTTCTTCCTGGGTTATCTTATATAGTATGTGTCCTTTATATTTGACTTGCACTACTTCGTTCTTCTCCTCTGTGTGTGCTCCAAAGGTGACTCTTGTGTTGTGTATATTGTCCTGTTAAAGAAGATCTTCAATTGCTTTTTGCTTGTGAGTAGGTGGGGTTAACTCCTAGGCTGACTAGTTGTGAGACTTGGCTCTGCCCACCACAGGGTGTTCTGCTGCGTGAGGATTGACCACTAAAATGTGGTTTGGCCTCTATGGGCTCTTGTGCCTGCAGAGAATTCCCTCTGGTTATGTGACTTGTAGGTCAAACATTGTAGAACTCTGGTTTGGTCTGGAGTTGGCCTCTGGATATGTTGAATCTTGTGCCTCTTAAGCTGGGCCCTCCTGGCTTTTGTGTTCTCTGTTCCGCCCTGGGATCCCGTGCGTCTCTGGAGCTGCGGGTGCCGGCAGCGTTTCCCGGGTTTTGTTTTTTGATCCAGTCTGCTACTCTGTGCCTTTCTGTCGGTGAGTTTAGTCCTTTTACATTTAGGGTGGTTATTGATAAATGAGGATTTCCTATCATTCCATTTTGTTTTCTGGTGGCTCAGCGTCTCCATTCTTAGCATTTTTGTTGCTGTCTGTTATTTCAGTGTAGTGGTATTCTATGATTTTTCCCTCTGTTTCTTCTTTTTTTATGTTATATATTTCAGTTCTGGATTTGTTTTGAATGGCTATCATTAAGTGTATGTAAATCATATTTACAATGGTAGTTTTTCTTGATCATGCTTCTTATCTCCATTACCCTTTGCAGGTTCAGACCTTTAGTCTCTCCCCTTTTATTTTTTCATTGTCACAAGTTATCCCTATTTATGTTGAGTTGATTTCTGAGTTGCAGTAGCAAGTTGTATTTTTCTTCTTTTTCCTTTTTTAGAAAAATGTGTTTTTTCTTCTTTACCCTGTATGTTATGCTTAAGTGCACAGTGCCCTATTTTTTACAGGGGTTTCCATTTTCTTCTTCTGTATGTCTGTTCATAATACTACTCATGGTGTTGTATTCTTTTTGTTTGTTTGTTTCAGGTTGAATAGCTTCCTTCAGTATTTCTTGTAATGCAGGTCATGTGTTAGAAAATTCCTTCAGCTTCTGTATGTCTGGAAATGTCTTTATTCCTCCTTCCTATCTGAAGGATATCTTTGCTGGATATATTATTCTTGGCCTATAATTTCTCTTTTTCAAAAGTTTGAATACTTGATTCTACTCCCTCCTGGATTGTAGAGTTTCTGCTGAAAAATCTGATGATAATCTAATGGGCTCTTCTTGTAGGTTACCATCTTCTTTTCCCTGGCTTTCTTAAGGATTCTTTCTTTGTCATTAACTTTTGACAGCATTCATAAAATGTGCCCTGGAGAAGGCCTGTTGGGACTGAGGTAATTAGGTGTTCTATTTGCTTCTTGGATTCAAGTATCCAGTTCTTTCCACAAATTTGGGAAGTTCTCATTGACTATTTGTTTGAAGAAACTCTCTTTTCTCTTCTCCCTTTCTTCTCCTTCTGGTATACCCATTGTTCTTATGTTGCTCTTTCTGATTGAGTCAGAAAGTCTTTACAGAGTTCTTTCATTTCTTTTAACTCTCAAGTCTCTCTCTTCTTCCATCTGTGTCATTTCCAGATTTATATCTTCAATGTCACTGATTTCTTCCTCCATCTGGTCAGCTCTATTACCTAAGCTAGCTATTTCATTCTTCATTTCTTTTATTTAGTTCTTTGTGTTCAGAAATTCTATTTGGTTCTTTTTCTAAATTTCAATCTCTTTGGTAAAATGTTCATTTTATTCTTTAATTGTGTTTCTGAGTTCATTAAACTGCCTAACTGTTCTTTTTTTCATCTCATTGAGTTTTTCAAGAACTGCAATCTTGAATTCTCTGTCATTCAGGTCACATATTTCAATGTCCTTAAGTTAATTTTCTGGAGACTTTTCATTTTCTTTCTGAGCTACCTTGTTACCTTGGTTATTCATGGAAATTAATAAATTATTATTACTCTTCCTGGGAATCTACAGGAGTGGGTTCTTCAGCAGGTTGATATAAAGAGGTCTTTCTTTTGCTTTCCAGTAGGTGTTGATGAAATGTTTTAGTTTCTCTCTTGCTGCAGCCTTTTATTCTCTCTCACACTGTAGCGTTGCATTTTCTCTTTCACTGTTCCAGCTTCTCACATGATTCCCTAGAAGGTGGGCTTCTCATCTGTGAGCAGGTCACCTGGATCTCAAGGCACCATCTTCGTGGGGGGGGGGTGCAGAAGGTGATAGACATCAGCTCTTCTGAAGTTCCAATTCTCCCCCTGCAGCCCAATGCAGAGCCTGTGTGTCTCAGCGCTCTGGTTGCTCTTGCAGGGATCAACCCAGAAAGGTCGGGGCAGGGTGGCCTGTGAGCAATGTCTCTGAGCAATGGTGACTACCAGTTCATAGCTGTCTGGCCCCACAGTTCCTTCTTTTTCGCTGGAATTAGTTGCGCTGTGAGTCTGTGGCTGTAGGGCTGCAGTTCCCAGCATTGTAGATATTCTGTTCTTTAATCTGACACTTCTACTCTTTCTTCTATAGCCAGCTTCTAACCCTGGAAGAGTCGCAGTGGGGCAAGCTCTGAAAGGGTGTGGGGGATGCAGCTAGGCTCCGTGTCTGATTTCTGCCTGGTAGTGAGGGCTTAAACCACTGTTCTCACCCTCCTGTATTCAGTCTTTGCTCTGAAGTCTCTGCCATGAGCGCTGGGTTCAGCAGTATTGTATGCTGATTCCTCAGGCAATACTGTGGGCATAGGGGGTGCACTCACAGCCTGGATTCTTCCCTCTCCTGCAACTAGTCCAGACTGCAGAGAGCTCTGGTCTGTGTCCTACGGCCTGCAGCCTGTGTCTCTGCCCTTCCCTCCTCCCTGCTCCCCCACTCGCCCAATTTGTCCACCTTCAGGTGACTCGATTTGTGGGTCTCTTAGCTGTTCCTGTGTGTCGCGCAGAGAATCCTTTGTTGAATTATAGCTGTTCAATTTGTTGTATCTTCCAGGGGGAGATTTCAAAAAGCACCTCTCACGCCGCCATTTCTGTGACATTAAATAGAGCTCTTTCACAAATTTATTTTGGCAATACTGATGGGGAAACTGACCTTAAAATGGTTCCCTGCCACGTGGGACCGACCTAAAATGGTGTCTCGAGTGGAGAGAGAGGTCCCCAGCCTAAGCCCCAGGCCACTTCCGCATAACCCCCTCCAAGCCACACCTTGAACCAATCACCAGATGACACCTACCCCTTCCCCAACTCAAGAAATTCCCCAACCCATAAAAACCTGCTCAAAACCTTGCTAGGGGCTCAGTCTTTTGGGAAGGATCCCGCTGAGCCCGCCGGCGTAATAAAGCTGACTCTCCTAACTCTCTGAGTGCCGCTTGGATTCTTTCTGGTCTTGGATTCTGCAACAGTACTATCTGGAGGTAGAAGAAGATACCACATATCTACTATATATTATAGTATATACAAGGTCAGCCAATTAGATTCATGAACTCATCCTAGAAAAAGTGCTACATACCTCATTGCTGAATATCACTATGGTCACCTTTGAAGTCTTCCCCTTGGGAATCTATGCACTGACACCAGTGCCTAGTCCACCCTTCAAAGAAATTTTGGAATTGTTTTTCTGGAATGGCAATCAGAGCTGTCGTCATATTACCCTTGATGTCCTGAATGTCATCAAAATGTCTTCCTTTCAACATTCAATTTATCTTCAGGTAAAGAAAGAAGTCACTGGGGGCCAGATCAGGTGAGTAGGGAGGGTGTTCCAATACAATTATTTGTTTACTGGCTAAAAAGTCCCTCACAGACAGTGCTACGTGAGCTGGTGCATTATCCTGATGCAAGAGCCATGAATTGTGGCCAAAAAGTTCAGATCGTTTTTGTCTAACTTTGTCATACAGCCTTTTAAGTAGTTCCAAATAGTAAACTTTGTTAGCTGATTGTCCAGTTGATACAAATTCATACTGAATAATCCCTCCGATATAAAATAAAAAGGTTAGCAACATGATAGCAACAAGTTCATGAACTTAATTGTCAGAATATACATATACATGTATGCAGAAATGCAGACAAATGCAGAGACCTCATTGCTTCCATTTTAAAGATGTAACCATGAGATGGTACAATCATTCAAAACTCACTAATTTATGAAAGAAGTGGGATCTATTCAAATGACCTTTCCCCCTTTTATTCTCCTTCTGATGAGAATTACCTCCAGGAAGTTTGTATTTCAAAGAGATGATCTAGATAAGAGTAGAAATTTACATCTCAAAGTCACAGAGAAAGAATGTAAGTTCCTCCAAGAAGGACTTTGGTTTCTTAAGGCCAATATTTATAAGCCTTTTGAGATGGATAGTGGTGATTGGTAAAGGGTTGGTAGCTTTTTAATTGTTTCTGATCTAGACCTCTGGTCCTGTAAAGACTACTTTTGTAAAACAAGGACAGCTGTTTTTAATTCCTTGAAAAAGTAGATTGGCATCTAAATGATATCAAATAATTGACACACCCATCTACTTCAGTTGGAATGTTTTTCTTTCCCTGTAGGTACTTTTGACTTAGAAGAGAGGGCTTAAAAAGAATTCCTGCATATCAGATTGCAAGTTGGCCATTTTTAATCATAAATTTATTAAATCCTTTTGAATACTAAATCCTTGTCAGTTTTCAGCTGGGACAAACAGTAAATATTTCTGGCAATATTAAACAACCCCATGGACTCAAAATTTCTGGCAATATTAAACAACCCCATGGACCTTCCTCAAAGAGGGTACAAAAGATATTATCTTCACAAGTTCTAGAGTCACTTCCAAAAACAGTCAAAAGAAAGAACCCGACAACGTGCATATCCCAAACAGGCAGAAAGCAAAGCCAACTTAAAAGGAGACAAGCAAGAAGGCAATAGCTATCCCTAGGAGAGAAAAGATTAATAATTAATTGGCCTGGATTTAAAAGAAAGGGAGAATGTGAAATTGTGTTTCCCTCTCTCAACTGGGCTCAGGAAGCAATCCATTTATAAAAACTTTTGAGAATCTTCCCTGGGTTTAAAAAATCTCCAAATATGGCCTTAGTTTGGCCTTTGACAAGGAAGTGAAAGATACCTGAAGGATCACCTGTAGCGTTAGGTTTTCAAAGATAACTGTTCAATACTCTCTTCAGATTGGAAAGGCACTTCAGACAGATGATTACTAGAATGAGTACTTAAATAAAGGATGAAGGGGAGCAGTAGGAGTTACATTAGTCTTGTAGTCTTTTGTTTTAGGTTTTTCTTGTGTCTTTAATTTTTATTAGCCTTTCGTAACAGGTTTTTTAGTGAAGCTACGTATTTTGGGATCTTGAAATGTTTTGAAAGCTTCTGCTTACTAATTAAAACAGTCATCCCGTTCTGTTTGTTCAACTTAGGATCACTTGCTTTCAAGGACACTTCCTAAACAAATAATCTTGTCTATTCGGTAGATTCTCCATAATGGTCATTGTAATTCTAAGTTGTTTTTAGTAAAATTTTGCCATTTTGCTAGATGTTTGTAGCTTCCAGGAGTACGACACTTAGACATGAAATAAGCAGGTGTGCCAAAAGGCAGCACACTTATGGTAACTCTTTAGATTTTAAAGATCCTCTTTCTACTAGCTAGGACTTCAGGTTTCTCAGAACTAAACTAATACCTAAAAGGTTTTCTTGAGGTACCAACTTATCCTATCATGGGAGTCTCCTTGCGTTGACAAGCGCTTGAGCAGTCTTTAAATGCTCAACCCATGTCTACCAATATTTGTGGCTTTTTTAACTTCCAAGATTCCCATTAGCAACTAGCCTTTATTTAAAACAAAATTTCATTTATGTGAGGGTTCCCATAGGACCCAGTCCAATCAAATCAGACTCAGTCCAATCCTGGACCCTGTCCAGTATTTAAGTTGGAATCACTCCTATCCTGGATGGTAACATCAACAATTCCCAATGTGGAATTTGGGACACTTGCAGACCCCAAAGAATGGGAACTCTGACTGATTCTAAACATATGGGGAATTGCAGTCTGGAAGTCAATCAGCTTAGGAGCTCAATGAGAAGTGAAGCTCAAAACTGAGAGGAACTTATCAATGACCCTTGGTGATGGTGAGAAAGACAATGAACGCAAAAAGGGCGTTGTGGGTACCATGCCTGTGTTTCTTCTTGTCCACAAATGCTGTCAGAAGTCCACTTCAGATCCCACTGCTGCCACCAAAACTGTTAAAGAACAAAAATTCAACTAAGTAAATTTAAAGACCTAACTGACTTTATGGAACAAGTCATGTATCAGGCAGCATCCCATCTAGTAAATATAAAGGTGCTACAAGGAGCTGTACAAATGGAAGGTTTTTGTAGGCAGAAAGAGAGTGGGACAGGATAAGTTAAAAGAGTGGATTTGTCATGCGGGGCGGCATGTGGGGTCTCAGCTCCCGCTCCCCACACAAGAACACAGGACACGGTGAGGCCAAAAAGGAACACCCACGGAGCCATAGGTAGGGGAGTCATATATTCTCGCGAGCGTCTGGGTTGGAGACACAGGAAGCAGGAGCCACACGATCCGCAATCTGCCGTCCACTTCTCTCTGCCAACCAACCTCACTCGCTAGCTGCAATCCGCGCTAACTGCAATCTGCGCTTGCCAATACTCAACTTCTTACTACCCCCCATTCTCTGCTAGTGTAGCCATGGCAGTTATATCTTTGGCAAATGGCTCACTGGTTACAGCTGACGGCCAACTAGCCAGAGGTGATGGCCATGCAATCACAGTTGATGGCCATTTACCACCTGAGCCAGCACCTTTCCATGTGAGGCCGAGAGCCTGGAAACTGCATTCCTTGCTCTGTCCCCAAGGATTATTTCAGACAAAGCTATTTTCACTTGGGGAAGTCATGGGGTCTCATCAAGGCCATTACCTCACTAGTGCTGACCAGGACATTCCAGAGTGATTGGTTTAAAATTCCACTCCTGGTAGAGCTGAAACTGCAGTCCTGCCAGGTATTAAGCCTTGGTGGTGTTTAGCACGAGTGAGTCTAACTTTGGGCGTGTTGTTTCTTTCTAGCATAACCTAAAACTTCATACATCACATCTCAAACACAAGGGGTAAATTCACTACGTATAAACACAAAATGGAAGTAAGATGCTTTACAGTTTCATGGTAACTTTTCCTCTACAAAAGGTTATTAATAAGGGTGGAGAGCAAAAGGGATAGACAAGCAGAGCACAGAGGAGTTTTAGAGCAGTGCAAATACTTTGTATAATGATGGATATGTGTCAGTATACTTTTGTCTAAACCAATAAAATGTACAACACCAAAAGTGAACTGTAGGGTAAACTGCAGAATTTGAATGATTGTGATGTGTCATTGTAGGTTCATTCTTAGTTAAAAAAAAAAAAAGGTACCATTCTGGTGAGTGCTGTGGGCAATGGGGGAGGCTACGCATGCGTGAAGGCAGGAGGCACGTGGGAAATCTCTTTATCTTCCTCTCAATTTTGTTGTAAACCTAAACTCTTTTAAAAATAGTCTTTAAAAAGGCTATTAACACTTAATCTGTGCCAAAAGGGTGAGATAGAAAAATAAAATTCCTGTCCTCAAGAGCCTACCAGTTGAAGTAGGGGGAAGACCAAGGGTGATTTGGGTAATTAAGACAAATATATGGCTCATTCTTTCCCCCAAGGCTTCATGTGATTAGAGCTATGAGAACAGCAAAAAGTTCTCAGAATGGGAAAAATTGTTTCAACTTGGAGAAGGCAGCAGGGTTGGGGAAGGCTTCATGGGAGAAGTGGTATATGAGGAAACATCATGATATAGTCGGCATTCATATATTGCATATGTTAAATTCCAGTATGAATAGCACATAGCTTTGTGGAACAACACAGCTCTCGCCTTCTAGAAGTTGACAATCAAAGTACCGGGGGTGCCCGGTACTTTGTATATATAAATTTGTATATATATAAATTTGTATATATATATTTGTATATATATAAATGTATATATATGACTTGTATTCATATTTTGTTATCGGTATACTCGTATATTGAGTATTATAACTTTAACACAGGTTTTTCCTTTCTTGAAATGTGTATACATTTTTTTGGCACAACGTGGATTTTTTTGAGTTATTTAAATTGTATTCAAAACATTAACTTAATACTTAAAAGGGCTCAACAAACAAAGTACAGAACGTCACTCAGTGAGAGTGTTTTCTCTCATCCTTGTCCCCACCTGCTCCAGTTTCTGCACTCCTCTCCTTTTGGTCCCCTCTGAGCTTAGCTTCATGTGCATGTGCTTTGATTGCGCTGTTGGTTCCCAGCAAATGTTCACTATCCTCATCTCTCCCCATTATGGTAGGGTTTACTTCCTTCCCCCTGACTTTGGACTTGGTCATACTTCCTTTGGCTAATGGGAGTTGGGCAGAAGTGAAAGTGCACTATCATAAGTGGAGGCTTTAGGAATGTGTGGCAAGTTACCCCAGAACTCTTGCATTCCTGCCATCTGCTTGCTCCAGGGAACGTTTATACCTTCAGATTGGATCACAGAATAAAAAACACAAGAAATGCCCTTGAACCTGACTGGCAGCCTGAAGTAGTCTGACCTACAGATCCATGAGCAGCAAAAATAAAAATAATAAAAAAAATAAAAATGCAGTGTTGTTAGATTTTGGGAGACGGTGGGGATATTTGTTAGGGAGTATTATGGTCACAAAAATCTAGTCTCACTTTACTTTTTTTGTCACTGAGATATATAATGACTTCCCATATTGATACATAGAATTTCTTTGAGTTTTATGATATTCCAGTGTATGGCTGTGTGCCAATGTGTTCAACCAACCTTCCATTAATGAATGCTTGTGTTAGTCCAAATTTTGCTATCACAAATAAAGACGCAATGAATAGCCTTGTACATATGTGTAAATATATCTATAGAATCATCGACTTGTTGGGATGGAGGGAATATGAAACTTGTAATATACATTGCTCAATTGCCCAACTTAGGAGTTATACCAAGAATAATTACATTGGTCCTTTGGCCAGGTCCTTGCTACAAAGCCAATCATGGCTCCCCACTGCCCACCAAACAGAGTCCAATTTAACCCTATCTGTTTGCCCAAGTCTCATCCTCACCTATCGTGCACAGCGGCCAAATCAAATGACTAACCATTCCCTGTGTGCTCCTCTGTGCCTTTGCTAATGTCACTAAGGGTGAAATGGACAGGCCCAAATAGTCCCCATCCTTCAAAGTCCCATGCAAATATCTACTCTTTCAGGAAGCTTTGCTGGATGCCCATCCTTATTCCATCTCCTCCTCAATTTCCACAGCAGTGTGACTGAAATTTTTCTATACTGCATGCCATGTCTCCTGTTACAGCTAAGTGTATACATGTCTTCTCTCTCTCCCATATGATGAGTTTCTGTGGGCTGGAGCTGCTACTGCTTTATCCTTGTACTCCCACAGTACCCTGCACTAAGGAATACTCCATAAGCATCTGTTGAATGAATACAAAGGAAATGGGAGGTGAAAAAAATGATGTGCATTTTTCCACAAATGACCCTGGGATCCAGGAGAACGCCTTATCAGTACTCTCCTGAGGACTTACAATATAGTACTAAGCCCAAGACTGAAGTTCTGGACCCCAAGTACTTAACCCGCAGGCTCCTGGGCTCTCATTGTATGATTTTCAAGCACCCTCCTGGCAATCATGGCAATCGTGGGATCCCTCACTTCTCATGTCATCTTATAGATCAGAAAGGTTAAGTTAACACAGAAATATCACAGACCCTGCGGAGTCATGGCTGTATGTGGGCAGTAGAGGTACAAATAGATTTTTATAGATCCTTAAACAGAATGTTTGAGAATCACATTGTCATGCAGGGTGTCATGCAGGGGTCTTTGGTCCCGCTCCCCACATAAGAACGCAGGATATGGTGAGGCCCAAAAGGAACACCCACGGAGCCACAGATAGGGGAGTCATACCGCTATATTCTCGCTGGTGTCTGGGTTGGAGACACAGGAAGCAGGAGCCACACTATCCACAACCTGCTGTCCGTGTCTCTGTCTGCCAATCAACCAACCTCACTTGCTAGCTGCAATCCGTCGTGCTAACTGCAAGCCGCTCTTGCCAGCTCAGCCACCATCTTCTTGCTAGCCCCCATTTGCTGCTAGTGTAGCCACAGCAGTTATATTAGTGGCCAGTGGCTCACTGGTTACAGCTGACGGCCAACTAGCCACAGCTGATCGCTATTCGATCACAGCTGATGGCCATTTACTACCTGAGCCAGCACCTTTCCACATGAGGCCGAGAGCCTGGACACGGCACTCCTGGCTCTGTCCCCACAGCATATATTTTCAAAATTCAAAATGTGTTCTTGATTACAGAAAGTCCCTAAGCAGCTAAATGGCAGATGCTGTAGCTTTTGACCCCTGACAATTCAATCATTTCCTGGGAGAAACCTTGTGATCAAAGCTTGTTTCAGAGGTAGAACCTCCCTGCCTCAAAGGGGAGGGATGTGACCACCTCCGAAATACAAACATACTCAGAAATCCACACTCTTTTTCAGATACATCTGTGCTAAAAATGATAATAATAATATTAAGAATAATAATAAAAATAAATAAATAAATAAATATTGAACTGACCAGTTCTCTTTTTCTTTAGCCTCCCTTGAATGTCCTCTATTAACAGTGAAAGGGAAATGAAATTGCTTTACGAAGCTGTTTCTTTAAAGGAATATAAAGAATGGGAGAAATTTATTCCACTTAGTCACAATTATTTATACACATTTCTTTAAAAAAAAGTAACTTAACAGGTAGGGTAGCTGGGAAGAAGGGAAGAAAGGGACAGAGGTTAAGCCACTTCTCCTAGTACCAATACAGGCGCCTCCTGGTAAACCGGAGAAAATGGAAGCTGGGCGGACACCGCAAGATGTCTCCTCAGAGCCAGCGCGCCGTCCTGGCGCCACCTGCTGGGAGAGCTTGGCACATACCCTGGTGCAAGAGATGCTCTCCCCACGTGGAAGGCGGGAACCCGCCGCCAGGAGGCCAGGCGTTGGTCCCGGCTTCCTATTCAAAAAGGTCCTCGCGTTTAGACTTCTGACTTCATTGCCTTGTGAGGCCACAGAGTCACACAGAGACACTGACGGGAAAGAAAACAATGTTGCTCCTTATACTATTAATAGCTACACTCCTGTCCTGGCACCACCTCCGGGGCAGCTGTCAGTAGATTTTCCCATGAATCCTGGATGGCCTTGTAAACGACACAAATACATCACATTGTAGTTGCGGGTTAAAATTATTGACTTGTTACATGGAAGCTTTAAAATATTCCATAGTTCTTGTAATCCCATTTGGGAAATTTTTAAAGTTTATTAAATACACCAGGCTCCTCAGAAAGTGGAAGCACTGATACTGAATATAGGATTAAGATGCAGCAACCATTAAATCGACATATTCTGATTCAAACAAAACTCAACAGTTCCTGGTGGACATAAAATGGAATTGGTTTCTTGGGAGGTCTCCTACACTTTTTGCACATATTTGAGGCAGGGTGTGTGTGTGTGTGTGTGTGTGTGTGTGTGTGTGTGTGTTCGGGGGCGCTTTTGTGTCCACTGGCAACCGAGTCATAGAACTTCCTCGCTGGAGTGGGAGTGGAGACAAGCACTTCCTGCCGCCGAGCGCCGCTCAGTCATCCTGCTCGCTGGAAAGGGGTGTGGAACTGTTTCCAAGGGTGCGCTCCGGAGCCAGATTCCCCAGGCTCGAATCTCAGTGTTTGAGAGCTGACATTTTCCTATTTGACTTCAGCTGTGTCTGACAAACTGATGTCTCCAACAGAGGTAGTAATGTTGGTGAAAATAGAGTGTAAGCAGGGCTGTCACTGTTAACCTTTATGGATATTCCTCTTGAAAATGATATCTGATTAAGGATTTAAACAACTATAGTTTAGATGTTGCTTGTTAGAATTGGCAATAGGACCCTAAACAAAATTTTTATAAAATTTTTTATCAATCCTTATTCCAAGGGAAGACGTATAGCCTTTCTTATTTCTGAGAGTCACAAATTCTATCCAGCAACCATCAGCACTTGCTTTTAAGTTTCAGTGAGTATCAATAAAACTTCTCTTCCTACCAGAAAGCTGAACCTTTCCCAGGAACCACATATAACAGAACATGTGTGTCTGTGTGTCAGCTTTGTGTTCTCTGGTTTTACACTTGTAATGTACTAAAAATGGCATTAATTTTCTTCTGTTGTCACTTCCCAGTTGTACTTTTGATCATTTAGTAGCTTCTGCATAGCACTTATACTCACCAATACATCTCTGAGAGGAAGCGATGATATGCAAAAATACAGGCACTGCAGTGCTTGAGGAAGGTGGCAGTCTTTCCTTGCCAGCTCAGTGATATCAGGCATCTCAGTAAAACCCATTCAGTGGAGGGGGTGTTGAGGGGTCCTTTGTATCATCCCCCAGCCTCCAAGCAGCATCATACAAAGCACACATTAGAAGGAAGCAGATTTTGTTTAAAGATCCCTGGGGTGGGGATGGGAGCATGTTAGAGCTTCTGTCACTAATAGAAAACTTCTTTTTAGAGTTATAAAAAAACTTCGTATTATAGTTACCATGAAACATTTATTTCCTTTTCTGCCCTCATCAGAGGAAATTATGCTTATGTATTCTAGTATTCTTGCGACAATTCCACCACCAACTGCAGGAAAAAAAAACAGCTATAATTTATTGAGCACTAATTTATGTGCTACTTTACAAGCGTCATTGCCTTTAAGCTCACATTTTATTATCTTCATTTTAAGGATGAGAAGGCTGAGGTTTGGAGGTGTTATGAAATTCAAAACACCTGTGTCTTTTTAAAAATTTAAACTCCATTTTATATGAATTATAGATTCTTAGGAAGTTGCGAAGGTAGTATAGAGCAGTGTAGAGCATAATTATAGACAGTATCAAAACCAGGAATTTGCCTGTGTCTGTGTGTGTGCGTGTGTGCACGTGCGCGCGCGTCCGCGCGGGGGTGGGGTGTGCACGCACATGCATCAGCGTACACATGTAGGTCCATGTAGATTCCTGTAACCACCAGCGCAATCAAGGTACAGAACTATTCTATTACCACAGAGATCTCCTTCCTGCCACCCCTTTATAATTGCGCTCACTCCCCTCCCCCTATTCTTAACCACTGACAACCACTAATCTGTCACTTCAAGAATGTTATATAAATGGAATCATAAGCATGTGACCTTTAGAGATTGGCTTTTTTTTCATTCAGCATAATGCCCCTGGGATTCATGCAAATTATTGCATGTATCAATAGTATAATACATTCTCTTTCCTTGCTGAGTAGTAGTCTATGGTATGGATGAACCACAGTTCGTTTAACCATGAGGGACATTTTCATTGGTTCCAGTTTTTGTCTATTACAAATACAGGTTCTATAAGCAATTGTGTTTGCTATGTTGATTTTTCCAATCTATGAACTTGGTATGCCTCTCCATTTAGTTAGAGCTTTGATTTCTTTCATCAATGTTTTGTAGTATTCAACACACAAGTCCTATACATGTTTTGTTATATTTACACCTAAGTATTTCCTTTTTTTAAGTAATTGTAAATGGTATTGTATTTTTAATTTTGGTTTTCACATGTTTGTTGACTGCATGTGGAAAATAATTGATTTTTGTATGTTGATCATATCTGGGACATTAAAGAAAAAATCTAGGAGGATGTTTTTGGTTGTTGTTGATTCCTTAGAGTTTCCTCTAACGAACTCTAGGAACTGACTCTAGAGTTTCCTCTAGGACTGTCTAGGAATTTTAGACAGTCATGTCACCTGAAATAGGGAGAGTTTGATTTCTTTCTTTCCAATCTGTATGCCCTCTATTTCCTTGCCTTGCCTCATTGCACTGACTAGAACATCTAGGACTATACTGAATAGCATCAGTGAAAGTGGATATCCTTGCCTTGTCTAGTCTAAAAGGGACAGCTTTTGATTTTTCACCATTAGGTACAAGGATAGCTGTTGGGTTTATGTAGATACTGTTTATCAGGTTGAGGAAGTTCCTTTGTATTGCTAGGTTGTTGAGTACTTTTATTATGAATCAGTGTTGAATTTTGTCAAGACGTATTTCTGCACCAATTGATACGATCATGTGATTTTCCTTCATTAGCCTCTTAATATCATAGATTACACTGATTAATTTTCAAATATTGAATCAGCCTTGCTTCCTCCCTAGGATACACTTTACTTAGTCATGGCGTATAATTCTTTTTATATATTACTGAATTCTAATTGCTAATGTTTTAAGAATGTTTGCCTCTATATTTGTAAGGATGCTGGTCTATAATTTTTATTTTTTTAATTTCTTTTGGGGGGAAGTGTCTTTGTCTAGTCTTGTTGTCAGGGTACTACTGACTTCATAGAATAAGTTGGGAAGTGTTCCCTCTTCTATTTTTCTGGAAGAAATTTGAAAAATTGGTGTTAATTCTTTTCTAAAGTTTGGTAGAACTCTCAATGAAACTATCTTTATTGTGGGGAGACTTTTAATTATTTCTTTAATAGGCATAGGCCTATTCAGTTTCTCTCATATTCAATGAGTTGTGGTAGTTTGTACTTTTTGAGCAATTGGTCCATTTCATCTAAGTCATCAAATCTTATGTATAAGTTGTTTGTAGTGTTTCATTATTATCCTTCTGATGTCTGTGGGTCTGTAGTGATAGCCCCTCTTTCATTACTGATACTAACAATTTGTGTCTTCTTTTTTGTCAGTCTTGCTAGAGGTTTATCAATTTTATTTATCTTTTTGTTTTATTAATTGTCTCTATTTTGTTTTAAATTTCACTGATTTCTGTTATCTTTATGTTTTCCTTCCTTCTACATGCTTTGGGTTTATTTTGCTCTTTTTAAAATAATTTATTTTTAACTCATTTGATCTGAGACTGTTCTCTTTTATAATGTAAGCATAACACTATAAAGTTCCCTCTCGGTAAACACTATAGTTGTGTCCCAGAAATTTTGATATATTGTACTTTTGTTTTCATCCAGTTCAGTGTAATTTTTTTAAATTTACCTTTAGACTAACTTTTTGATTATTTAAAAGTGTTATCTAGCTTACAAGTATTTGGAGATTTTCCAGGCTGTTCTACAAATGTCAGTTAGATCCTGTTGGTTGATGGTTATTGTTGAGCTCTTCCATATCTTTGCTGACTTTTTATTTGTTCTATCAAGTGTTGAGGAAGGAATATTTCTCTTTCAGTTCTATCAGTTTTTGCTTTGCATATTTTGCACTTCTGTTGTTTGGTTCATACAGATTTAGGATTGCTATGTTTTCTTGGTGGGTTGATTCTTCTAACATTATGTCATATACCCCTCTGTCCCAGATAATTTTCTTTGCTCTGAAGTCTATTTTACCAGATATTAATATAGTACCTCCTGCTTTCTTTTGATTATTGTTTGCATGGTTTATCTCTTTCCATCCTTTTACTTTCAACCCACCTTTACAAGTGAGTTTCTTGCAGCTAGCAGTGTTCTATTATGTTATTTATCCACTCTACCAATCTGTCTTTTTTTATTTAGACCTCTTTCATTTAATTTAATTATTGATATATTAAGATTTAAGTGTATCATTTTAATTTTGTTTTCTGTTTATTCTGTATTTTGTATACATTTTCTTATTCCTGTCTTCCTGTGGGTTATTTGAACATTTTTAAAATTTCATTTCACTTATCAATAGTATTTTTGAGTATACATCTTTGTGTAATTTTTAGCGTGGTTGCTCTAGGGACTTCACTATACATACATAACTTATCACAGCCTACTGGTGTCTACCAGTTTGGGTGAAGTGTAGAAAGCTCCCTTTATGTCTCTCTATCCTCTCCCATTTATAAGTGTCATAAATATTTCCTTTGTGTTCATTGAGAACCATATTAGAAAGTGTTATACTTTTTACCTCAACAAGTCAACATAATTTAGAAAATTTAAGAAAATTAAAGTCTATTTAATTTACCCATAATTTTACTCTTACAGTGTTCTTTCTGCATCTTAAAATGTGATGTTCTAAGAGTCCTTCTTTTATCATTTCCTTTCTGTTTAGAGCACTTCCTTTAGCCGTTTTTGCAGAGTAGGTCTATTGACAACAAATTATCTTAGTTTTCATTCATATGAGAATGTCTTTATTTCCCTTTCATTCCTGAAGGACATTTTTGCTAGATATAGGACTCTGGGTGAACAGTATTTTTCAGCACTTGTGCAATGTTGTGAAACTTTCTTCTGGCCTTCTGATGAGAAATCTGCTGTCATTGGAAATGTTTTTCTCCCATAAGAAATAGTTTCTCTTTGGATGCTTTCAAGATTTTTCTCTTTGTCTTTAGTTTTCATAAGTTGACTATGATGTGTCTTGGCACGGCTTTCTTTGATTTATCTCTTTTGGATTTGCTCAGCTTCTTAAATCTCTAGGATTATGTCTATTGCCAAATTTGGGGAATTTTTAGACATTATTTCTTTCCATACATGTTCAGCCCCACTCTCTTTCTCCTATCCTTCTGGGACTCTAAAGACACAAATGTTAGATATTTTGTTATAGTCCTAGATGTGCCTGACTGTCTAGTCATTTTATTTAATCTATTTTATCTCTGTTGTTCAGATTGTTTAGTTTCTATTATTCTATCTTCAAGTTCTGACTCTTTCCTCTGTCTTCTTCATTCTACTGTTGAATCTTTCCTTAAGGTTTTTATTTTGGCTATTGTATTTTTTTTAAAGATTTTATTGGGGAAGGGGAACAGGACTTTATTGGGGAACAGCGTGCACTTCCAGGACTTGTTTTCCCCAAGTCAAGTTGTTGTCCTTCAATCTTAGTTGTGGAGGGCGCAGCTCAGCTTCAAGTTGTTGTCCTTTCAGTCTTAGTTGTGGAGGGCGCAGCTCAGCTCCAGGTCCAGCCACCGCTGCTCGTTGCAGGGGGCACAGCCCACCATCCCTTGCGGGACTCGAACCGGCAAGCTTGTGGTTGAGAGCCCACTGGCCCATGTGGGAATCGAACCGGCAGCCTTCAGAGTTAGGAGCATGGAGCTCCATCCGCCTGAGCCACCGGGCCGGCCCGGCTATTGTATTTTTTAGTTCTAAAATTTTCATTTGGTTCTTCCTTGTCCTTCAATGTCTTTGATAAGACTTTCTATTGTTTCCATCTGTTTCAAACATGTTTGTAATTTCTTATTGAAACATTTTTTATGATGACTGCTTTAAAATCCTTATCAGTTAATTCTAACATCTGTGTTATCTTTGTGTTGCCATTTGTTGATTGTGTTTTCTCATTCAAGCTTAGATCTTCCCATTTCTTGGTATAGTGAATGCTTTTTTGAACAGCTTTATTGAGCTATAATTGATGTCATACTGTTCACCCCATTTAAAGTTTACAATTCAATGGCGTTTAGCATATTCACAGATATGTGCAATCATCACATATTAGAATTAGTCAATTTTAGAACATTTTAATCAACTCATAAAGAAACCCATACCCTTTAGCTATTGCCACCCCATATTCTCATTACCCCTCCCCATCCTACCTCTAAACAACCAATAATGCACTTTCTGCCTCTATAAGTTTATCCATTCTGGACATTTCACATCAATAAAATCACATATATGGCCTTTTGTGTCTGGCTTTTTTCATTTAGCATAATGTTTTTGAAGTTCATCCATGTTATAGCATGTATCAGAACTTCAATCCTTTTAATGGCTCAATAATGTTTCATTATATGGATATACCACATTTTGTTTATCCATTCATCTGTTATGGTGGACACTTGGGTTGTTTCCACCTTTTGGCTATTGTGAATAATGTTGGCATGAACATTTTGGCTTAAAATTTTTTTTTTAATTTTTCAATTACAGTCAACTTACAATATTATATTAGTTACAGGTGTATAACATAGTGATTAGACATTTACGTAACTTGCGAAGTGATCACCCCAATAAGTCTAGTATCCATCTGACACCATACATAGTTATTATGATATTATTGAGTATATTCTCTATGCTGTACTTTACATCTCATGACTATTTTTATAACTGACAATTTGTGCATCTTAATCCCTTCACCTTTTCTACCCACCCCTTAGTTTCCTCCAATCTGGCGACTATCAATTTGTTCTGTGTATAATAAATGTTTTTGATGGTAACCTGGATTTTGGGGTATCATAAACTTTGGATCTTACTTAAATCTTGTGGTTTAGCAGCTTTCCTCTCACGCCACTTTGTTATGTGAAAGGAGGTGTCTCTTCATTGTTGCCAAGTGGGAGTGGAAGTCCAGGTTTTCCACTTGGCCTTCATTGACACTTGGAGGGAGTCTTTTTTACTGTTGGGTGCAAGTGGGAGTTCAGGCTCACCAGTAGGCTTCCACTAAGACCACCCTGGCTGGGAGGGGGTGGAGTGCCTAGTTATTGCTTCCTACATGGTTTCCATTGACATGTAGGATTGGAGGTGGCCTTGTTGCGCCTTAGAGGTGGTGAAGGTCCTGACTCTCCACTTGGCCTCTTCTGACACCACCCCAGAGAGGAGAAGAATGGGATGCTTCCTTACATTCAAGTGGGGTTGGAAGTCTAGATACCCCTCATAGTTTCTACTAACACCATGTTGGGCAAGAGCCTCCTTACCGCCCAATGGGAATGAAAGCCCCAGTTCCTCACTTGGCCTTCACTGACACCATACCAGTGTAGAAGGGAAAGGGTTACTGGTGCCTCTTTATAGCCTAACTTGGAGGAAATCTAGGTTTTCCACTCTGCCTTAGCTGGCAGGGGTGGGTGTGGGGCTGAAGTTTTTCTGTGGTTTTGAATAGAGTAGAGCTGTTATTGTCTAAGTTTTCTGTTTTCCAAGGTTGCCCTTTTCCTTGTCCTCTGGCTAGAGAGCAGGATTTTCTTGGGTTTTTGTTCCTGTTGGCATTCCCAGATTGCCTGCTCCTCCAGTATTGTCTGGGATAATGAGGTAAAAAGAAAACCCAGGGAACTCCCACCATATTTGTCCTTGGGTCCCGAGATTCTTAGCTAATCTTCCTTCTCTCCATGTTTCAGAGTCTTCTTATGCTTTTATATGTTTTAAATATCATGTGCAAGGGTTTTCTTTGTACTTATCAAGAGGAATAGGGGAAAGTATGTCTATTCCATCTTCCTGGGAACAGAAGTTCCCTGTTCCATTTTTATTGAAGTCCATGGTACCGCTAACCAGTGAGGTCTATTAGTATAATATCCTGGCTGGGAAGTTAGAGTTCTTACACTTGGATTTGACAGAAGATCCAACTCAAATTGGCTACAAACACATTGGAATTTATTGTATTGCTTCTAGAATGACTCCAAGAAAGACTGAAGTGTGGAATGGCTAATGGGAGGGATGGTATGCCTGGAAAATAAACCCTAGGAAATTGGCTTAGGATCACATTGGGTTTGTTACTGAGATTCACACTTTGTGAAATGGCAAGTCCAGTAAACTCCTGCTTGGAGTTTCCAGAGTAATGGAAAGAAGCCAGGAGGGCATACAACCTCCTCTGAAAATTTCAGAAAAAAACATGTTGAATACATTATTTTAAAAAGTGGCCAGCAATTAAAAGTAAAATTTCCCGTGTTACTAGATTTTGTGGATAACTGTGAGGATTTCCATGATATATTAAGATGACTAAAGTGAATAAAAGCAAAATATAGAGCAGTGTTGCAGTATGCTGTTTGTATAACAATGGATGATGGGGATAATGCTGAGTAACTGCTTGTTTATGCATAAGATAGCTTCGAAAAGACACACATAGCTAATAGTGTTGTTACTTGGGGGAGGAGAATTGGGTGTCTGGAGAACAGGAAGGGAGATTTTTCAACTTACACACTTTTGCCATCTCTTGAATTTCAAACTATGAGAATCCCCCTCAGTTTCTCCCTCAACATCCTGTCCCATGCTTCCTCTTCTACCACTGCAGGTTTTTAAAAAATTGTTTCCAAGAATTACTTATATATTCTGAATAAAAGTTATTTCATTTTAAAATAAAAGCCACATATATATATATACATATATATACATATATGTGTATATATATATACACATATATGTATATATGTATATATATATATGTATATATATATATATATAATCTTTTTCCACTCTGTTGCTTGCCTTTTATCCTCTTAATGATGTCTTTCCACGTCTTAAATTTAACGACACCCAATCTATCAGCCTTTCCCTTTGGTACTTTTTGTGTCCTGATAAGAATATTTTCCTATCCCATGGTCACAATACCCTGCTGTTATTTTCTAGAGTTATACCTTTCATATTTAGGTCTACAATACATCTTGAATTGATTTTTTGTTTTTTTCTGGTCTGAGGTAGGAGTCAAGTTTCATCACCCCACCCATCCCAATTGACATCCTATTGATCTAGCATTATTTATTGAAAAGAACTTTCCTATTAAATTACGGTGGCTCCTTTGTGGGGGGAAAATGTGATCATATACCTGCTGATCTGTTTTTGGCCTCTTTCTTCCATTGTTTGAAAAACAAGCCCCCAAAGGAGTCACTTGTACTATGCAAACCAAGACTTAACACTTAACCTAACTGCAGTTACAACTTTCCCCAGGAATGTAATCTTAACCATTCTGGTCATCACCAATTAGGTGATCCTTTCCATCCCCCAAAGAAAGATGAGGTAATCTCCCTATTTCGTTCCCCAACTGATAGGTTACCTAAGGCTGAAAGAATCTTTTTTATGACTTCCTTGTCTTGCCTTTAAAAACCTTTCCGTTTCTGTAGCCTTTTGGAGCTCCTCTCTACTTGCTAGGTGGGCTTCTGCCCCCATTTATGAATCAATAATCAATAAATCTAATCAGATCTTCAAATTTACTCATTTAATTTTGTATTCTGACACCATTGTTCTTTTCATTTATCTTTGCGCCAATATCATACTGTTTTAATAACTATGGCTTTGTAGTAGTAAGTGTTTAGCACACATTCTCCATCTCTGTTCCCCCTACCCCTGCCTGGAGCCAAGTGCGCGGAACCCAAAGCATGATCTTCCCAGTTCCCTCCGGAAGATAGAGGGAAGACACTCGGGCAGAAGGACGCCCTTCAGACCTCACAGCCCTGCTTATCCTACCTACACCTTGACGGCAGCACATCCAATGCGCACGCGCGACCTCAAGGCTGGGATTGGACGGAGCCGGGCGAAGGGAGTTTACGTCACTTCCGAGGCGGGAGGATGAAGTTGATTGACCACGATGTCCGCGGCAAGCAGGTAGGGGCAGGGGAGGAAGGAACCTGGGTGGCTAGGGGCGTGGGGTCCCGCCCAGAGCTTGAGGCGCGTGGGCGTATTCCGACTCCGGTGCGTTCCGGGCCGGCGTGAAGGCCCAGCAGCGGGTGTAGAGGCGGAGCGGAGGCTGCGGGCCCTGGGTGGCGCGCGGCGTCGCGGGGCCGGCCCCCCGACTCTGCAGGAAGACTCGGCTCGGGCGCTTCCGCTGGAGTCTGGCTCTGGCGTTTTGTCTTTGGGGAGCCTGCGCCGTCGTTCAGCTCTCAGCCTCGATTTGCGCGGCGGGTAATGGGTGTAGTGAGGCAGCGGGCCCGCCCACGCATCCAAGAGGGCGAGGTGTGTGCTCCCGGCCCGTGCCCGCCCATTCTGTGCCCACGGCGGCGGCCCCAAAGCGTCTGCAGGGGGGTGACCGAAGGGCAGGCACTGGAGGCTGGTTCGCGCTTTCGCTTGGTGTTAGTCAGGGTGAGCGAGGGTGATCCCGTGTGTCGGAAGGCGGGGCGTGCCGACTCCTGAGCACCCACGAGAAGGGCTGTTTCAGATGCCTTACTCCTCCTCCTTGCTCTGCCGCTTTCTGGCTCTGCCACTGTGGGCAAAGGTCGCAAACTCTTGTCGCCTGTGCCCTCGGCTGTAACTTTGACGCCTGCTCATAAGGTGGTCGTGAAGCGTACATGAGCTTGCACGTGGAAGGTACTCAGCGCCTGGTACACAGTGGTAGTTACTCAACAAATGCTACCCCTAGAATTCTCTTTGTTGAGAAGTCGTTTTTGAAGTACTTCTGGGCGTCATACACGTACACAGTTAGCATAATACTTGCTTCTCTTAGTGGAATTGCCAGGAAGTGCTTTTTACATTTTCCAAACCTGCCTGGGGCGAAAAAAAGAGGAAATCAGTTTCTAGAAAACTGGCAGATGGGAAAAGGGGTTCTTAACTTGGTGATACAGAGATAGAATTAGCAAAACTGACTGGATTTTTCAGAAGGGCGGGGAGAGGAACTGACTTTTTTGAGTACCCACCAGCATGGCTGTTTTGGATATCTCTGTCCTCAACACGGCAGAGTGAAGGGGGTGATAGCACCATGTTTTCAGCAGAGTTATGGAAGCTGAGATTACCCACAGCAAATATGTGGGGGAGGCAGGCTTTTGGAGCTGGGCCACTGTGTAAAACTGACTTACTCTGTTACAGGGGTTGCCTGTGAAGAGGTTCTTGTTGAAGTTATATTTAAAAGGTAATCTGGAGCCTTGCCATAACATAGCTTATCAACATATAGAAGTCCTCCAACTTTTTCCCAAGGTAATGCTTTTTATTTCACCTGAAGCTTATGATGGGAGGGAGTGGAGATTGAAGGGTGGGGTCATGACTGGGCCTTGGTCAGGGGTGACTGCCGAGACTGAGCGCTCCTTCCTGCTGGGATTCCCAAAGCACTGTGGTGGGGTTTCCAGTTGACTGACATTTCTGTAGTCCTAACGGGGCTTGCTTTAAAGGAGGCATTATAAAATGTGTTTTGTTCAATTAATCTTGTTTAGGAAACAGAGGAGCAACTAATTCATTCAATTATTTTCCTTTGCAACATTTGGGACTTCTTTGGGATCATATATTTTATCCCAGTACCTTCGCTAATGGAGTAAGTGGGGGGACCTTTTATTGTAGAAAACACGGACTCTGAGAAAAAACATTTGTGTTTTTGGTAGGGTCTTTGTTGTCATCTTTTTCTGGGTTGTATTATAGATTGATTAGGGATCTGGTAGAAACACTAGAACAACAAGAACCATGTGCTAATATATAGCATATACGGTATCACGTGGCCAAGAAGGAAGCACTGTTTTAGTTCCATTTTTACAGGTGAAAAAATTGAGGCTTGGAGAAGTTAAATGATGTGTCCAAAGTTGGAAAATCGAAGAGGATCAAAAACAAAGTTAAAGGGGTGTATTGGGGTATGTGGAACGCACCAGGAAGGGACAGGGAGGTGACCCTGGGATGCTGAGTGAAGGGTTATTTTCTCATTAAGGCATGGATTTTCCTACTGGGAGCGAAGGGCAGTTGTCTTAAAGGCAAAAGCATGTTTTATCTACATGTCCTGGGCTAAAGTCAGCACAGCTGAACTGAGGTCCTGTAGGTTTTGAAGCCAGGTTTGGAACCCTGCTGCCCTGAAATAATGGATTCCTGATGTGCTTTGCTTTAAAAGAACCTGCCACTGTACACAAGAGCTTGCAAGCCATATACATGCATGGTCACTTCACATCCAAAAAGATTCTTCGCTTTATAAACAGATGTGATTCAGGATTCTTTTACATAATGCACTCCTATAGTACACTTAAAATGTTTGTTTTATTCAGATTTGTAACTATTGGTTTGCATAAAAGAGCTCTGTTTGGGCCTTTGTCAAGAGCATGAAATGTACCTTCCCTACCTTATACACTCCTCTTTTTGTCCATTCTTTAAGAACAATAATAATAGCTAATATTCACTCTGGATTTGTTATGTGCTACTCACTTCTCTAAGCATTTTATTGGATTATTCAATCCTCACAATAACCCTGAGGAAGAAATGGGCTCAGAGATGGTAAGAAATTTTTCCAAAGGCACAGAGCTAGTAAGGGCAGAGCCAGTTTCATATCACTCCAAAAACTAGTGCTTATCTGTTTATTTCATTAATTCCTTCACTTAAGATATTTATTGAACATCTGCTCTGTACTAGCAATGTGCTAGGTGTTGGGGATACAGTGATGGCCAAAACAGACACAGCTCCTGACTTCAAATTGCATATAAGTATAGCAAGGTAGATAGACAGTAAATAGAGAATCTCAAACTAAGTATTAGTTACTATTGTGGTACATGCTATAGAGGATGGTAGAGGATGCTATGAGAATATATAATGGGGTCGTTGGCAGGGGGAGGAAGTGGGGAGAGACAGGAAAGGCTTTCCCGAGGAAAACATATTTAACTGAGGCCATAAGGACTAAGTTGGAGTTAAATTGGGCAAAGGGTGAAGAGCTACAAGGGAGAGGGAAGGACGAATGTGAAACGTGGAGAATAGGAAGAGCTTCTATCTTTGTTACATAGGTCTGTCTAAAGGATGGAAAATGTCACAAAGTCACACACAAAGTATAGGGAGGGATCTTGTCCTGAGAGCAATAATGCTCCCCAGTCTTGGTTTATTTGCTTCTCAAAGCATATAATCAACTCCACAAACCATATCTGTTTTCCAGCTCTGTGTTGGAGTCCAGCCTCTTCCTTCAAACATGTGGTTAAACTGGTTGCTCACAGGACGGCGATTGGGTATTAGAGGAGGGAGAAGTACCTGACTGAGACTTTATCAGCATTGGTAATTTGCGTTGCAAAGCTAATAGACATGGAGTGCCCATATTGCATTTCATATTTGTCTCTGGTTTGCAAAATGATTTAACAAACATTTTTTAGCCCCTCTATGGTCCAAGTCCCTGTTAGCCACCTAGGATAAAAACTTGTATACAGACACTTCCCTTGCACCACGCGTAATTTATTATGGTTAATGTTTTAGTTAACCTTCCACTTAAGATGCTACAAGTTTTTAAATCAATATTATTCTTCAACATACATTTATTCAGCACCTACTAGGTGCTACACACTGTTCCGGGAATATAGTATCAGCAGATAGACAAGGTCTCTGTCCTTATGGAACCTAAGCTCCATTTGGGGCTGGAGGACAGAGAGGGAGGCAGAAAGTCAGGCAGGTGAAGTTGGAGAGGTAGGCAGGAAGCAGATCATGCAGGCCTCGTAGGTCTTGCCAAGGATTTGGGGTTTAATCCTAAGAATGCTGGAAAATCATTGATTTTCAGTCAGGGGAATAGTACCAACAGGTTTGAGTTTATAACAATTCACGCTGATTCCTCAGTGGAACCAGAAGTTGATACATTTGAGGGCTATTTAGGAGTTAGGATCGGGGGGCCATGCGGGTTGGCAACAGGTTCACTCGGGAGTGAAAAGGGAGAGGGAGGTGTCAGGGCTATTTCTTTCTTTTCTGGAAACCCTGGAGGAAGAGCATGAGTTCAGTTTTGAATAGAATGTCCTTGAAATAATCCAAGTAGAGATGTCACAAAGACAGTGATACGAGGTGTGATCAAAATATACAGTGAATGTTTAAAAAAAATTATTACAGTAAAAGACACATTGCCATTAATCCCCCTCAAAATACTCCCCTTCTCTTCGAACACACTTATCCCATCGTTCTTGCCACTTTCCGAAGCGGTTCTGGAAGTCCTCTTTCGTGAGTGTCTTTAGCTGCGCTGTCGTGGCTGCCTCGATGTCCTGAATCATTTTGACTTTGGGGAAGAGCCAAAAGTCGCACAGTGCCAGATACGGTGAATAAGGTGGATGAGGACACACCATAATGTGTTTATCTGACAGAAATTGCCATACCGGAAGCGATGTGTGACACTGAGCGTTGTCATGATGGAGGAGGATTTATAGCACACCTTCTGTCAACCATAGCTCACACCTGACTGGACCAAGCAAGCTGAAACTTGTCACACACTGTTACTAAGGTTCGACGTGCCGCTTCCCGTATTGAAGGTCCCTGCCTTTCCATCAGACGGCGCTCGGCAGCAGCAGCAGTCACCGTATTTTGTGATCACCACGGAAAGGCTCTATGTCACACATCGCTTCTGGTACACCAATTTCTGTTATATAAAAACATTACCATGTGTCCTCATCTGCCTTCTTCCCCGGATCTGGCACCGTGTGACTTCTGGCTCTTCCCCAAAGTCAAAATGACCATGGAAGGTAAACGTTTTGAATGCATTCAGCACACGGAGGCAGCCACCACAGCGCAACTAAAGACGCTCAGGAAAGAGGACTTCCAGAACTGCTTCAGAAAGTGGCCAGAACGATGGGATAAGGCTGCTCTAAGCAAAGGGGGAGTGTTTTGAAGGGGAGTAATGGCAATGTGTCTTTCACTGTAATAAATTTTTAAAATGTAAACGTTCACTGTGTTTTTGTTTGTTTCTGATGACACCTCGTGTGGAAGGATCTGACACTCAGGCAGGAACGGGCTAAGTCGCGAAACATCTCTTGTCAGGAGGAATATTTTTCCTGTTATTGAAGGAGCCATCATGGCAAAAAAGTGGCAGGAGATGATGGCCCAGTAGAAAGTGTAGAATGTTCTCCACATTTATGTGGGGGAAATGCTTTAAAAATCTGCCAACCTAGAAAATGGTTTCTACAAATGTGGAAAGACAGAAAATAGTCCTATTATTGAACAAACATGAACCCAATGTGGGATGCATTGCAGGCAACCTGCTAATGAGGTTACAAAACCAGAAAAGAAATCCCACCATTTGCAATCCATTACATACGTAGTCTTCAGATTAATGGTGATTTGTCCTCTTTGTAAGAAGACTTGACCTCACCATCTGCTCTATGTGCTTTCATAGTTCACCCTAAATTGACCTGGTAATTGGGGTGGCCATCTGTGCTAGTTAATTGCCTTTATCTGAAAGAAAAATAGAATATCTCTCATCTCTACAAGCAGGTAGTTGGTAGTTGTGGTGTTAGGCTAACCTCCCAGGGTGAGAGGGACTTAGGGTGCTGTCTTCCTTGCTGTTTACGTTTAAAAGAGATGGTTTAAAAGAGATGGCTCCGAGGCCCTTCCGAAAAAAAATTCCTGGGTTTTATCAATGGCTAGAGCTAGTTTATTTAGCCTTTAAGAAGATTTGCATACGTACCAAAGGGACAGAGGAAGGAATGACAAATACTAGGTTTTTCAAAGAAATGCTCTAAGAAAGAGGAGGGAGGAAAAAAAGATCTTTTTTCCACTGGCAACAGGGAAAATTCAATTTTTAAAATTTATTTATAGTGCAATAAAGTGTTGGACTGGAGCGTGCAAAACATGGGGATTATTCTGGAGGTGATTTTTAAGTCAGTTCCCCATAGTTGTGCATGTTTCAGATGCTCTCAAGTGGTCAGATCTAGCCCATAATTTCTTGTACATTGATTTAAAGAAAAATGTTACCAGTAGTTGTACATCCTGTTGGTTTCCACCCAAAACTCTTGTCTGGGATAGTTAACCCTTTCGGGACTTGTCCTCCTGAAAGTCCGTGATGTCATTTCCCACACTCACCCAGTTACACGCATATGAGACCTTTCTTTGGTCCCTGATTTTCTGATTTTAATGGAGAAATGAACTCTCCATTAATCTCTTCTGGAAGGCCGTGTGCATGGGGGTGAAAACTGAGGTTGAATGGCATGTAAATTTAGGTTGGAAGCTTCTTGCCAACCCTCCAAGGTAAGAAGTTCAACAAATTCCTTTGGATTCTACCTGAGCTCTCCTTCCCACCCACCTGCTTAATGCTTAAGTTCATAGGAACCTGAGATGTGGGCACTAAACTGCTCCGTGGAGGGAGCGGTCTGCTGATGGCAGCTGATTAACTGAGCACTGCTTACCAGTAGTTTGAGCTTACTTGCTGCAGTTAGCTCTTAGTTTATTAAGTAAGGACATGTTTGTACTAGGGACACTAAGTTTTGAAGGGAAATGTAAATTTTTGCAGGTTTATGTGAATAGTACTTAGCAGTCATTAAATTGGAAAATATATTAGTAAACTGTTATTTTAAGATTCTCTTTGCGTATGGTATTATTCTCCAGATTGGCTTAAGATATTAGCCGAACTAAGTCAAGGAAATTGTACTGAGTTCCTGTTAAGCAGTTAGCTTGTTTACATTCGGTTATTTTTGTTGGGGTGATTGGAATTAGAATCATTCCTGTTTAGGGCTCCAACTAATTTCTTTTTTACATTACCCCCTATTTGATGTACTAAAGAGTTAAGAATGTGGGCTTTAGAGTCTGATGAATACCTGGTTCACATCTCTGTTTTGCCATTTGTTAGCTGTGACCAGGCGCTTTTCTCAGTTAGCAAATGGAAATAACTATCATAGCTACCTCACAGGATTGCTATGAGGGTTAAATGAGATCATGGGTATGCAGTACGTAGCCCAGTGTCTTGGCACGTCGCAAACACTAAAAAAGGTAGTAATTGTTACTAATATTTTTCTTTCCACAATAGCCATATATGGTAACAGGCTAAATATTACTTTTTTTAGTATGCTTTCAAATCTGTGTAATAATGTTTCACTCAATTAATTGTCACATATGTTAGAAAAAGTTACAACACAGGGAAAAGGTTAGTTATTATTAATATTAATATTAGACATAAAAATGTACTTCTGGTTTGAGGAGTTGGCATATAGATAGTACTTTCTACTACATTCAAAGGAATAAAGGATTGTGACATTAGATCTCATAGCATTCTGTAATATATAAAAAGCACCTGAAAGCAGCACATTCCCTCTTTTCCTATCAATTGTCAGGTCTTTACAGAGAATGAGTTTTTTGTTCCATCTTAACCTGGAGATTTACAAATGATGACAAATAGTCGTTCTTACATACCTGTGTGTGCACCTCCCAAGGGCCCGATCCACACTTCCACAAAAGATTTGCAGTTTTTGCTGGCTGCTGACACTTTGGCATAGCAGTTGAGGACCTGAAGTCCCAGTTCCTGGAAACTAGGAGATAAATGGACTATGAGGGACCCAAAGGTGTTAAAGGTGTTCGATTCGTTCATTTCTCATGCTCTTTGTTCATCATTCATTCAACATGTATTGAACATGCACTTTGTGCTCTGCACAGGAAACACAGAGATGAATCAAGCGGCTTTTCTTAGGCCACCAGAGAGAGACGACGATGTGTCACAGATCAAGGGCAACAAAGTATTCTAAGAGCGCGGGCAGGAGGCACTAGACAATGCTGGGCTTTCTCCTTGGTCTTGTGGTAGAATATTGTACTGTGCTGAAGCACCTCAATTAATGAAAAGGGGAAAAAAGAGAGAAGGTCACTTTATTGTTCATTGGTGGATAAGGAGAGAGAGAAAGTTACACTGGTTAATTTGTCCATCCATCAGTGCTGGGCACATTGAGGAAGAAGATGGATGTAGTCGTTTTCTTTGTTTCTTCTCTTTACTCTTTCTGACATTACCTACCATGTTTTTAGATAGAAAACAATTGTAGTGATGATTGCTGTCATTTATCTGGGCCATATACAAGCCTTCTCAGCATACATAAGTCATGTGATTCTTCCTGCAACTGTGTAAGGCAGATATTAGATATTTTACAGATGAGGAAACCGGTTGAAATATTAAGTAACTTGTCCAAAAACACTCACCTAGTGTTGATAAAAGTAAACTGGCATCTTAGGACGCTTGACCATGGAGTTGGGAGGACTATGGGTGGAGCTGGGTCCCCTTGTTGACTCTCTAGCCCTGACCTCTTGTTAAGCTTTGTGGTAACTTCCGGGGGCGGGGTGCTAATAAATAGAGTCGCCATCTTGGAATCAAGGTTATTGTTCTTCACGTGGGCAGCCGGCTGCATCCCGGGTTGGAGCTGGGCGTTCTTTTTCTTTTCCCGAATAAACCGTTCTTTTGGTGGGTTTTCAGGAGAGCTATTTTCGCCAGTCGACAGTGTGGTTGTTAGTATTTGAACCAAGGTCTGCCTGGGTCTGCAGTTTGCTATATCAATAAACAGTTGAAATTATCATTCACACCTGTCATTTATATCTCAATAGAAAAAATGGTAGCTGGCAACCCGATCTTAGTCAAAAACCAAGACACTTAAACTTAAAGAGATGTTACTTCGTGGAAACAACACGGAATTGTAAGAAACAAAATTTGGTGGTTGTGTATTGTGTCAGAGGGCGGTGCGACTGCTGCCGGGCCAGGCGCGCTGGATAAGGTTAGAATGTGTGAATTGTTAGGAGAAGAAGAGAGCTTTGCAATGATTACACTCTCCCAACTTGAAATTAAGGATAATTGCTTTCTTCCTCTCAACACTTTTAAGTCAGCGCAGATACATATGAACTATAACGGTTGGTTGGGTGGACTCAGCCCACGTCTGGCTGTGGTTGCAGAGACCCAACAAGACTCTTGTCGTTTTTAAACAACTAAAGGAAATATTTTGACACACAAAAAGACCCAACTAGCTGTTTGTCTATAACAAATCCCCTTTAAATGTAAAGACATGTAGCGTAAAGGGATGGAGAAAGATACACCGTGTTAACACCGATCAAAGGAAGGCAGTAGCAGCTATATTAATTTCAGACAGCTGACTTCACAGTAAGGAGAGTGATCAGGAATAAAGAGGGGCATTGTTCCATAATGATGAAGGGGTCAGTACTCCAAGAAGACATAACAACAGTGCCAGGATACATGAGGCAAGGACTAACAGAACTACAGAGAGGAATAAATGAATCTACATCATTGGAGACTTCAGCGCTTCTCTGTCATAAATGGACAGGTCTAGCAGGCAGAAAGAAAATCAAAGAGGACAAAGAGGAAAGCAGATGATTATGAGGAGCAGCCACGGGTGACGTCGTCTGACAGGAGAGTCAAAGCCGTGTGTTCAGGAGGAGCCGGACATTGTTGGAGCAGGAAGGTGAGGAGCCACTCAGAGCAGAGAGTGAAGAGGAAGGGGGTTTTGCTGATGACAGACCAAGAGGATCACAGGGGTTCAGAATAGAGGGAGGGGTGGGAGATGGGGTCTGAAAAGGCAGTGTGGGGGGTGGTTTGGAGTTTGGGAGCCAGGGGGGGTCTCAGGAGACCCGGACTTCCTGTGGTGACTGACAGGATCAAGTGCGGGATGAGCTTGGGACCAGGCCGATGGGGTGGTCGGCTGGGCACTGGGGTACGGGTGGGGATGGAGGGCCTTGCTGGGAGCCTCTGCTGCGCTCCTGCTGACAGGCTGGAGGGAAGGTGGTTACTTCTGACTGTGGATGCAGGTGGGCAGGAGGCCTTGTCACCCGCAGCGTGGCTCATTCTCTCGGGGTAGACTGTAGCGATCTTCAGGGTCTTCAAACGTTAGCACCCATTAAACTCAGCAGAGAAGGGTATTAAGAGTCCATATTCTGAGGTCTCACCCTTTGTGGTATTGTCGGTTTCAAAGGCCTGCACTTGAGGCCCTTGAGCTAAGGTTTAACAGGTGCTTCTTCTAATGCAGGTAGTGACTAGACTACCAAGAGTAACTTGGCTCTGAGTCAGCCTGTGTATAAAATATATCGGGAAGCCAGGCCTGGAAAGTCTGGTGACTTACTCTGCAGTCACCTGGCCTCAGGCCCCATGAAGGGACCCACCGTGCTGCCCCATGTAGATGCCACTATAACTTGGCATTGGTCAGTTTGTTTCTCTTGGTGTTCTAATTAGGGCATTTATTAGCTAATTTTATTTTACAATGTTGATACTTCTAGTATAGCAAATTATTTACTTTCCCAACCTAATTTTAGCAAAGTTGAGCATGAAGATGAAATTATAGAAATTCTTAAAGATGCACAAAGTAGAATAGTACAGCAAACCCCCATATGCCCATTACCCAATGTCAACAGCCATTAGCATTTTGCCATACTGGAAGAAAAGAAACATATCTTTCATTTATAAATTTATGACTTATAAATTTGATTTTAAAATTGGTATCCTTTCACCTCCTGTGGCTAAGCTTATTATTGCTTATATGACCTGCAGAAAAGCTTTGTTATGTAACAGTGTGTGTTGACTTTCTAGTTTAAATGCAGTTTTAAAAGATAGCTCTTAGGCTATTACACTCTGACAATGAATATAGTGAATGTATAAAAGACATTTTCAGTTTATTGTATTTTTTTTTATATAGACTCTGGAATTTGGTGAATCTTTTTCAAAAATAATACTGAAAAGGCTCAGAGAGAAATAGGGGGGAAATGACTTACGGAGAAAAGTGGGAAATCTGCTAACGCTGGGTGAAGTAGATTGATCGGCTGCTGCTGTGGGCCTGTCCTGAGGACATCGCTGTGTCCTCAGGGAGGTATTTGCTAGGACGCTGGGAAAATAAACTGATTGGGCACTTACTGTGCTATTTTTAAATGAAAGCTTAGAAGTTGGCAATGGAAAAACCCTCTCAGCTTATTACGCTGTCTTTCTCCTTTAGTCCTTCCAGTCTGAAATTCCTTCCTGCGTGTTTTCTGGCATTAAAGTCAGTGCGCTACAAGTTTTAAGTAGGAGCGTTTAAAAAACTGTTTCAGAGTACGTGCCATTTCCTAGTTAAATTTCACAATAATGTTTTTCAGGTCTAAAAATAACTTGGAATTCAGGGTGACCCATCATCCCAAATATATTATAGTAAGGCTGTAATTTAGACAATATTTACTGTAAGAGAGAGACAGTGGATAGAGGCAGGTGATTTATCCAAATTCATGAGGAAACCAAATAGCAATTTGTTAGAATTCAAAGTTATCTGATTTCAACCATGACTCTGCTTAAAATTAGACAGTATTTAATATTTATTTGTGTGAATGACATACATTTTTTTCATTGTGATACAATATACACAACAAACTTTTTATCATCTTAACCATTTTTAAGTGTACAGTTTAGTGGTGTTAAATACATTCAGAATGTTGTGCCACCATCACTGTCTGGCTCCAGAACTCTTCATCTTTCAGAATGTGAACTCCATACCCATTAAGAAATAAGTCCCCGTTCCCCTCGACCCCCACCCCAATGCCTGGCAACCCCATTCTGCTTTCTATCTCTGTTTGGATTTGACTACTCTGCATACCTCATATAAGTGGCTTCCTACAGTATTTGTACTTTTGTGACTTATTTCCATAGCATGTCTTCAAGTTTCATCCATATTGTAGCATGTTGCAGAATTTCATTCCTTTATAAGAGGAAACTGTTTAATGTCATTTCATTTCACCCTTAAGGACTCCCATGAGCATTTTTTGCAGGGTAGGTCTAGTGATAACAAAGTCTCACAGCTCTTGTTTAATCTGGGAATGTCTTAATTTCTCTCCCACCCCTTTTTCTGAGGTATAGCTGACATAATATATTAATTTCGGGTGTACAGCATAATGATTTGATATTTGTATACACTGCAAAATGATACCACAATAAGTCTAATTAACATCTGTCATCATATGTAGTTATGAAATATTTTTTTCTTGAAAAGAGAACTTTTAAGACTTACACTCCTAGCAAATTTTAATTATGCAATACAGTATTAACTGTAGTCACCATGCTGTACATTACATCCTCAGAACTTATTCATTTTATAACTGGAAGTTGGTACCTTTTGACTGCCTTCACCCATTTTGCCCACCACTCACTGTCTACCTCTGGCAACTTTGCTTTTGTTTTGTTTGTTTTTAGATTTCACATATCGGGGGTACCAAAAAAATGTATACAAGTGGACACTTTGCTCAAGCAGTAGTTCGCCATGATCAGAAGTGTCTGGACACTGATGGTAACCACTTTGAGCACCTCTTATAATTGCAGAAGTCAAACGTGACTTGTATTTACCTTTCGTTATCGGTACATATTGAGTTTCACAATTTTAATACAGTTTTCCTTTCTTAAAATGTGTATACATTTTTTTGGCATCTTCTGTTTAAAGAGGTCATACACTATTTGTCTTTCTCTAACTTATTTCACTTACATAATGCTCTTGAGGTCCATCCATGTTGTCACAAATGGGAAATTTTATTCTTTTTTATTGCTGAGTAATACTCCATTGTATATATACACGCCACGTTTTCTTTCTTCACCGATCAATTAAGCCTAGGTTGCTGCCATGTCTTGGCTGTTGTAAATAATGCAGCAGTGAACATGGGGGTGCAAATAGCTTTTTGAGTTAGTGTTTTTGTTTTCTTTGGATAACTACCCAGAAGTGGAATTGCTGGATCATGGGCTTAAATGGGCTTAAATTAAAATTATTTTCAATTTTTTGAGGAACCTTCATACTGATTTCCATATTGGCTGCACCAATTTATATTCCCACCAAGAGTGCACAAATGTTCTCTTTTCTCCACATCCTGTCCAACACTTGTTATTTTTTGTCTTTTTGATAATGGCAATTCTAACAGGTAACAGCTATTCTAACAGCCATTTAACAGGTGTGATATCTCGTTGTTTTAATTTGCATATCCCTGATAATGAGTGATGTTGAGAATCTTTTCATGTACCTGTTGGCCATCTCTGTGTCTTCTTTGGAAAAAAGTCTATTTCGTTCCCCTCCCCATTTTTAAATCTGGTTGTTTGAGGTATTTTGTTAATGAATTGTGTAAGTTCCTTATATATTTTGGATACTAATCCTTTATCAGATACATGATTTGCAAATATTTTCTCCCATTCAGTAGGTTACCTTTCATTTTGTTGGTGATTTCCTTTGCTGTGCAGAAGCTTTTAGTTTGATGTACACCTACTTACTTGTTTTTGTTTTTATTGCTTTCGCTTTTGGTGTCAAATCCAAAAAAATCATCACCTTGACCTATGTCAAGTAGCTTACTGCCTTTTTGTATATGGTATAAGGTAGTGATCCAATTTCATTTTCTTGCAGTTTTCCCAAAACCACTGAAGAGACTGTCGTTTCCTGATAAAATATTCTTACCTCCTTTGTTGTACATTAATTGACCATGGACTTATTTCTGGGCTCTCTATTCTGTTCCATTGGTCTATGTTTGTTTTATGCCAATGCCATACTGTTTTGATAACTATAGCTTTGTAATATAGTTTGAAATCAGGGAGTGTGATGCCTCCAGCTTTGTTCTTCTCTCCCAAGATTGCTTTGGCTGCTCAGGGTCTTTTTTGGTTCCATACATATTTTAGGATTGTTTGTTGTAGTTCAGTGAAAAAATGCCATTGACATTTTGATAGGTTTGGCATTGAATCTGTAGATTGCTTTGGGTAGTATGAACATTTTATCAATATTTATTCTTCCTATTTGTGTTCAGGTCTTTCACCTTGGTTAAATTTATTCTTAAGTATTTTATTCTTTTTTGATGCAATTGTAAAGGGGATTGTTTTATTATTTCTCTTTCTGATAATTTGTTATTAGTATATAGAAAGGCAACAGATTTACTGTTTTTCTGTCCTGCAACTTTACTGAATTCACTTATTTTAACAGTTTTTTGGTGGAATCTTTAGGGTTTTCTATATGTAATATGTTATCTGCAAATAGTGACAGTTTTACTTCTTCCTTTCCAATTTGGGGCCTTTTATTTCTTTTTCTTGCCTAATTGCTCTGGCTAAGATTTCCCACACTGTATTGAATGAAAGTGGTGAGAGTGGGCGTCCTTGTCTTGTTCCTGATCTTAGAAGAAAAGGTTTCAGCTGTTCACCATTAAGTATGATGTTAGCTGTGGGCTTGTTATGTGTGATCTTTATTATGTTGATGTATGTTCCCTCCATATCCAATATGTTGAGAGTTTTATCATAAATGGATGTTAAATTTTGTCAAATGCTGTCTCTGCATCTATTAAGATGATGATGTGATTTTTATCCTTCATTTTCTTAGCATGGTATATCAAATTGATTTGCAGATGTTGAATCATCCTTGCATCCCTAGGATAAATGTCACCTGATCATGGAGTATGATTCCTATAACATGTTGATGAATTTGGTTTGCTAATATTTGTTCAGGATTTTTGCATCTGTGTTCATCAGGGATATTGGCCTGTAATTTTCTTTTCTTGTGGCAATCTTGCCTGGATTTGGTGTTAGGGTAATGCTGCCCTTGTAAAATGAGTTTGGAAGCATTCCCTCCTTTTCTGTTTTTTGGAAGAGTTTGAGAAAGTTTGGTCTTAAATCTTCTTTGACTATCTTGGTAGAATTCACCAAGTGAAGCTGTCCAGTCTTGGATTTTCGTTAGTTGGGAGAGTTTTGATTAGACTCAAGCTTTTTAGTAGTATTCGGTCTGTTCAGATTTTCTATTTCTTCAAGTTTCAGTCCTGGTAGATTGTGTATTTCTGGGAATTTATCCATTTGTTCTAAATTATCAAATTTGTTGGTATAGAATTATGAATAGTCGTCCTTTGTGTTTCTGTGATATCAGTTGTAATGTCTCCCTTTCATTTCTGATATTATTTGTCTGAGTTCTCTCTCTTATTCTTTGGCAAGTCTATCTAAACAATTTTGTTTATCTTATCAAAGAACCAGCTTTTAGTTGCATTGATCTTTTCTGTTGTCTTTTTGTCTATATTAGATTTATGCCTACTCTGATTTTTATTTTCTTCTTTCTACTAACTTTAGGCTTTATCTGTCTTTCTTTTTTTAGATCCTTGCAGAGTAAAGTTAGTTTATTTAGTTGAGACTTTTCTTGTTCCTTAAGGTAGGCATTTACCGCTATGAACTTCCTTCTTAGAACTGATTTTGCTGTGTATTCCGTACATTTTGGTATGTTGTTTTTCCATTCTTGTTTATTTCAAGGTATTTTTTTATTTCTCTTTTGATTTCTTCTTTGAGCCATTGATTGTTCAGTGGCATGTTGTTTAATTTCCACATATTTGTGTATTTTCCACTTTTCTTCTTACAATTGATTTCTAGTTTTTTACCATTATGGTAGGAAAATTTCCTTGATATGATTTCAATCTTCTTAAATATTACTGACACTTGTTTCTTAGCCTAACAAATATATCTTGGAGAATGTTCCATGTGCATACGAGAAGAATATGTATTCTCTTACTTTTGGATGGAATGTTCTGCACACATCTGCTAAGTCTATTTAGTCAAATGTATCATTTAAGGCCAGTGTTTCCTTACTGATTTTCTGTCTAGATGACCTATCTATTGTTGTACACATGGTGTTAATGTCCCCTATTATTATTGTATTGCCGTCGATATCTCCCTTTAGTTTGTTAATATTTGCTTTATTTATTTAGTTGGATCCTTTATCGTTATGTAATGCCTTCCTCTGTCTCTTATTATAGTCTTTATTTTAAAGTGTGTTTGTGTGATATAAGTATAGCTACCCCAGTTTTGTTTTGTTTTGTTTTGTTTCTGTTTACATGGAATATCTTTTCCTGTCCTTTCACTTTCAGTCTATGTGTGCCCTTACATCTGAGGTGGATGTCTTGTAGATTAGTGTATAGATGGGTCTCATTTTTTATCCATTTAGCCATTCTGTCTTTTGATTGGTGAATTGAGTCCAATTACATTTAAAGTAATTATTGATAAGTGTGTAGTTATTGCCATGTTTTAATTGATTTTTGGCTGTTTTTGTAATTCTTTGTTTTTTCTTCTCTTCCAGTTGGATGACTTTCATTAGTGGTTTGGTTTGCTTAGATTCCTTTCTCCGTATCTTCTGTGTATCTACTACAGGATTTTGCTTTGTTGTTCCATTAAGTTTGCATGTAACAACTTATACCTACTGGCCACCACAGCCAGGCCTTGTAAAGGTGTCCCCTCATGGCAGCCACACAAATTGAGGTGCTAGACAGTATATAAGCTTTTTTGTGGGAGATATTGGCAAGCTGGAGTGAGGCAGAGGGAGAGTGCACAGACTGCATCCGCCAGCCTCTGTTGTCTGGGAATACTTCCATAGGCCACTAGATTGTATCAAACCAGAAGCCTGCCGTTCACTGCAACGCTCCCGGACCAACAAACAGGCCTCTTTCACAGAAAGACTGGAGGTGTGTTTCAGTCTCCTCTCTGTACAGTGCTCGGGGGGTGTCTCTCCTATTGCGGCTGTTGCACAGGGCCCAGGAACACAAACTCCACTGGTCTCCAGAGCCAGGCAATCAAGCATTGTCCCCTAGGTAGCAGTGGCTAAAAAGTGGGGCACCAGACATGTAAAAAGGCTACTTTCTAGTACATACTGGTGCTGTAAAGCCATCAGAGGGTTGAGTGTGAAGGTGACACCAGCTGGCGGTAACAAGGCAAGAGGGGAAGAGTAATAATGGTGCCTGCTGAATAAAGAGGGAAATTTGGCCCCTCACCAGCTAGAGCAAGGCAGAGGGAAAATGCAAAAATGCTGCCTACCTGTCTCCATCTACAGAGAGTATTCCAGCAGGCTCCTAGAGGTGTGTGTTAAGTTAGATGTCCTGCCCCTCAGGATGGCACTTTGAAATAAGCAAATGAGCCTCTTTCACTTCCAGTCTGCTATATTGGCTACCCTGAGCTGGGTCTCAGGGGGATAAGTCCAAGCGTGCGGGCCCTTGAAGAGCCATTTCTCAGGTTGCTACCTACAGTCTTGTGGGTCTTGTGTACACAGGCCCCAAGAAACCTTCGGTTTATAAAGGTAAATGTTTGGGGAACTTTTCTCTCAGGTACAGATCTTAACAGTTGGGGTGCCCAATGTGTGCTTCAGAACCTTTACTCCTCAGGGAGAAGCTCTTGGCTTTGAGTTCCCTCCTGAGTATGGGTTGCTGTTCTAGGGGGACAGGGGATGCAGTTTTTGGTGAGATTGTGTCCCAGCCTTTCCCGTCTACTTCAGTGTGGTTTTCTTCTTGGTGTCCAATATGTAGTTGTCACTCAGCCGGCCTTTAGGTTTTTATTAGAGGAAATTGTTTCATATGTAGCTGTAGACTTGTGGGTTCATGGGAGGAGGTGAATTCAGGATCTTCCAATGTAACCATCATCTCTCCTTCACTTTTGAAGGTCGTTTTTTGCCAGATATAGGTTTCTTGCTTAATGGGATTTTGTTGTTGTTGTTAATTTTAGAATTTTGAATATATCAGCCCATTGCCTTCTAACTTCCAGAATTTGTGATAAGTCTGTTTATAGTGTAAACCAAAGGTCATTGTCACCAATTCAACGCCAACAGAGTCCCCAATTTGGAATGCAGTGATGGGGGAAAGACTTCATTCAGTGCAAACAACTCAATTGTGACATGGCTTGGCTGTGGAATAGCCCAGCTGAAGCGGCCCTGGTGTTATAGCTCCAGCATTACAGCTCTGTTCCGGTTGGGCAAGACAGCTCCGCTCTGGTCCAGTATTACACCTCCGGCCACAGGAAACGCTGTCTTCAGTGGAATATGAAAGCGCATTTCCCAAGCCAGAGGGGAGCTAACTTATACAGAGAGAAGTCCCCACTCCTGGTCCCTGATTGGTCTTTTCTCATGCAAATGAAGAGTCTAAATCTTGGATTGGACCAAAAAGCACTGTCCTGATTGGTCAGAATGGAGCTGCTCTGATTGGTCGGTGAAGATGCTAATAAGGATATAATAGTGCATCTCCAATTGGACAGGGAAAGTCTCAGTCCCATTGGTTGAAGTATGATTCCAGGAACTCCTTTAAAAGGGTTGGGCCAGATGGCAGGAACACAGGGCAGACCGGCAGCTCAGTGCAGGTTTCTCCCTGAAGAATGGCTGCGTGAGAAGCCTGTCCTGTTTAGCAATGGCTGCTAGGCTGTTTTTAAATTCGAGCCCAGTTAGCCACCAGGAGCCCTTCTTAACAGATACATTCATTCTCGGCCAACAGCAGGCTCATTGAGGATCTCTTTCTTGTATGTGATGACTCACTTCTCTTGCACCTTTCAAGATTCTGTCTTTGCCTTTAGAAAGTTTGATTATAAAATGTCTCTGTATGGGTGTCTCTGAATTCGTTACCTGGAGTTCATTGAGTTTCTTAGGTGTTTATTTCATGTCTCACCAAAGCTGGGAAGTTTTCAGCTGCTGTTACTTCAAAGATTCTCTCTGCATCTTTCCCTTTTCTCTTTTTGAGACTCATACAATACTTAATGTTGGTTTGCCTTATGTGTCCCACAGGTCCCTTGCGTTCTGTTTATTTTTCTTCAGTCTTTTTTCCTTAGATTCAATGATTTCCATTGTCTTATCTTTAAGTTCACTGTTCTTTCTTCTGCCTGCTCAATTCTGCCTTTGAATTCCTTTAGTATCTCTTTCATTTCAGTTATTGTACTTTGCAGCTCCAGTATTTTCTTTTGATTTCATTTTAGGTCTTCTGTCTCATTATCAGTATTTCCTTTTTTATTTTTTTTGTACATTAATTTCTTGAGTTTCTATTTTTTGAGCATCTTTAGACAGCTGTTTTATACTTTTGTCTAGAAGATCCACCTTCAGGTCTTTTTCAAGGATAATTTCTGTTGGTTTATTTTTCCTTTGAATGGGCCATACTTTCTTGTCTCTTTATATACTTTTTCATCATTTTGTTGAAAACTGGACATTTAAATCTAATAATGTGGTGAACCTGGAAATCAGATTCTTTCCATCCCCTAGCATTAACTTTTTTTCCCCTGTTATTTTCCTTATTTATTGTTTTTGATTTTTGTAGGCTGTCTCTGTGCCAAGGATCAGCTTGGTGTATAAACTTAAGTTCTTCTCAGGTCTTTTTTCAGCCTGAGAAAAGTGCCTTTCCATGGGTATGCGTGGTCACTTTCAATTTTCTTCAAACATTTAGTTGCTTTTGAACGTCTTACTCTTTAATTACTGGCTCCCAATAGGGAAAAAGAGAAAAATGAAGGGAAGCTAAAATGATGCTGGCCCTTTAAATACCCTGGCAGTCACTTCAGGAGTGGTGGCTTGCAACAATGGGGGAAGGTATACCACAACAATGGCTGACAGCTTCTTCATCTGCATCTCTGTGAAAAGAAGCAGCAATCAGAAATTAGAGCAGATCCCCAATATTTGGAGGACAGGGTCCTCTTTGCCCCTCTTTGCCTCTTTGCTCCTTCCTGTAGGCGTGTGCAGGTTGCTCCACGTTCTGGTATCCAGCTCCTTGGCACCGGCTGAGCCATCACAGCTGCTGCTGTGCTTACGGTTGAGATTGATTGAAATTAACCACCATTTACCATCCAAGCCTCCTGGAATTTGCAAGCCTTGGTTAGACTCGGAGTTCCAAAATAGCTGTGCAGATAGATTGTGCCAGTGTAATTGCTGTCTAAGTGGGGAGACAGATTCCTAGCACTTCCTGCTTCACGGTCTCCCTGGAATCCTTCAAATGGACAGTTTCTTTGTTTATCTTTTCTATTGTTGGTCTCTCATTGGAATGCCGTCTCCATGAGGACAGTGATTTATTTCCTGTTTTGTTTACTACACCTCAGAGCCTGGAACAGTTGACACATGGGTCCCTAGTAACTATTTGTCGAATGAATCTGTACTGCGTATAGCAGATGTAGTGGGTAATTGTGCCCAATCTGGAATATGAATATCGTGACTTACTTTGTTTCATTCTTAAGTTTATGGAACTGACATCTGTGCACAGCTCTTGTTAGGTACTCTGGTTTGAGCTCTAGCAGTTTCTTTTAAACACACTGGATTCCTGGTTTCATATTTACATTGGCACCTTGTCTGTCTTGATGTTATTGTACGTAATTTTTTAAGGTAATAATCTTAGACTCAGGAATCACAAACTGGCAGCTGCCCCTGGGCCAGGTTGTGTGTTGTGTGGCCAGCACAGTGGTTGGAGTTGTTTGGACTTTGAATTAAAGCCTCAGGTGAGTGAGGCCTGTCCTTTAGACAGGCCACCACGCTGTGGCTTTATAATTGTTTCTTTCATTATCACAATTGTAATCATTTAACTTTTGTGTTTCTTTGTTTATTATCAGTTTCCCCATCTAGGCTGTGAGCTATGTGAGGTCAGGCAGCATGACCACACGCCCCAATCCCAATGCAGTGTCTGCTGCTCGATGGCTCGCGATACATAGTCGAGTGGATGAGCAGGCGACCAGGACCTGAAATGACCCACCGTATATGAGGTGTGCGTGTAAAGGCATAAGTTTGGTCTTCTTACCAAACATACGTAACAGGAATAGCCCTTCAGGCTGCCCGCTTGGCATCCATTGCTCAGTTCATTTCTGAAATCCTTTCTGGAAATTGCCTTTTTTCAGTCAGTTTCTGAGTCAGCCGCACATTTGTTAGGATGCTGGTGTTTACAAAGGGCTTTCCTGTATGGTTTCTCGTTGGAATAGTCATAGAACACTTAGTTACAGAGAGAGAGTCCATTCGCCCACGTCACCCAGCAAGTGCACGGCAGGTGGCCTTGAACACAGCTCCCAGTGCCAGCTGGGTGCCTTTCCTGCTTCGCCCCCACAGTGGGCGCCTTGTCTGGTTTCTGTGCAGGGGCCTGGGCCTCCTGTGCTGAGAAGAGGGCGATAACACTGGCATCTGCTAGTAATACCAGTAATACCAAACTCATTTTATAAAACACGTTAGAAACTCACAATTTAAATCAAGGCATCTAGGTAGCTACCCTAAGTGCTGGGTTTTAATTTGGTTTGGTTTTGAGGAGACTTCTGGTTTCCAATCATAAGTGTTGTTTTTAAAAACTGAGCCAAGACTTTGACTCGTGATGAAGGTTAGCCTCCAGTACGCGGTCCTGTGTGGGAAGCCACACGGCAGCACCCAGCGCGGCGCTTGGCTGCTCCCTTCCCACCCTCCTTGGCTGGGGCTGCTGCGCAGCGTGTGCTCAGTGTCTTACTAGAGAGCAGTACTTGCTGCAGTGCAGTTGCTCTTCCCAGGACTGGACGTTCAGGAGCCTGCCCTGAAATATTCTCCAGCCTTCCTTTTGGTTTTATTTTTGCTAATGCCAACCTGTATTCCTTTAAACGGGGGGCCCTAAGGTTGGCATCCCAGAATACAACCTACAGGCCACTCATCTGTGGCTTGTTCCAGCGTTCCAGGGAGGGCCTGCTGACAGGAAGTCCTCTGGTCTCTCGTCTAAGTCACTCACCCCAGGCGAAAAGACCAGAGAAGAAAGACATTGGCACCAGGACCCGCCACTGGCACAGTAGCTGCCACCTGAGGTAGGAGATTGCTCTTTTTTTCCATCAGAGACAGCCTTAGCAACTGCTTCTCCTGTGCTTCATACCAAAAAAAACCCCACCAGTTTTACTCTGCTTTTACTTTCTGAAAATAGATACTTATTTTCAGAAATGGGTCGTAAGTTTGACCCATAGCTTATTTCTCCATTAATAGATCAGCTGTTTCAAAGTGGCTGCCAGTTATGAAATCTAAGAGTAGGTATTGGTGTGGGGGTGGAATCCTAACTGTTCTTGGTGATACTGAGCCACTCCCAGCCGTCCGATTTCAGCGCCCTGCCTTCCAATTGGACACCCTCTCTGCACTTTAGCCTGATTTTCTTGTGTGTAACATGGCAAATTATTTCATGACTAATTCTTCTTACAGAGCTGAAATCCTCATTAGTTTTTAACTTTGGAGGGTTTTCAGATCCCCTCCTTTTATTTTCCGATGTGGCTGTCAGTGGTTTGATGTCTGTGTGGTTTCTAAGTAGATTCCAACAATCTGTTTTTATTGATGGTTCATTTTTAGTTTTTTTATAATTGCTTGAGAGAAGAAAGGAATATTAGGAACAGATTCTATCTGTGAAATGTAATGTAGAATTTAGCTAAAGGCTAAGGAATGGAATAAATGACATAAAAGGTGGTATTTCTGCTCAGTTGATTTCTTGGTGATAATCTTGTTTTTAGTTTGAGGTTCTGAAAGCCCTTTTAAAAGAACTTCTCCATGAAAACCAAGGGAGCAGCTGAATTCTCAAGTCACAGTAAGAACATGAAGTTTCTGGCTGACCCAGGCTCCAGTAACATTTACCTGTGAAGGGACTTTTTTCCTTTACACTCTTTTACCTTAGATCTATAGCCCCGCAGTCTGACTATATGACGCCATAGCAGATGGGCGTAGTCTGTGAATGCCTGAGCTCTCTAAGTTCCTCACAGTTGGCGTGGCTCAGAGTGTCACGCGTCAGGTCACATCCCTGTCAGTTGAGAGAGGGGCTGTGAATGTGAGTGTGTCTGTTAGGCCATATGTAACCTGTGGTTCCTATGCTAGGGGGCCATCTCACCTTCTGCCTTCCCGACCTCTCTCCCTCCCTCATGTACCTGTCCTGCTTCCCACTGTGGCTTCCAAGTGGTGCTGGGCCGACTCTGTCCCTTCTTTCTACGAGCTGATCTCCAAATGCTGGAAATCACAAGAAAGATTCCCCTACTCCACTTGTACACCATCTGTCTTAGCTTCCCAGTCATATTGGAAACTAGTGGTTTGGTGCAAAATACAAAATTTATAAACATATTAAAGTTCTTCTTATATGCCATTTTCAGAGAAAACAGGCCTCCTTTGGATTTGCTTTATGTAGGAGATTTGTTTCCTAATCTGGACTGGCCAGCCAGGGCACAGTTCCTTTCTTCTATTTTGGAGCTGTCCATTTTGCTTGAAGGCCCCCGGTCACCACAGCAAGGCAATGGGGCTGAGTTATCTCTGTGTCTAGCTCTCCTGGCCATCCTGGCTGCCGAGGGTGACACAGGAAGGAGTTGACACTGCTGTCTCTCAGAGCCCAGGGAGGCCCAGCAGCCATCGGTGCGGCCACAAGCACTTCAGAGTGGAATAAAAGTTGGGAAGTCTTTAAGAATTTAAAAAACTCCCAGAAAGAGGTGGGATTGCCAACATGACCAACTTCTCTTGGTCAAGAAAGTTACCCTGAAATTGAACCTGATTCTCAAATACATGGTTTGCTCTGGAGTGTCTTTTCCCACCATCGTCAACCTGAGTTAGGGAAAGTCGGTGCTGATTTCTAATTTCCTTTGCATTCTGATTCTGTAACGACTTCCGGACTGAGTACAGATGTGCACTCTCCCCACAGACAGCTGGCCCTTGGGCTGAGGATGGATCTCATTAACTTGGTGCCACATTTGCCTCGGGCAAAGTGGTCCCCAAGGCCAGGAGACCAAGACTGGCATGCAGTATTGTGTCAGGTGCACAAGGAATCCCAGAAGTGTACAAGACGGTAGTTTTCTCTCTTTCCTTCATGTCATAAATTGGTGGCTTGGGTTTTAAATAGGTGCATGACAATGCAGTTTGTTAGGAGCTTTAATTGTCTTCCAGTGGGGAGCCTTGCTGCGTGGGTTTCTTTTCATCTTACTCCTCGCTGAGTGTGGAAACATGGTAGAAGAGACATTTCGGCATTTGTCTGCTCTCTTCTTGCTGTGTTGGCCTCAGTGACTGTTACAGTAGCCACGTTTTCTGATACCAACTTTGGGCTATAGGATCCTGACTTCTTCTGGAAAAAGTTGGGGGTTTTCCCCCCATTTGTTAATTAATTAAACTAAAAGTATGGATGTATACAAATTTAAAACTACAGTGAACTATATGTTGAATGAGTTTCCTCTATTTGGAAGAAACAAGTTTTCGTACACGTGGCCTCTTTCAGACAGCCTTGGAAATCTAATCTCTATGAAACCAATCCTGGGCCTCCGTTCATTGGGTCGTGAGGATGCTGATGGCAGCTGCATTTACTGAGCACTTACCCTGCTCCAGGGGCCGTGCACTCATTCCTTGTACTAATTCATCCGACCTCATAACAAACCTGCGAGGTGGGCATTCACATGCCCTTTTTACAGATGAGGATACTGAAGACCAAAGTGGTGAGCTCCCTTAACCCAGGCTGCTACGTGGCTGAACCTGGATGTGAACCCAGACAGACTGGCCTGAGGGTCCATCCTCGTAACCCCTGCATGTTGTCACCTTGCTGCAGTTAGTTTGTATTTTCCAGGTCATCGCTGAAAGCTCTGAATTTCAGGAGGCAATAGGCTGGGTATTGGTGCCAGACTCCCCTGCCTCCCTGCCTTCCGTGGGGTTCTGGCTCAGCCCCAGATGATAGGTCTGAAACGGGCAGACTCCACGGGCCTGTGGTCTGGAGGAATGTGCAGAGTTTCCACCCAGCTGAGCTGATGGAGTTCTGGGCCCCCACCTGAAGGCTGAGCCCTGCTATCCTTTTTGTGAGGCGTGTCCCTGCCACCACGGTCATCCTACGCAGTGGCCGGTCCCCAGGTGATTCTGGCCTGGGCAGGGAGGTCCACTTTGGGACCTGCCTGGTATAAGGATCTTGGATTGCAGTGGGGGAAAGCTCTTCGTGAACAGCCATCCTGCTGAGTTTACCCCTCCCCCCAAGTCCCAACCCCAGTTGTTACATAACAGTTCTGAGCCAGAATTACCTTGGGACCTGCCTGTGTTTTCTGTAATCGTTATAATTTTCTGGTGTAGTTACACCAACAAACTGGTAATCATTCCTGCTCCACTAGTAGTTACTCCTCCTGTCCCAGGAAACACCTGCATACCCTGCTGTTCTTCAGGGCTGGGGGCCCTGTGAAGACCCCTAGGCAGCACCCACAGACCCATGGAATGGTAGAGGTGCTGGTACCTGCTGTAAACCAAATTTGTGAGGACTTCCCAGGTGCCAGACAAAGGATCCTTGGGTCGTGCTGTGTCCCCTAGGACTCAGCCTGGCTGGTAGGCCAACAGCTGGCCTCAGCTTCCTGTTGCGGCAAAGGATTAGGACCCGCATGAAGAGCCTGACACTTTAGAAACCACTTTAATTACAGTTCAACCACATGTAGCCTTTGTACAATGTAGGGAGAGAGGAAAATGTAACCACTTAGCAGACAGTAGCTGGGGTGTTTTCAGAAGTCAGTTAAGGCCAACCCAGTGGCCCAGGTGGTTGGAGCTCCGCACTCCTAACACCGCAGTCGCTGGTTCAATTCCCACATGAGCCAGTGAGCTGCACCCTCTACAGCTAAGGTTGTGAACAACAGCTCTCCCTGGAGCTGGGCTGCTGTGAGCATCCGGAGGTTGGAGCTTACTGGGAAACAGTCAATTTTACAGATGTTTGTTCCAAGAATGTTGTTGATTTTTTTTATAGTGAATGTGAATTTAGGTGTATTTGGAAAAGCACATAAAACATTAAACTAAATGCCAAATAGTTGAGTCCTGGAGGTGGACAGTATGTGGGCCTTTGTGTAATAGACTCCGGCCCACTGTCAAGTGGCCTTATAGGGTGTTTCTTTCAAAGTGACAGACATGGCATTGTTCCTCACTGGTTCACCCTTGACCTTTATTTAACCCTGTGTCTCCCTCCCCTCTTAGCTGTTGGCTCTGGGCATAGGAGCATGGGTGAGTGATGAGGAACGGGGAATCTTGGAGGAGTAAGGAAGTGAGAGGCAGTTGTGGCAGAAATGGGTATGTTTCCTAAGAATTCCCTGCACCATGTTGCATAAACACGGGGCCTCCTGGTTTCACCTGCTGACGGCAGCTCACCGGTGAATGTTGAGTGACAACATGCTTCAGTGCACTGCAGGGCAACCCGCATAACAGCCGGCGTTGGTCCTCGGGCTTGGCAAAGGGCACTGCATTGTGCTGAATTCCCTTTGGGTGTCCGCGAGGCCTATGGCCGGGAGTACCTTTGTGGGCCGTGGGGGATACCATCCAGGGGCTGCCCCACTCAGAAACATCCATCTGCTCAGGGAGGAGCATAAGAATTGATACGGTTTTCCTTTTTCCTTTTTAAAAAAAATTTCTAGTTTTACAAATACCCAGGAATTGAACATGATAATGGGTTATTACTTAAGTTCCTCAAAACAGGGCCCTGAAGGAGAATCAGGTGAGTACTGATACGCCAGGGCCTCACCAGGTAACTAACTGGTAACAGGTAACACTGACCAGCTAGCTGGGTTCTAAGCTACACTACTATGTCAGCTTGCCCTGGGTCACTGCACACCTCGGAGAGGCACCGTGAGGCCTGTGGCTTTGCTGCCCGTGCATGTCAGTGCAGAGTGAGAGGAAGTAAGTTCCGCAGTGCTAAATATGCCGCATGATGTACAGAGCCTGTAGAGACTTGATGGGCTCAGAGCTGGAGGCTGCACGAGAGACATCTGGGCGCCAGAGGGTTGCAAGCTTCTGGAGTGTTCCTGTTGTGTCACTAACTTGGTTTGGGTTCTTCCAGGAAGAGTCTGCTGAAGTTGAGGATCATGGACTTCCTCACCTCCACGGCCATCCTGCCCCTGCTGTTCGGCTGCGTGGGAATCTTCAGCCTCCTCAAGCTGCTGCAACGCATGCGCATGAGGGCCTACCTACGGAACGCCGTGGTGGTCGTCACGGGCGCCACCTCAGGCCTGGGGCGAGGTGGGGCTTTGCGGCAGTGCTGCTGGCGCTGGGGATGTGGGCCAGGTTGGAGGAGCTGTTCAGCCAGCCGCACAGGGCCCACCAGGCTGGCTGACTTAGGAACAAGATGCGTCGCTGTCCTTGGCCCAGTTGGGAAAAGCAAGAGCCTAATGCAGTGTTGGGAAGCAAAAGCCAGGGAGGAAGACCACGGCGAACTGGATGCCGCGTGTTCCATCTGAGGGGGCAGCTTTACTCAGCCCCAGCTGGTGGTTCAGACGGGGGTTTTTACGTGCAGGCTCCCAGTTTTCAAATATGGACAACGAGTACCTCTGTGAGGGCCGAGCAAAGCATGCCTTTTCCTGGATTCAGCCAGCATCTTTGGTTTATGGCCTTGGGTCCCCTTCTCCACACCTTCCCCTCCCTGGGCCATGCCTCCCTCTGTCCCGGGGCGCAGCTGTGGCAGGGCTGGAAACAGAGTAAGTGACGCCTCAGCTAACCAGCTTGTCCAGTTTGTTCCACTCTAATTCGGTGAACACGCTGAGCTCCTAGGTCTCAGGAATTGTGTGCTGGACACAGCTCTGCAGTCAGTCCCTTCCTCCCCTCCCCCGCTGCCTGATACAAATGGGTTTGTAGCACTGCCATCATTTCCCTTCCAAACAAGTACATTCACCTTGATAGTGAGCGGGAACAATACATGTCACCCCAAAATATGCCCCATTGGCATATTAATTATTTTGAATTAAAGTTACTTAAGAAACAACAAGTGTAAGAAGACATTCTGACCCTCCTTTGTCTCCCTGAAAACAGGAAGTAAATGTCCCCTGTGAAAGGTGCCCTCCTTGTAGCAGGAGGTAGAAAACATCCTTATCAGAGACGGGGAGTTGGTGGCAAGCAGGCTGTGGAAACAAGCCTTGTCACTTCTTCACCAATTTATTGTTTCTTCTAAAAGGTGTAAAAGCTGCCTACTTTGGTCAGTTAGAGCCTCCTATTTTGGGGGACTCCCATGCACACAAAATTAATTTTTGTTCACCTGTTAATATGTCTTATGTTAATTTAATTATTAGACCAACCATAGAGCCTCGAAGGGAAGAAGGGACGTTTTCCTGTCCTCCAGCAGAGTGGACAGAGGGATGTGGCATGGACCCTCCTGCCTTCTCTCTCAGCTTCTGCACACACACCGCACCTCACCAGGAGGATCCACACTCGGGCTCAGTTCCATGGAAGGAGGCCGAGAGGGGCCCTGAATTGTGGCAAACCCACCATTGCTGCATCTTTTGGTTGGTGATAGTACAGCCAGCGCTGATGCAGCATTTCGCATGTGCTGGGACAAACAGATGGAAGACAGGGTCCTATCCCTCCGGGAGTTCCCGGTCTGATGGAGAGGGGCAAGGACTTACCTCAGTACATCGCCATTTCCGTCGTGGTTGTTCCCAGCCGGGCCTCATAGAGGGAAGGCACATTCGTATGTGCTGCCTTGCGCTTTATATCATTCAATTCTTACAGCTAAGATTCAGAGAAGGTATGACTTGGCCTAGGACTTCTAGCCAGAAAGTACAAAGCCAAGTTTCAACCCTACATCTTTCTGACATCAGAAGTCAGTCCTGTTTCACCTGAGGAGGACAGGGCCAGGGGAAAGGACGGCTGGGCATTGTAGACAGGCCCACAGCTGGGAGCAGCACGGCTGTGCAGGGGCCTGTACGCGCTTGGGTGTTGCAGGAACACAAAGGAGCAGATGGGGCCCTGTCTGCAGGCTACATGGCTTGCAGTCGGCCTGGGAAGGCTTTGGGAAGGGTGGATTCATCTGTTTGCCACCATGCTGCTTAGGCGAGGTCTCCGGGGGTGAACCCTGGGTCTGTTAGTAGATAGCCAGACCTGCATGAGGACAGCTGCCTCCAGGCCCTTTGCCACAGTTGGTCCTCTGACCTTACTCAGATACTATATATAGGGTAGTCAGCAGCTGCTTCTCTTAATCTCAGAGAGAAACACTTTTTTAAGTCTTTGAGAGTTGGCTGAAATGGAAAGGTGTGGAGTTGCAGGTGCTCCGGTATGGGGACATTTGAGAAGGACACTGTTCTCTTCATCATTCTACATTTCCTCTTCCGGACACCAAGACTATGAAAAGAATAGAAAATGTAATTGGAAAAAGATAAAACCTGCTTATATATATTATATTATGTCAGCCATTTCCTGATTTCCATACCACTCTGCTCATGTTGTGCCCCCTTTAACATCTTAGGGACAGGACTCCATATTTCTCTTTCCCTTCCAGCCAGATAAAATAGGAACAGATCGTTACCACGCTGTCTCAGGTACCAACACCCGCTGTTGGTGGCTGCTAGGGAGTCGCTGCTCCTTAGCTTCTGAGAGGAGGAAGACCTTGTGTCGCCTTTGGTGGCTCTGCCCATTGTGTTAGCCACTCAGGAAGTTTGAGTTGTGTGACGAGTTTTCAGACAGCTTTCTGTATTTCTCCTATCTTGTCTCCTGCTTTGTGTATTTAAGTTACATGAACTTGTCCTTGTAAAACAGTCGAACCATTGACCAAAGGAATAGAATGTTCTGGATGCTTACTATAGCCAGCCTAAGCCCATGAACAGCGATCTTGGTTTAGAAGCCAGGGGTGGAGCGGCACAGGAGTCACCTGGCACCCCTCGCTGAGTGGTACCTGACGACTCTTCCTTCTTCCTTGGATTTTCCTGCCTCCCTGTATCAGCTTTTTCAAGAAATGAAAATGCAGTCCTTCTAATCTGCTATTTTCTTTTGTGTCACTCCTACACAAACTTTCACTTCCTCCCTTTTTGGCTCTGCTACGAAGCAGAGCTTAAGCAGAATGTAGGTGAGCATTTTCCAGAAGCTGTTTATACACCAACCTGCCGCCCCCTCACCTTTGGTTCTGCGTGTCTGCACCTTTTGGTGGCACCTCACAGAATGTCCATCGTGCTGGTCAGGACAGGACGGATGGGATGAGAAGCCGACAGGACCAGAAATTCCTAATCTTTGGGAATGATTCAGTAAACCCGATGAACAGTTCTGGCCTCAGGAATGCTGGCTTCTTGGTTTGAGAGCAACCACCCCACCTACGCCACCCGCAGGAGGCCTTTGCTGCGCATTTCAGGACAGCAGGACGTGGGCAGGACATAGCTGTGACACCGTCCTGCCTACTCTCCTCCAGCCCCCACAGAGGGACAGGCGGATGAGGGGCTGCAGCTCTGTCTGGGTTTGTGCCCTTTGTCCGATGAGTCAGTGAACAAACCAACCAGACCTTCAAAGGAGATGATTTTCTAGAAGGAGGTGCTAACTATACTAAATCAATACCTGAAAGTGTATTGATTTAGTACACTTAGCACCTCCTTCTAGAAAATTCCATCAGTGGATGTGCTGGCCTGGGGATGGCAAAGTAAAAGCTGTAAGAGAAGCTCAGGTAGGCATTGTAGAGTGAAAAGGGAGGGCTTTGCTGCGTAAGATGTCAAAACAGCTTTCCTGGAGGATGGTGGAATTTCTTCTCGTGTTTTGAACCCTTCCTCGCTTTAAGGAATTTTGACACTTCTGTGGGAGGAAGGCTGTCAGACCAGTACACCCTGCTGGGACCCTACTACTTCTTCCCTTCCCGAGAGGAAGTGACAGCCGTGATCCCTCATCTCTCCCTGAGCTGCTGCCGGGATCGTCTGTCCTTTCTACGCGCCAGGAGGGACTAAGACACCACGTGACGGAGTCAGCCTCTGAGAATCAGTCTGGGACCCAGTCAGTGCTCAGCTAGGGCTGAGGGTCTGTGCAGACTGGCTCGTGGGCATGTGAGGGACCAGACGTCGGGTGAGCAGAGGCAATGCTTCTCTAAACCCTTGCATGTCAATCTTCACCAACAGTCAGGTTTTAGAACATTTTAAAAAGACAACTTAGAAATATAAAATCATTGTGAAAATGAGGATCATGCTCCCAAGATTGTTCAGAGCTAGAGATGACTGGAAAGTTCTGAGCATAGTGCCTAACCGATCTGCCCACCAGTCCCCCCTTCTTGCCCTGTGGATGTCAGTCGCACCACTGCACGTGGGCTCTCGTACGGCAACAACAGAGCCCATTGACCGCGGGCCTGGTGCACAGCCACGGCTAATGCGTGTCTGCTGAGGGCATGGAGAAACCAGTACGTAGTCTGAAACACTGGCTACGTTTGACCTGTGTTGGGGAAGAACAGCTGTGAATTTCCTCAGCCGGCACGGTTCTCTCTTCTTCCTTTAGAATGCGCCAAAGTCTTCTATGCTGCGGGGGCTAAGCTGGTGCTGTGTGGCCGCAACAGGGAGGCCCTAGAGGAGCTCATCAAAGAACTCACTGCTTCTCAGGTTACCAAGGTGAGCCCAGGGGCATGTTTTCCGTGGGGAAGGGGTACAGTCCATCCTCTGCTCAGCTAATGGCCCACTCCTGGGCTGCTGGCCGTGCAGGGCCTCTGCACGGGCACACCGTCGGGAGGGCAGCAGGTCTCCACAGCCAACTGGCCGCTGGCCTGCAGAAGAAGCACCATCATATGGTTCAAATTCCAACTCCACCACTTATTAGAGCGCTGCAGGTTTAGTAAGCTCCCTCTGTGACTGCTCCCCTCTCCCTTTTTAACTGGCTAATACCTACTCGTCTCTTTTTTGTCGGGGGAAAGCGGGAAAGGGCGGGTGGGCAATGCCTTTTAAAATTTTAATTGTGGAAAGATAGACATAACACAATATTTATCATTTCAACCATTTGTAAGTGTACAACTCAGTGGCATTAAATACATTAAATACATTAAATACAACTCAGTGGCATTAAATGTGTGTAATTATCACCACTAGCTCTGTCATCTAACTTTGTCATCATCCCCAACAAAAATTTTGTACCCGTTAAATAATAATTTATTTCTTACCCCCACCACTCCCCAGCCCCTGAAACCTCTATTCTACTTTCTGTGTCTATGAATCTGCCTATTTTAGATACCTCATATTAGTGAAAAAATACAATCTCTGTCCTTCTGTATCTGGCTACTTCACTAAACATATCTTCAGGGATCATCTGTACTGTAGCCTGTATCAAAATTTCATTCCTTTTTGTGACAGAATATCCCATTGTATGTATGTGCCCCATTTTGTTTCTCCATTTGTTGGTGGATACCATGGTTGTTTCCACCTTTTGGCTATTGTAAATAATGCTGCTCTGAAGATTGATGTACGTGTATCTGAGTTTCTGCTTCTAATTTTTGTGATTATACACACCTAGGAGTGGAATTGCTGAGTCATATGGTCATTTTATGTTTAATCTTTTGAGGAGCTACCAAACTGTCTTCCACAGCAACTGTACCATTTTATATTCCCTTCATCAGTGCACAAGTGTTCCAGTTTCTCCCATTCTTGTCCACACTTGTTATTTTCTGTTTTTGTTTGTTTGTTTTTTTAATTACACTCGTCCTAAGAGATATGACATAGTATCTCACTGTGGTTTTAATTTGCATTTCCCTAATTACAAGAGATGTTGATCATATTTTCATGTGCTTATTAACTGTTCATATACCTTCTTTGGAGAATGTCTGTTCAAGTCCTTTGCCCATTTGTTAATCAGGTTGTTTGTTTTTGTTGTTGTTTAGGAGTTCTCAATATATTCTGGATATTAATGCCTTATCAGATATATGATTGGGAAATATTTTCTCCTATTCAGTAGGTTGTCTTTTCACTTTCTTGAGAGTGTCCTTTGATGCACATATGCATAAGTTTTCAATTTTGATAAAGCCCAGTTTATCTGGTTTTTCTTTTGTTTCTTTTGTTGCCCGGCCTTTTGGTGTCACATGTATGAGGTTGTTACCAAATCCAATGTTATGAAGATTTTCTCCAACGTTTTATTCTAAGAGTTCTATAGTTTTAGCTCTTACTTTTAAGCTTTTGATACATTTAATTTTTCATATATGGTGTTAGGCAAGGGTCCAACTTCATTCTTTTGCATATGAATATCCAGTTTTCCCAGGACCGGTTGTTGAAAAGATTGTCCTTTCCCCCCTTTAATGTTCTTGGCACACTTGTCAAAAGTCAATTTGTCATATTATTTCGTGGGTATATTTCTGGGCTCTCTGTTCTGTTCCACTGGTTTATATGTGTGTGCTTATGTCCTAACATACGGTTTTAATTACTCTATCTTTGGAGTAAGTGTCCAAGTCAGGAAGTGTGGGTCCTCTCCTTTGTTTGTAGTTTTCAAGGTTGTTTTGGTTATTCCTCAATAACCATTGCAATTCCATATGAATTCTAGGACTTTTCTTTCTGTTTCTGCAGAAAATGCCGTTGGATTTTGATAGGGATTGCATAGCATCTGTAGGTCACTTTGGGGAGTATTGACATCTTAACAACCTTAAGTCTTTCAGTCCATGAGCATGGGGTGTCTTTCTATGGATTTAGGCTTTTAATTTCTATCAGCAATGTTTTGTAGTCTTCAGCATACATATCTTTCACTTCCTTGGTTAGATTTATTCCTAAATATTTAATTCTTTTAGCTGCTGTTGTAAATGATTTGCTTTCCTAATTTCTTTTCAGATTATTCATTGCTGGTGTATAGAAACACAGCAGATTTTGTATGTTACTCTTGTATCCTGCAACTCTGCAACTCTGCTTTATTAGCTATGATCGCTTTTTGTGGATTCCTTGGGTTGAAATTTCTATAAATGGAATCATGTCATCTGTGAATAGAGGTAGTCTTACTTCTTCCTTTCCAATTTGGGTGCCTTTTATATATTTTTCTTGTCTAACTGCTCTAATTAGAATTTCTGGTACTGTGTTGAATAGCTGCAGTGAAAGCAGGCTTCCTTGTGTTTTTCTTGATTATAGGGGGAACACTTCGAGTCTTGCAGCTTTGAACGTGATGATAGCTGTAGGTGTTTTGTAAACACCCTTTATCACATTGAGGAATTCTCCCTCCATTCCTAGTTTTCTGAGAGATTTTTATCATGAAAGGGTATTAGATTTTATGAAATCTCTGTTCTGTATCAATTGAGATGATCATGGGGTTTTTATCCTTTTTTCTAATACGATGTATTACAAGTATATTGAATGACTTTCTTATGTTGAACCACACCTGCATTCCTAGGATGAATCCCACTTGGTTATAATGAAAAAACCTTATTATTTATTTACTTTTATTTTTTAACTTTTATTTATTTTAAGTTTGTTTTTCCAGGACCCATCAGCTCCAAGTCAAGTAGTTGTTTCAGTCTAGTTGTGGAGGGTGCAGCTCACAGTGGCCCGTGTGGGGATCAAACCACAACCTTGCCAACTGAGCTAACAGGCCGCCCCTAAACTTTTTAATATACCATTGAATTTAATTTCCTAGTATTTTGTTGAGGATTTTAATTAGCATCTATATTCATAAAGAATAGTGGTCTGTAATTTTTTTGTGATGTCTTTATCTGGCCTTGGTATCAGAGTAGTGCTGGTTCAGGACCAGAGCCACCTGGATATTTCTTTGCCAGGAGGTTTTAGGTTACTGATTCAATCTCTTGACCTGTTATATGCTTGCTGAGATTTTCTATTTCTTCTTGAATCAGTTTAGGTAATTTGTGTGTTTTTAGGAATTTGTTGATTTCTTCTAGGTTATCTAATTTGGTGGCATTCTCTTAGAATCTTTTACCTATGTGAGGACCCACTTCCATTTCTAATATTTAGTTGTTTGCAATCTCTCTCTCTCTCTCTCTCTCTCTCTCCCTCCCTCCCCCCCTCTCTCTCCCCGTCCCTCTCTCCTCTCCCTCCCTCCGTCGCTCCCTCTCCCCTTTGTCAATCTAGCTAGTGGGGTCTCAATTTTGTTGATCCTTTCAAAAAACAACTTTTGGTTTAATTGGTTAATTGGTTTTCTTTATTGCTTTTCTATTCTCTGTTTTGATTGTCTCCTCTCTAATCTCTGTTATTTCCTTCCTCTGCTAGCTTTGGGTTTAGTTTGCTCCTTTCTAGTTTCCTATGGTATAAAGTTACATTATTGATTTGAAATCTTTCTTTTTTAATGTAGGCATTTACAGTTACAAATTTCCCTCTTAGCATTGCTTTCACTGATGCTCATAAATTTTGGTATGTTTTCATTTTTATTTGTGTCCAGAGATTTCTAATTTTCCTTGTGATTTCTTTTTTTTTCTTTTTTGAGTCAATGTTGTTTAAAAGTGTGTTGTTTAATTTCCACTAATTTTCCTACTTGCTTTGTTACTGATTTCTAGCTTCATCACATTGTGGTTGGAGATGATACTTTATATAATATCAGTTTTTTAAAATCTATTAAGACTTGTTTTGTGGCCTATGTGGGGAATGTTTCATGCATGCTTGAGAATAGTATGTATTGTGCTGTTGTTGGGTGGAATATTCTATATATGTCTCTTAGGTGTAATTGATTTATAGTGTTGATCAGTTACTCTTTTGTCTGGTTCTATCTGTTATTGAGAGAGTATTGAAATAAAAATATTACTGTAGCACTTTCTATTTCTCCCTTCAATTCTGTTGATTTTTACTTTATATATTTTGAGTCTGTTATTAGGTATATAAATGTTTATAATTGTTATATCTTCTTTCTGTAATGTGCCTTATATAATGTCCTGCTTTGTCTCTTGAAACCTTTTTTGATTTAAAGTCTATTTTGTCTGATATTAATGTTGCCACTGTAGCTCTCTCTTGGTTATTATTAATGTTTTATCGTCCTTTCACTTTCAACATATTTGTGTCTTTGGATCTAAAATGAGTCTCATAAAGAGACTCTCTGTAGCTGGATTTTTTTTTTTTTGTCCATTCTGCAATCTATCTATTGATTAGAGGTTTTGAAATATTTGTATTTAAAGTAATTATTGTTAAAGGGGGACTTATTTCTGCCATTTTGTTATTTGTTTTCTATTTGCTTTACAGCTTTTTTTGCCCTTCATTTCCTGCATTACTGTCTTTTGTGTTTAGTTGATTTTTCTGTAGTGAAATGCTTTGATTCCCTTCTCGTTTTCTCATGTGTATGTTCTACAGCTATGTTCTTTGTGGTTGCTATGGGGATTACATTGACTATCCTAAAGCCATAACAATCTAATTTGAATTTATTCCAACTTAACTTCAATAACATACAAAAACTCTACTCCTGCAGAGCCCTGTCTTCCCCCCTATCAGCTAGTCATGTTATAGATTTCATCATTATACATTGCTTATCCAATAACATAGATTAATAACATTTTTTAAATTGTTTTTTAAATTGTGTAGAAAATAAAAGGTAGTTACAAACCAAAATTACAATAATATTAGCTTTTAAAATTGCCCATGTATTGAGATCCAAGATGGCAGAGTAGATAAACACCGTGTCTGCTCCCTTCCATGAACACATTAAAATTAAAACTAAATTACAGAACAGTCAACCTGGAGAACCAGCTGAAATCTAGACGAACAGAAGTTTTATAACTAAGGATATAAAGAAGCCACGTAGAGACTGATAGAGGTGGCAGAGACGTGGAACAGCTGAGAATCAGCCGGTTGAGAATCAGGAGGCATACCTTGGCTGCAGAGGTTCCCCCCAGAAGATTGAGGGACCCCCAACCCCACACTAGGCTCCCCAGCCCAGAGTACTGGTGCTGGGAAGAGGAGCCCCCACATCTGGCTGTGACAAACAGTGGGGATTCCAACCATCCAGGTGGGATGGAAGGCTGTGGGAAACCCAGACGTCTTCCTAAAGGGCCCACTCACAGACTCGCTCACTCGCAGGTACTCACCCTGGGTTCTGGCAGGGGGATGATGACTCAGGGGATGTTGGAGGCATACGGTCTGACTGAGGTGTGTGGATGCAAGGTGAGGGCTGGAAGACAGTCACCATTTTCCCTATATGGGTCCTTCTCCCATGCAGCTGGCAGGTGGCACCATCTTTCCTGTGTTGAGCCCTCCCCCACAAGGCCAAATCTGAATCTGAATTGGCCCGGTGAGATCCACTGGGACCCCACCCCACCCAATTTCCCCAACACTGGAAGTACTTTCTTGGGAGCAAGAAGTCCTGCCTGTGTTGCACTTTTTCTTGGAAAACTATCGGACTCCATAGGCCCCAAGTGGGCAGCAACTGACCTCCGTATGCTCTGAGATTTTTGCTAAGTAGCACCAGGCTCAGACTGACACCAAACCAAAATCTACATTAACCTGGTAACCACGACTCTTCCCACTCCAGGGAGTCCCTGAGACTCTGCCTCACCTAACTTGCATACCACATGAGGCTTTATCAGTGCTGAACCTTAATGGAGCTGGCGGATGGCAGCAGGCCTCAGGGTGTCCTGGCTTTTTGTGGAGCTACCCTACGCCTGGTACTAGTGGCAGATGTCCTCGGTTCACAGTGTGGCTTCTCCCATGTGCCTCCAGGTTTACCATAGGCAGCCAACAACTGCAGATCACTTTGTAGCTCCTACCAGATACCTCCCACTGGTCACAGGCAGTGGGTAACCTGGGCCTGCACTGGAGCCTCTCCCTAGAGGTCCCAGAATCAGCATACTTGGAGGTTGGCTTCAGACTACGGCAGAGTACCGCCCAGTTAGCCCTAAAAGTGGTACACACAAAGGGCAGTCTCAACTAGCACTTGAGCCCAATGGGGCAAATCCCACTGAGTGGGGCAAGCCCGCTGCACAACAGCCTGTAAGCTGTGGATGTGGCCAAACCTCACCGCCAATCAACCTGAGGGTCAGTCTTACCCACTGATGTGCCAATAGCAATCAAGACTCAGTTATAATAGAAGGGCACACACACCCCACACAAGGGACACTCCTGGATCATCCACATAAGGTGACCAAGGAGACTGTGCCAAGGCCCTAAGGCCACCTACTACATGAGGCCACCTGGCCAAGACTAGGAGACATAGCAGATGTACCTAATACATAAAAACAAACAGAGAGGTAGCCACAATGAAGAAAAAACGATATATGTACCAAATGAAAAGAACTTTTTTAGTTCTCCTATAAAAGAACTAAACGAAATGGAGGCAAGCAACCTACTAGATACAAAGTTCAAAATAATGATTATAAGGATGCTCAAGGAACTTGGTGAGAACCTCAACAAAGAGATAGCAAGCATAAAAAATGACATGGAAACCACAAAAACGAACCAGTCAGAAGGGAAGAATACAATAACTGAAATGAAGACTGCATAGAAGAAATCACCAGCAAACTAGAGGAAACAGGATCAAATCAGTGATTAGGAAGACAAGGCAGCAGAAAACACCCAGTCACAACAGCAGAAAGAATAGAAATAAAAATGAGGATAGTTTAAGAGACCTCTGGGACATCATGCATAACATTCACATCATAGGGGTACCAGAAGGATAAGAGAGAAAGCAAAGGATTGAGAACCTATTTGAAGAAATAATGACAGAAAACTTCCCTAACCTGGCAAAGGAAATAGACATACAAGTACAGGAAACACAGAGTCCAAACAAGATGAAACCAAATAGGCCCATACCAAAGATACATTGTAAATAAAATGGCAATGGTTCAAGATAAAGAGAGAATCCTGAAAGCAGTGAGAAATAGGCAACTACCGTGTTGCCCCGAAAATAAGACCTAACCGGAAAATAAGCCCTAGCATGATTTTTCAGGATGACATCCCTTGAACATAAGCCCTAATGCGTCTTTTAGAGCAAAATTTAATATAAGACCTGGTCTTATATTGTCAGCTGATTTCTCAACAGAAATTTTACAGGCCATAAAGGATTGGTGAGAAATATTCAACATGGTGAAAAGCAAAGACTTACAACCAAGGTTACTCAACCCAGCAAGGCCATCATTTAAAGTCAAAAGACAGATAAAGAGCTTACCGGACAAGAAAAAGCTAAAGGAATTCATCACCACCAAACCAGTATTACAAGGAATCTTGGACTTCTAAGATGATTAAAAAAAAAATCGAAATTATGAATAATAAAATGGCCATAGCTACATAGCTATCAACAATTAGTTTCAATGTAAATGGACTAAATGCTCCAATCAAAAAACAAGGGACAAAGAAGGACCCAGTAATCCCACTTCTGGGTAATTATCTCAAGAAACGCAAAATGCTACTTTGAGGGGGGCGTGTGCATTTATGTGTTCATTACAGCGTTGTTTACAATGGCCAAGATGTGAAGGCAGTCTGGGTGTCTTGATGGATGAATGGATAAAGAGGTAGTGGTACATACCGTGTTTCCCCGAAAATAAGACCTACCCCCAAAACAAGCCCCCGTTAAGATCGTCATCCAGACGGATGCATTTAGTACGTTATGACGATGTTCCAGAAGAAGATGATATGACTGTATTTGAATAAGTGTAGATTGTTGTACATGAAAGAATAAGGCATCCCCTGAAAATACGCCCTAATGTGTCTTTTGGAGCAAAACTTAATATAAGACCCAGTCTTATTTTCAGGGAAACACGGTATATACAATGGATATTGCTCAGCCAGGGAAGGGAATGGGTTCTTGCCATCTGTGGCAGCACGGATGGACCTGGAAGGTATTGTGCTGAGTGGAGTGTCAGACAAAGACAAACACAATGTGATTTTGCATATATATGGATTTTAAAGAACAAAATAAACAAAGCAAACTGATAGACACAGAAAACATTTTGATGGTTTCCAGGTGGGAGGGGGGTTGGCGGTATGGGTGAAAGAAGGCGAAGGAATTAAGAGGTACAAATTGGTTTTTACAAAGTAGTTATGGGATGTAGGATATAGCATAAAAAATATAGTCAATAATACTGTAATAACTATGTATGGTATCATATGGGTACTAGATTTGATGGGAAGGGTGGACGGCAGGATGAGAAAGGTGAAAGGATTAAGAAGTACAAGTTGGTAGTTATAAAATAGTCCTGGGGATGTAAAGTAAAGCACAGGGAATATAGTCAATAATGTGGTCCTAACTATGTCTAGTGCCAGGTGGGTACTAGACTAGTCAGGGGGAATCACTTCTTAAATCATATAAATATTTAACCATATGCTGTACACCTTAAATTAATATAAACTAATATTGAATATTAATTGTAATTGAAAAATTAAAAATAGGGCAAGGTGAAGGGGAATAAGAGATCCAAATTTCCAGGTATAAATAAGTCATGGGGATGTAATATATGAGGTTGGACAATTAAGTTTGTGAATTTGTTATGATGATGTTGCTACCTTTTTTGATCTCAGAGGGATTATTCATTATGAATTTGTACCAACTGAACAAACAGTTAACCAACTTTACTATTTGGAAGTGCTGAAAAGGCTGCGTGAAAAAGTTAGATGACCTGAACTTTTCTCCAATTCATGTCTCTTGTATCACGACAGCACTGTCTGTGAGTTTTTAGCCAGTAAACAAATAACTGTATTGGAACTCCCTCCCTACTCACCTGATCTGGCTCCCAATGACTTCTTTACCAGAAGATAAAGGAAATATTGAAAGGACATTTTGATGACATTCAGGACATCTAGGGTAATACAATGACAGCTCTGATGGCCATTCCAGAAAAAGTTCCAAAATTGCTTTGAAGGGTGGACTAGGCGCTGGCATCAGTGCATAGCTTCCCAAGGGTGGTGACTGTAGTGATATTCAGCAATGAGGGATGTAGCACTTTTTCTAGGATGAGTTCGTGAACTTAAGTGTCACACCTCATACAGCATAAGGAATATAGTCAATATTATTGTGACAGCATAGTATGGTGTCAGATGGTTGCTGGACTTATCATGGTGATCGCTTCTTTAGGTATATAAATATTGAATAATTAGGGTGTACCCCTGAAACTAATATAATATTGTAAGTTAGCCATATTTTTAATAAAAATCTTTAAAAAATAAAATAAAATTGCCCATGCATTTACTTTACTGGAGATCCTTAGTTCTTCATGTATCTTTAAATTATACTGCCGGGGCTGGCCCGGTGGCGCAGGGGGTTAGAGCTCCGTGCTCCTAACTCCGAGGGCTGCGGGTTCGATTCCCACATGGGCCAGTGGGCTCTCAACAAAAAAAAAGAAAAAAAAAGAAAAAAAATTATACTGCCTAGCTTCCTTTCATTTCAAACCTGAAAGACTCCTTTTAGCATTTTTTGCAGGGCAGACCTAGTGGTAACAAACCCCCTCAGCTTTTGTTTATCTTCAAATCTTAAATTTCTGTCTCATTTTTGTGGAAGGTATAGAATTGTGGCAGGTATAGAATTCTTGGTTTTCAGTCTTTTTTTCTTTCAGCACTTCTGGCCTTCAAGGTTTCTGATGAGAAGTCAACTGATAAATCTTATTGAAGATCTCTTTTATGTGAGTAGTAGCTTTTCTCTTGCTGTTTTCAGGATTCTCTTTGTCTTTTAACAGTTTTATTATAAAGTGTCTTAGTGTGGGTCCTGGAGTTTATCCTGCTTGGTATTGAGCTTCTTGGATGTACAGATTCATGTTTTTCATTGAATTTTTCAGCAATTATTTCTTCAAATACTCTTTCTACCCCTTTCCCTCTGTCTTCTCCTCAGATTCCCACAGTGCCTATGTCGGTCCACTTGATGGTGTCGCACAGATCCCTTAGGCTCTGTTCAGTTTTCTTCATTCTTATTTTCTTTCTGTTCTCAGACTTGATAATTTCAGTTGTTCTCCCTTCAAGTTCACTGATTCTTCTATTAGGCTGGTGGAAATGTAACTAGTTTAAAAGGTTAACAATTGCAAAAACCGCAATTACTTTTGTACCAACCTAATACTTGCTCAAATCTTATTTTGAACCCCTCTAGTGTATTTTTCATTTCAGTTATTATACTTTTGAGTTCCAGAATTTTAAATATAATTTCTATTTATTAATATTTTCATTTTGTTTATACATCAATACATGTTTTCTTTTAGCACTTTCAGCATCTTTAAGACAGTTATCTTAAAGTCTTTGTCTAGTAAGAAACCCATCATCTGGGCTTCCTCAGGTATGTTTTCTGTGACTTCTTTGAATCAACTGGAAGCCACTCAGCCAGTGGTGGTTAAAAAAATCCAACCTGCCTCAGTGCTACACCTCGGTGATCAGAGCAGCAATCCACCATCAGAACAAAACCCAGATTTTTGGAAGATAAGGTCTTGTTGCCTCCCTCAGCTCCCTCAAGCTGCACCAGAAATGTGGGCTGCCTGCCACAGGGCTGGGTGGATTGGGGATAGCTAGCTACTATTGAGCTGATGGCTGAAATTATCTATAATTTACCAGCTAAGCACTATCCTGAAAGCGTCAAGCATTCAAATAGATTCCAGAGTTCCAAAATAGTCACTTCAAAGAGTTGCTGCCAGTACAATTGTCCAGGTGGAGATGGATGCCTGGCACTTCCTACTCTGGCATCTTCTCTGATTTCAACCCCACCCCCACCCCTTTATCTTTTGGATCTCTTGTTAAACTCTAAATTAGATGGCTCAGCTATTCATTTCTCTAGCTTCTTATACTTCTTTATGGCATTCTTTATAGTTCATCTGTCTTTTCCGCTAGACTGTATACCTCAGGAGGACAGGAACCATGTTTGTCTTGCTTTCTGCTCTGTCCCCACTGTCTGGTACATAGAAAATGTTTCATGATCAAATAAAATTCACGTGACTTAACCTGAGGAGAGCACCTCTCAACAAGGCCACCGTTTAGTTAATTACATGTATAGCACGGTGCTGGCACAGGCAGCAAAGGGAGCTGTGATTACTAGCCCGTGGTAATCTATAACCTATACCTTACGTACCCTGTGGAATTGACTGTCTAGCTCGAATGATAACGTTCAGTTTGGGAGAAGAGTTGCCCAGGTCAGGTGCGAGCACTGTGAGGATCCCTCAGGCCCCCTCTCAGAGGGTAGGTGCTGCAGCCTGTGTCATCTCATGCCCCGTGGCCACTCCCATGACTGAATGACAGCACCCCATGGGTTCACATGGACTGTCACTCTGAAGGTGCATTTGATTTCTGTCATACCTGACCAGGTGCAGATGCACAAGCCTTACATGGTGACCTTCGACCTTGCAGACCCTGGGGCCATCGTTGCAGCAACCGCCGAGATCCTGCGGTGCTTTGGCTGTGTGGATGTGCTCATCAACAACGCTGGGGTCAGCTACCGCGGTGCCATCATGGACACCACCATGGACGTGGACAAGACAGTCATGGAGATAAACTACTTTGGCCCAGTTGCTCTAACGAAAGGTAGCAGTCTTGGATTGAAAGAAAAAAGAGCACTGATATGTTGGCGTGGTTTTTACTTCACTTAGTTCCTTGTTGGCTAAATGTTGCCTGTCGTCACCCTCTATTTTGCCCTGGAAAGGTGCTGTCATCACAGCTTGGGTGTTTGCTTTTCCCAGGCTTATTTGCATTTTTTTTAATCTGCTTTATAGCTTTAAATCAAGATGTTCTCCTCACTGACAGCTTCATTTATACAGCATGCCCCAATTTCCTCTTGGTGGTCTTTGCAAATCCCTGCAAAGTGGAGATATTCTCATGTCCAGGCTGGGATTTCACTCCAGGGGAGGGGCTCCCCTAGGAAAGGGAGCTGAGCTGGTTGCGACCTGTGATTAGGCTTCTGTCTGCCTCTCTGTCCACCCGCCCACTCCCCACCCCCTGCTGGCCTGCTGGAAGTCTGCGGGACGCAGGAGGCCTAAGAGTTCAAACAAAACGTGATCTTCCCCATTTCGGGGCTTTCACTGTTCACCTCCCTTGTTCCAACAATATGTGAGGCCACCTCCTGTGAGCATTAGGTTCAGTAACGAGAAGAAAAGTCCTAAAGTCTCCGACTTCTGTCCTTAGCACTCCTGCCCTCCATGATCAGACGGCAACGGGGCCACGTCGTTGCGATCAGCAGTATCCAGGGCAAGATCAGCATCCCTTTCCGGTCAGCCTGTGAGTACCTCCCGCTCCCTCCCTCAAACGTTTTTCTTTTTCTTTTTTCCTGATTATAAAAATACCACATTTACTACCCAGAATTCAGACATCAGAGAAATACTCACTGCAGAATGTGAAGGAACTCTACCAGAATTGTGTTTTCTGAGCAGAATGCCAGCTCTACTCTTTAGCCCCTATATGTGATCCTGTGCAGGTGTCCCCACAACTCTGTACCCCAATCCTCATCTGCAAAATGGAGACAGGTGTAGTCCTACTCTTGGAAAGCCACTAGAAAGGTGAGAAATCTCTTAGCTCTGTGAGGGAAGTGCCTGGCAGTGCCAAGCATGAGTGCCACGCACGTGTTAGTCACGATTATCAATTACCGTTGTCTCACGGGCACCATCACTTCATCACTTTGGACATAGGCCTCAAAATATTTTCTCCATAGGATCAAACATACAAAAATAGGGTCACATGATGCGTAGTTGTGGCTCGTGTACTCCACTTGACAATATTTCTTTCTACATCAGTTTACAATGGATTTACCTAATGCTTTTAAGTGGCTATGTAGTCGTTCATTGAATGGATATATGACATAATTTATTTAGATATTTTCCTGGACATTTGAAGACTTTTTTTCCCCCTTCAGTCACTGGCCGTTACCAATGATGTGCTACATAGAACATCCTTACATGTGTACATTTCCAGGCACTCACGGGAGGGTTTCATAAGGTGAATTCCCCAAAGTGAAAATGTTAGGTAGGACCACATAATTAAACCCGCCAAATTGACTTTCAGTTCACAGTCTTACCTCCATGTATGCAACTATGCCAGAAGTTTGAGATATAATTTCACCTGTCTACTGTCATGTTGCACCAGCAAGCAAACAGAATCTAGTTTTCTTTAGTTAAAAGATTTTAAAGGTAATTTCACAAACTGTCCTAGTAACTCCTTTCTTTGCTCCACCCTCTGGAAGCACATAGTGCGTTTAAGCAGCACGGTGGCACCTGCTCCCAGCACCTCCGAATGCTAGACTCAGCCACGCCCAGCTGACTTGGCAGGAGGGGAGAGCAGAGCTGCTTCAGCACTTTGAAAGGGCAGGAACAGACATCCAGCTGGATGATACGGGTAGCCAACTGTCTGAACTGGAAACAACAGAAATTTACTCCTCGCTGAACCCAGCTCTACCTTTTGGGTTTAGTTGTGTGTCCTCAGGCAAGTTGTTTAACTTGTCTGACCTTCCTTTTCCTTTCTTATAAAATGGGACTTAAAATCATCGTCCATGCTTCACAAAGCTGTTTTAAGTTGAAATGAGACAAATGGAGATGAAAAGTCATTGGTAAAATGAGAAGCACGGTATCTATGTTTGTTTCTATGATTATTTCTGTTTCAACTCCAACAGCATAGGACAGCCATTTAAGGCTGCTCAAATCAATGAGTGAGTGTGTGTGTGTGTGTGTGTGTGTGTGTGTGTGTGTGGTCACAAGTGATAAAACAAATGAGGTAAACTGCTAATAATAGGTAAGTCAGGACAAAGGCTATATCATGTTCTTTGTACTAAATTACTTCCAAGCTTTACTGTGATTTAACCTAAGTTTTATTCTCCACTTGACCTGTGATTAAAGTAGGTCACACGTGGTTAGTCTGGGCTCTTTACGGTGACGAGACTGAGCGTGGCGGTGCCTCCTGGGGACACTGGTAAACCCTGACAGACAGAGGTCTCCTTGTGTGTAAAATGAGAGCGCAGCTTCATCTTTCTCCCACGCTGTCCTGAGGACCAGGTAGTGTGTTTAATGCTGTGCCTTGCAGGTAGGAGGCACTGAGTACCACACAGCCTGGCTGAGAATTGCCAGCCTGAGAGTTCTGGGAGACTCATTGTCAGGGTGAGCCTTCTATTCTGGGGACCCCCAGGATGACTCCTTCATCTCAGTCCTTGGTCCTGGGCAGCAGTCCTGGAATCATGGCTGGCAGCAGTTACCCACAAACTACTCATCCAGCCCCTAGCAACTTGGCCTAAACCCAGGGAGCCGGCCCCAGAAGGCACTGCAGCAAGTTCAGACACTTGAATTGCTCAGGTGACTCGCTGCACCACTTTCTGGGTTTTTCCCTTCCTGTTTTATTGGCTGATGGAGTCCCCTTTGCTAAGGCCAAAACATTTAAAACCCTGAATGGGAGGAAACTGATTTTTCAGTGGAGATGCTGTGTGTTTCTTAAGAATGCCGTGGTAGGGTCACTGCGTCCCCCCTTAGAGTACCTTTCACCGTTGTGGCGCCGTTGCTGAAGAACAGAGGTGGCTCTGTTTCTTGGAGGTGGCGCAGCCCAGTAGCTTCCAGATGAAAAGCGGCTTCATGGAAGTCTGTCAAATGAAACATGTAGGAGAACCAGTCTCAGATTTTATATCCCATGCAAGGATGCTCACTAGTAGCACAGTTTCAGTGACAAAACCTGGAAACAACCCTGAAGTTTCACTGATGGGGCCTGTTCTGTCGTCTGGTGACCCATGGAGGAACATGGTGGGTCTGCGTGGCTGGTGCAGATGCTGTCCAGTCTGTCACGAGGTGAAGAAAACTACTGGTAGGAATAATATGAACAGTATGAGCTCGTTTCTGTAAATACATACAGTGGTACCTCGGTTTCCGAACGTAGTGCGTTCCGGAAGACCGCTCGAGCTCCGAAACGTTCGCAAGCAGCCGACCGCTGGGCCTCGGGATCTTGCGCTCAGCGGAGGCCGCGTGACATGTTCGACTTCCGAGGCGTGTTCGAAAACCGAAGCATTTACTTCTGGGTTTACGGCGTTCGTAAAACGAAATGTTCATCAACGGAGATGTTCGAAAACCAAGATATAATATATATATATATATATATATATATATATATATATATTACTTAACATGTAAAATCACATACATATACATAGAGTATATAAAAAATAAATCCTGAGAGACTATTAACATTGGTTACCTCTGGAGAAGGAAATTGGCAGAAGGACTTTCACTTTTTTACTTTATATCCTTCTGTACTATTTGAATTGAATGTTTTACCCATTAGGCATTAAATTGTTTTTTGTTTTCTTAACTTTTAAAGTAGCATGATTTCTGATTTAAAGAAAAGTCACAGGAATAGTACAAAGAACTTCTTCATGCAGATTCCCCAGTTGTTAACATTTTCCTGTATTTGCTTTATCATATTGTGTGGGGGGGAGGGGGAAAGAGTCCCAGAGAGCAGTTTCCAGGTTCTTGGCCTCGGGTGGGGAGGTGCAGGCTCGGGTGGGGAGGTGCAGGCTCGGGTGGTGAATGACCATCGGCTGTGATTGGTTGGCCTTCGGCTGTAACCAGTTATCCAATTGGCTACTGATGTAACTGCCGGGACTGCATTGATTGGTTGGTTGGTTGATTGGCAGGCAGAGAAGTGAATGGCGGACTGTGGATCATGTGGATCCTACTGTGTGTGTCTCGCCTGGCTGCCAGCGAGTATATAGCGGTGTGACTTCCCTATCCAGGGCTCCGTGGGTGTTCTTTTTGGCCTCACCATGTCCTGCGTTCTTATGTGGGGAGCACGAGCAGAGACCTTGCATGAGTCCCTGCATGACAGTGTATATATGCACATACATGTGTACATAAAATGTATAATTTTCCTTTCCTTTCCAATGAAGAACATTGGAGATACGGTGCTTCTTTCCTCTTAGGTGTTTGCCAAGAACAAGGATATGATGTACTTCTCTAAATCAGGAGGTGAACACTGCTGTAATACCGTAGTAACCTTGAGTTATAAAACAAGTTTTTTAAATAAGAGAAAGAATAGGAGCAAATATGTGGGCTTGTCCCAGGCATGTCCCACACCAGGTCACTCACCGGCCTTTGCTCACCCGCCTTTGCAGATGCGGCATCCAAACATGCAACCCAGGCATTCTTTGACTGTCTGCGCGCCGAGATGGAGCAGTATGAGATTGAGGTGACCGTTATCAGCCCCGGCTACATCCACACCAACCTCTCTCTAAATGCCCTCACTGCTGATGGCTCTAAATATGGAGGTGAGGCCTCTATGCTTGAGAAATAACTGATTTCAGGGTACTCAAAGCAAAGAAGCCAGTCTTCTGGGGTGAGGCTGGGTGCACCAGTCTCAGAATCTCCATCTTGCTTTAGCCAAAGCCAGTGCTGAGCTGACCTGCAGTCACCTCTGGTGAGCCCAGTGGACTGGCCCCAGCATGCAGGGTCAGGCCAAGCGGAAACCAATTAATTGGCTTTTGCCTCCGACGTGTGCTGTTGCTGTGGGAGCCGGCTCTGCCTTCCTGAGTTTGAGGGGGCCCTGCCCGCCCCAAGTCCTGGCCTCCATGCACCGCCTCCCTGGATGTGATCTCTTGGGCCTGTGCCATGGTGTTCACGAGGTCTTACACCCCACCCCAGCCAGGTCTGAACCGAGACTGCCTGTGCCCGGGGTGGCAGCTCAGAAAACCAACAGAAGCCGGACAGAGGCATAGAGTCAAAGAGATTCATATTTATCTTCTTTACACTTAGAAAAATCTTATTTTAAAAATTTCCTCTGTGGCATTTAAAAATAAGCAACAGTAAGAAACCCCCTATTCTTCTGTGTTAACAAAACCACAGCGAGAACAGACACCGGTGAGGATGCTTTAGCAGTTTGGACAACTTACAAATGGCTTCCAATGCTCTGTCCTCTGCCTGCACGGGTCCTACTTTGTTGGCAAAAGGGTCAGATTACTGGGGAAGAAGGAACGTCAGTGGCTGTTAAGCAGCCCAACACCTCCCAAACTCCCCACAGCTATCCCTCACGCCTCAAACAAACCAAGGGTTTCTTCCTGCTCCCTGTCCAGTTAACAGGTGACGTGGGGAACTCAAGGATGCTGTGATACAACATCCTTAGTCAGTAGTTGTTTGAAAAGACAAAAATTCCCCAAGTCAGGAAGCTGCTCAGCTGTGGTGTGGGGAGCTACCTCTTGAGACCCCTTCTGGGCTGGTCTTATCCTTGGTCACAGACTACCAGCTCTGAGCACTGACTGGGGCGCCATCCACCTTATTCCCATGTGCCACCCACGTCTCTCTTACCCCAACTCACACACACTGATGGGTCCTCATTTCCTGAAAGCACAAGGGAGCCAGGGATGGTGGGGTCCCACCTGCCTCCCGACAGACTGTGGGAGGAGCTTTATGATGGGGAATCCAGCAGCTGACCTGACGACAGTCCTCATCAGCTCAGCTCCTCAAGAGAGGGGCTTCTGCTTCCAAGCTCATGTGTTTCCTTTGTTTCAGTTATGGACAAGACCACGGCCCAGGGCCGAAAGCCTGTGGATGTGGCCCGAGAGGTTCTAGCTGCTGTGGGGAAGAAAAAGAAAGATGTGATCCTGGCGGACCTGCTCCCTTCCTTGGCCATTTACCTGCGAACTCTGGCTCCTGGGCTCTTCTTCAGCCTCATGGCCTCCCGAGCCAGAAAGGAGCAGAAATTCAAGAACTCCTAGTGCCACAACAGCTGGGCAAGAAGCAGCCCCCGCCTGGGAATGGCTGCCCTACAAGGGAGAGCTGCATTTGTGGAGACTTTATTGGATGTTTGTCTCAAAGGAAGGAAAGACAGAGATACACTCCTGCAGATCCCTGGCTAGGCCCCTGCTAGAGAATGGGAAACAAAAAAGGCAGCAGGCTTCTCGGGGATAAGGGGTAACCCTTAAGAATAAATGTGGAGCTGGATTTTAATGCTAAGAATATGAAATAAATGAATGGAATAATAAGAGTCGTAGTCCTCAAGGACTAGAAGAACCATGCCTCCTTTGAGTTCCAGCCTGCACCAGCTCCTAGAAAGTGTTTCAGTCTTGAAATCAGAAGACATCCCGACATCTCCTTGACCCAGTTGTTTTCATATTTGACTTATCCAAGACCACTTACCTAATTGTTTTGGCAGAGTCCACTTCCAGCACTAAAGGGAGAAGGCTGTCTTTCCTGGTTCCTACACCATCTTGTTCAGCACAGCAGATGGGCTAATACGTGATCAATCATTTGACACATCCCAAGTGACACTGGCTTTAGTACCTATAAGAATTGCCCAGTTTCCCTGCTGACTCCCACTCAAAGCCCTGTAGGACCAGGCATCATTCCAAGCAGATGAATGTACTAAAGAGACATTTTCCTCTCCCTTTTGGGAGAGGAAAAGCCTACATGGTCCCATGTATCCTCCAGTAAATACGACTCAGAAACAGTCAGGTGGACAGGGCTTGTCAAGCAGCATCTGGCCCCTGGCAGAAGCAGCCCGTTTGTTAGACGTGACGGTTGGAGTGTAGCCAGAAAAGGTGCCCGTGTCCACTTTCCTGATTTATTACAAGTGTATGGTTGAGGTTCGTTGAGTAAATCCACTTCGTACCTGAAGTTTAGGGTGACAGTGGAAGTTGTGGGTCCACTGCATAGGCTTCCCCAAATTAGAATAAAAATCTCCTAGCATATACTGGTATCTTACACTACGTCCTAATTCTAGACCTGTGGAGCTCGTATTTTAAAATGCTACCCGCAAGCCAGCCTGTGGTTTGGGTGTTCAAAGCTCTCGAGTTTCCTGGGAGTAGGACAACGGAGTGGACGATTAGGTCTGGTGACCTATCCCAGCCCCCACCGCAGCCCAGACATTGCAGGAGCCCATGGTTGAAATGTGGATACAGCCGTGATGGGTGGCTTTTCACTTTCCACAGAAACCACCTACCTCCCTTCTGGCATGGAAGAGAAAGAGTTCCTCAGTGTTCACATCAGGGGAGCGATGGATCTGAGACAGCAGGGGCAGCCACACTAAAGTCTGGCCCGAGTGAGGTCCAATAAAATTGCCAAGTGTGTAGCCGGTCCTCGGTAAAAGGCAGCGATAGAGGAAGCTGTCTCTGTAAACGGGAATGGAGAACATCTCCTTGGACACTTGTTGGCTGGCACTTTAAAAAGGGCCCGTGTCCAAGTGCTGTCCTTTCCTCTCCATTAAATAAAATGGTCAGCAACCGAGACTGATGAGGAATGCGAGTTTAGCAAGCGCGGACGCTGTTGCTGAGGTGGCTAGTTTGGGAGCCATTGTGATGGTGGCTGGAAGCCTCCCGGCCCTGACTCAGCTGAGGGTTGGGATGTGGCGCTTGGAGCAGACACAAAGGATATTGTAACCTAGGGGTGACACTAGGCCATAGCCAAATGCCACTGAATGTTTATTTACCCAACATTTAAAAAAACTCAGCCTACTTTCTAAATTACTTAGAAACTATATTCTACTGTATAAATCGGAACTAATATAATACAAACAGAACCATTAAAATCGAGCTGGATCCACTCTGCCAAAGGCTGCGTCTGAGGCCCAGCTGCTCCTGAGATGGCCACATCCGGGGTATTACAGATGGGCTTGCACATGTGCTCTCACGGCCTCAGACCAGGAAGAGAACCACAAAGGGCCCACGCGTGATTCAGGGTTCTCCAATGTCCACAGTGCACCTCAAGCCGTTTTGGTGCCCCTACAGTTACTCGCCCCTCCCTGGAGAACAAGTCTGGGTAAAGTGGGCTTGTAGAGACTGCTGGAGTTGTCGTGACTTGGACAGCAGCTCTTTCCTGAGGGCCAGTGCCCCGCACAAGAGTGCCCTGGAGAGCGGAGCTGGGCCAGGCCTGGCCTGGGCCTTTCACTTTCGGGGCCTCGAAGCCTCTTTGAATGTGAACATCTGCCACCAGGGGTAGTGGTTGTTGCTGCTACAGTTTTTGTTCCAGTTTCTCTCTTTTGCCTTTAGGTGGTTTTCCTGTCTCTTTCATCCTTGAATTCTACTGGGTAGGTTTGAAAAAGCATGATTCTGAATTAGTTCTGCCTTCAGATAAAGTTCAAAGGCACTTACCGCTTTCCTCTTCAAGACTGTGTGTTTCACTGGTCTGAGGGCAGAAGCAGGCTGTCCTGAGCTTCATGCCAAAATCAGTCTGAAAAACATGGGTTTCCAGAAACCCTGCACGTCTGTGCACTACTGAGTGACCGCAGCTCATGCATGGTTAGATGTACCGAGTGCACAGCTCCCTGGGCACGGGGCCTGGTTCCCAGCAGGCGCCCAGGAAGGAGCCTCCTGCCTTCCAGCAGGGACCGATAGCTGCAGCAGCAGATGTGAAGTCTACTTTGGAGGGAACTGCTGGACTGTGACAAGGAGACACATAGCACGTCTGCCAGGACCGGCTCCTGCACGTTTCCTGACCTTGGCCCTTACCAAGGCTCTGCTCTGCTCTGAAGCTGGAGTGAGCCTGGCGGTTGAGACCGAGATACCAGGTTAACTGCGTGATCCGCCACTGACATGCTCTCCACAGGACTCACGCGTGTGGGCTTTGCAGAGGGCCCAGCTAACCTGGCCTCTGCTTTCTCTCGGTTGGCAGTTACTTCATGCTGTTTCAAGAGCATTGTGGCAGGTTCCAGACAAATACTGCCCACTTGTCAGCGACGTCTATGTAGAGATGAGAGAAATAGGAAAGTCAACACCAACAGAAGGGCAGGCCGTCCAGACACAGGGCTGGTTCTGCTGCTATTCTTCCCAGCCGACGGGGGAACTGCTCAAGTGGAGCAGCACCCTGGAATACAACACCCTTGCCCTGCGGCCCACAGCAGCACAACGTCCTCGCCGCCTTGCCATGGGACACGTAACGTACTAACGTGGCATTTTAGAGTCTGGGCTAGTCCACCAAACAAGAACCACTTTGTTCACTGCATGCAACTGGCTTCTATTTCTGGTGATGGCTTCTGCTCAGCTGTCCTGAGATGGCCACTGCGTGTCTAATTCTAGGTGCCTCCCACGAAATCTGCAGGCAGAGCATGGGCTCCCTTTCCAAATCTGGGCTATTACAAAAGCACCTACCATTCCTGCCTAGCAGGCTCAGGAGCCAGCAGTCAGACATCCGAGGGGGTCATGGGCAGGTTCGAGATGAGGTCTGTTTGGGATCGCTACCAATTTACTGTTGTTCCAGATGGCTAGACTGCCATGTCAACAGGAGTTTTTACCCAACACCATTGGGGCCACCCGGCACTCAGCTGAGTCACTAGTGTCTCTAGGGCGCTTGGAATTAAATCAGTTTCTCAAACTCTGTGGGCCATGGGTACCTTTTGATTTTTTTTTCTATTTTATTTACATATATGTAAATAAGACCTTATATATATGGCCAGTAATTTTCAACAAGGATACCAGGACAATTTAATAAGGAAAGTATTCTATCCTTTTGAAGTCTTTTTAAAGCTCTGAATCTCCCCCGACAAAAAATGGCCCAGTCACCCCCAATGCCTTCCTGTGCACCCCTTCATTACTGTCTGGTATCAGATCTTCCTGATGGATCCTTTCAAAGGTGAAAAAATCAACCTGTTGGCCTCTTAAAGATGGGCCCTTCAGAAGGAAGTGCTATGTGACTCTTCAAGGTCAGCCGAGAGCAGAGGGCTTAGGGACACTGCACCCAAGGCAGGGGCCCAACTTCTTTGTGGAGGGGTAATTGTCCATTTCTCCAAAGCCTGAGAGGGAATGTGGAAGACGGTGCATAATATGCTCCTTGTCGTGAGGGAGGAGCATGGGACGACCGGCTCCTATGGAATGAGGGCACCAGGCTGGCGGGTGGGGGTGCTGCAGAGGCTGCTTTCAGGGCTCTTCCCTCATCCTAGGGCCATGCGTGGAACAGCTTCAGTGCTTTAAAAAAATGCAAATGTTAGTTTCTGTGTCCTCCTAAATCAGAATCTGGACAAGAGGTTCCTGGCCCCCGTTCCCCATGTGAACCCAAGTGGAGACCCAGTGACCTCTAGGCCCGTCAATCTATCCTACCATGTCCCTGAACAGCATTTCGCAGCCGGCCTTGGAAACAGGGCTATGGAAGACGAGACTGCTCTGGGAGGGGTCTGGCCCCAGGACCAGAGTCTAAGCCTGCCTTGTTCAAAGGCCTGTTCTTGCTTCAAGCGGTGGCACCAGGCTGGAGCAGGCAGGCTTCCATGTTGCCCACTCCTTCCACGTGACGCGGCCACCCAGAGCAGCTGCAGACACAGTCACGGAAAGAGAAGACACCTGGAGTTGAAATTCTCATAATTTTAATGGTCAATAGCTTCTGGTTGGCTCTGGATGGTACAGTTAAACAATATACTTAAAGACCCCCCCCCCCCCAAGCGTGTTCACACCCCTCAGTAGCAATGCCTCCAACATTCCACTGCCCAGTCAGACTTCCACAGCTCAGGCCCCTGTGGGTTACGGAAATCCACATCGTAGTGTGGTGAGTTGGTACATTTGTAATCTGTGTTACTTTTTTTAAAAATAACAAATATTAAACCAAACACCTTCCCGGGCTCCGCTGCCTCACAGAGCAAACATGTTACTGTGCAATCTGAATACTCCGTTGTCTCGTGGGCTGGGCTGTTTGCTTCTCCCCGTTCTATTGCAATCATACAGCGTAGAGTTCGTAAATCTTCTTTACACAGTACACCAGGGCAGCAAGTGCTATCGTGTTGTGCAGTCTCTTTCTGTGCAAGTCGTCCTTCCGGACCAGCACCACCGGGGTGGAGGAAGTGAGTGTGTGCAGGGGCAGGCGGGACAGTTTATAGGCGTCGTACTCCACTTGGTACTTGCAGCAAGGGTCAAACTGCCAGGAGATTCCGTACAGGCTGCAGCAGGCCAGGCTCAGCACGCCGGCAGGCAGGGAGATGTAGTGGGAGTACTCTAAGGGCAGCGCCAACGGGGTGAAGAGGCAGGCGGTGCCCGCCAGCACGGTGGTCTTGTGCAGACAGTTGCCCACGGTGATCCAGCGGGCGGTCTCGTCGCCAATGCGGGTGGGCTCGATCACGATGTACTTGTACTGGGCTTCCAGCGCCTGCTCCAGCTCGTACTCAAACTGGTCTTGCGCGTTCTCCCCATTGTAGATTTCGTGCACGATGTAACAGTCTGTGGCCGACAAGCTCACCCTTATGATGAAGGGGCGGGAGAAAGAGGAGATAGTTAGGCTGGAATCACTTGGTACGCTTCTTTGGTGAGACGCGGGGGGGGGGGGGGCGGAGAGGCCAAGGAGGGGAAGTCTGGGCCTCAGGCTCAGCAGACCCTGAGCTCTTGAAGGGCTCACCCCATGTATACATACACCCCATGTATGTTTTATCTCACTTAGAACCCAATAGTCAAGATAACCAGTAAAGAACTGTTTCTCTGAAAGAATCAAATAATGAAACACAAAAGATGCAGGAAAAGGACCACCCTGATCTCTAAGATGACAACCTACGTGTACTGGGCCTAATGCAGTGAGTGCACGGACAGGCCTGTAAGGTAGCAGAGCAGCCCCAAGGAAGCGATTTCAGCCTGGAATCACGTGAGCACACAACAGAAGCCCAAGGTCAGCAAGATGAAATCTGTTCTTGGGTAATCGGAACAATTGCAGCAGGATTCTTCGATGGAAACCAGCAGACCCCGAGACGTAATGCCAAACACCCTGCCCTTTGCATGCTGCGAAAGCAGTCATTCTAGGCCTGCAGCACACACGGTAAATAGGGTCACCTTTGCCTTGAGTGACTGAGAACCAAACTCCTCTGACCCTTGCAGAACAAGCTGCATAAAGCCCCTCCCCAGGCCAGGAAGCCCAGCCCACTGCTTAGAAAAAGAAGCCCTTTAATTTAATTAGGAAAAGACAGCATCTAACGACAGTAAAGACTCTGAGATTTAGTGGACATAAGGGTCCCTTGAGGGCCCCCAGATGTGCCCACCCATTCTGATCCTGTACGCCCAGGACTCTATGTATCGCCAGTAAATGCTTCTCACTCGCATAAGAAACACCATCCACAAACACCCACTTCACATGGCTGAGCCGATCTGACTTTCCCCCCGGGACTAGGGATGGCTAATAGGACCCTCACTCACAGCAGAAACTTACGGAAGGCTCGGCTCCGCATCAAGACCAAGACCAAGGAGCCCCGGGGGGCATTCTAGGTAGTTTCAGGATTCTCAGTCTGAGGAGTCTGTAGTGCAAACTTCTCATCCAGGGCAGAATCTTCCAACACCCCCGATGGGGCTGTGCACACCTCGTCATTTGCATTTGGCTTGCTTCAGCCTGTCCAGATCTTTCTAAATCTCCATACTACCGTCCAGCACATAGTTTCTCCTAGTTTTGTGCTGTCTGTTCATCTGATAATCCTTCTTTAGCCCACCCTCTGAGGGACGCTGATAGACACAGCTCTTGAGGCTGGATCAAGTGGTTTAACCCCTACCAGACTGCGCAGAGCCATCTTCTGTCTCATGCCTCAGTGAAAAGCAGCCCCTTCCCTTCTGCAACCCCTGGTCCCCCGTCAGAAAGGAGATGAGGCCCAGGGACCCCCATCTGGCTCCTCGTGATCACTGCCCCCCCCAAGTCCATACGCCTGCAGCTTGGGCCCTGGATCACTGTGCTGGGCCCCACCAGGGTGAACGTGGCCCACCCACCCGAGCTCCGATGGTCCGAGAAGCACAGCCCTCAACGCTCAGCGGGTCCGCTCAGCGGGTCCAGCACATGCACACCACAGGGCGCTGCTGTTCGGAGTCACCAGGGGAGCGGGGCTCAGAGTCAGTGAGTGCATGCGTTAGGGGCCAGTGAAGGCTTTTAAACAAGGCCGCCCCCTAGAACCTCTGAGTTCAGCATTAAGGTAGTGCCAGCTCTCCTTCAAAGATGAAAACAATTCCATGTTAAGGGTGGTGGAAACTGGATCGTCAGGGGCAAACTTCAAGGAAAAGACGGGATCGGAGAGCGGGAGAGCGAGACCATAAAGACAGACCATCAAGAGCTCCTTCTAGTTACTGTTCCTTCCCAGGCAGGATTCAGCACAGTAAAAGCTACTTTTAGCAAATAAGTAAGCCAATCTAGGAAGCAAGGTTTCACAAGATTTCACTCTCACTCTTGTTGGATAAATGACTAATGCTCTCCTGTGGTCACGTTAGAAACAAATTAGAAGTTGTTGGTGATGGACTGGTAGTGCCACCAAGTGCAGAGGAAGGAGTGTCCTCCAGAAGGGGCCTCCACTCACAAGTGGGGCCACTTTAACAAAAGGCACTGGCTGGGACTCAGGCAGAGGGAATTCTACCCTGAAAAGAGAACTGCAGTTCAGCTGCTCAGGGAAGCCTCCTAATTAGATCCAAGGCCCTAATGAAACTGCACTCGGGAGTCGTTCCCCAGGGGTCGGACAAGAAGCCTCCTAAACATGGGACGTTGCCCACGCACCTGCTCCGGTGCCAGTGATCAGGCTGGCTGCCTTTCCGGGGTGAGTTCATGAGCCATTTCTGTAAGAACCCATCTGAAGTTTATGAAATGGGAAACGCCGGGTTTCCCCTTGGAAGACCTTTGTGGAGCTTTTCTATTTGGTTTTAATTCAGAGGTAAGAGGGCAATCATTTCAGCGACTAGGCCCAGGCAGAATTCAGCACTTTAGAAACCACTTTAGCAAACAAGCAAACCTAAGAGGAAGTCACGAGACATGAAAGTCACTGGTAACAGGCTGCCTGCCCCAGGCACATCATGCTTCCTGGAGCGCCAGTCTTACGTGGGCAGCTCACGCCTCTCCTATCACTGGAAAGCAACTCTCCATAGTGTGAAGATAAGAGCATCATCCGGACATAACTGCCCAGGCACCTGCAGACAAGGCAGGCCCGGCAGCCAGCAACTCCTTACGTAAAGCCAAACCCGCTACACCCAGTGCAGGAACGGGAGTCTCCCTTTCCACCGGGAAAGGCTGAAAACTGAAGTCTAGAGATTTCTAGGATTCCCTTATGTCCAAGAGAACAGCAACATTGAGAACACTGACACACAAGTAGGGAGCCCCCTTTGTCAGCACCCACCCCTTCCACCCGGGCTGTGGCAGCCGGGGCGCCACCTGCCCGTCAGCACCCACCCCTTCCACCTGGGCTGTGGCAGCCGGGGCGCCACCTGCCCGTCAGCACCCACCCCTTCCACCTGGGCTGTGGCAGCCGGGGCGCCACCTGCCCGTCAGCACCCACCCCTTCCACCCGGGCTGTGGCAGCCGGGGTGCCACCTGCCCGTCAGCACCCACCCCTTCCACCCGGGCTGTGGCAGCCGGGGCGCCACCTGCCCGTCAGCACCCACCCCTTCCACCCGGGCTGTGGCAGCCGGGGTGCTACCTGCCCGTCAGCACCCACCCCTTCCACCCGGGCTGTGGCAGCCGGGGCGCCACCTGCCCGTCAGCACCCACCCCTTCCACCCGGGCTGTGGCAGCCGGGGCGCCACCTGCCCGTCAGCACCCACCCCTTCCACCCGGGCTGTGGCAGCCGGGGCGCCACCTGCCCGTCAGCACCCACCCCTTCCACCCGGGCTGTGGCAGCCGGGGCGCCACCTGCCCGTCAGCACCCACCCCTTCCACCCGGGCTGTGGCAGCCGGGGCGCCACCTGCCCGTCAGCACCCACCCCTTCCACCTGGGTTGTGGCAGCCGGGGCGCCACCTGCCCCTGCACATGGAGGTTTCCAGGCCCAGACCAGCAGGTGCAGTTCTGCGCGGGTGAGGAAAACTGTTACTTCGGGAACCGGGGGGCCGAGGCTGCCCAGAAGAGCACCATGTCTACAGCGGCCCCGCTACCCAGCACCCACCCACATATGGCTTGCTTGTTTCTGGGTCAAATGAAACCCAACTAAGGAAACCCAGCCAACCCCCAATTTGAACCCTGGTACAAGAGATTTTTTTAAAAAGCTAATTGGAATCTCTCGAGCCCAGGCTTCCTAAGGGACTATATTTTTGCTTTCACAGCAGGTGTGAAATGACCAGTAAGAGAGAATAAAGAGTGTTTTTTTAAAGAAAGAGAGCACTGGTAATGGAAGTCTCTAAGAAATACAGTTGAGTGTCAAGGCAAGTTCAGAACCGTGTGTAAGGTATGCTACCTTTAGTGTGTACATGTATGTATGTGTCGTTTTTGTTCTTGCCGACAGTAAATCAAATTTGAGTTCACAGAACATACTGGGCTTTTATATGTACGCGACACTTCTGGACATCTATACAAAGACCTAAGAATGATGTCCCTTGGGAAGTGAATAAGCGGCTCTGGAAGGAAAGGGGGTCCCTTTTTACCAAATGCCTGGAACCTGTAGTACTTCCGGGACAGAACGTACTCTCCTGAACAGCCTCTGGCAACGCCGAGATCACTTTGCACGCTGAGCCGGTAAGTAGCACGTGGGGCAGAGCGCCCACCGACCTGAACGGCAGGGACGGCTGCACACGCCGCTGCGCTCACGGCCGGGGCTCTTGGTCCTGCCTCCTCTCCTGCCTCGTCTTCTGCCTGAGACCCTCTTCTGCTTTGACTCTGCTCTGGCGGGCCTCAGGGAATACTCATTAAAGGAATCCCCTTAGAAACACTGGCTTTCCAGTGGAAAGGTAGCCATCATGAGGAATCACAGGGCAAACTCCATTTCCCCTGGGATCTGGGCACCTCGTGGTCCCCTGAACCATTGCAAAGCAGGTCTCAAAGGAATCTGTGATTACAGAAGTAGTTTCAAGCGTGGGATCGCAAAGTCTGGAGACACCTCCCCAAAAGTCAGAGCTGCACGAAAACGTTCAGAACAGCACAGTCCGTTGAGAGCAAAAACTGATGAGTGACCAGAGATAAATTGTGATGTCCTCCACAAGAGTGAAAAATTCACAGCTGAATCCCTGTATGTAAGGTGAAGGGAAACGCAGGTGCAGAACACACACAGGTATTTCACATACATGATTCGAAAGCACACGGAACTAAAGTATGTATTTAGGGATGTTTTCATGAATGGTAACTATGAAGAAAAGCAAGGAAATGATAATTCAGGAGCAAGGTGGCGTCTGCCTGGTCGGGGGGCGAGAGGAGGTATGGGCCAAGATAATGCTAGTCTTCTACTTCTTAAGCTCAGTGGCGATGACACAAGTTTATTAATTTTTTAAATTATGGAAAAATACAACAAAGTTTACTGTCTTAACCGTTTTGAAGTGCACAGGTCAATAATGCTAAGTACGTTCACACTGTTGTGCAGCCAGTCTCCAGAACGTTTTCATCTTGCCAAACTAAAACTCTACCCATCAAACAACTTCCACCCTAATCATTCTACTTTCTATCTCTGCATATGACTACTTTAGGTACCTCATAGAAGTGGAATCATACAGTACTTGTCCTTTTGTGACTGGCTTATTTCACTTGGCATAATGTTTTCAAGGTTCATCCATGTAACACAGCATGTGTCAGAATTGCCCTCCTTTTTAAGGACGAATAATATTCCAGTGTATGTATAAGCCACATTTTCTTTACCCCTTCATCCACTGATAGACACTTTTGAGTTATTTCTACCTTCTAGCTCTTGTGAATAATACTATCAACACAGGTGTAAAAGTATCTGTTCAAGTCTCTGCCTTCAATTCCTTTGGATATATACCTAGAAATGGAAACGTTGGATCACATGGTAGTGCTATTTTTCCTTTATTTGAGGAACCACCGTACTGTTTTCCTGAGCAGCTGCACCATTTTACGTTCCTACCCACAGTCTAATTTCTCCGCACCCTCACCAACACTGTTGTTTTCAATAGTAGCCATCCTGATGGGTGTGAGGTGGTATCTCATTGTGATTTGTACTTTTTCTAATAACACCTTTATTCAGTCAGAATTCACATGCCATACAATTCACACATTTAAAGTGTATGATTCAATGGCTCAGCACTTTCACCAAGTTATACAACAAACAGCACAATTTTGGAACATTTTATCCCCAAAAGAAACCCCATCAATTCCCATTTTCTCCAGCTCTTCTGGCCGCTGGCAACCACCAATCTACTTCCTGCTCTGTGGGTTTGCCTATTCTGGACATTTCATGTACATGTACCCACATAGTACGGTGGCTTTTGTGACTGGCTTCTTTCATTTAGCATGTTCAACAGCCCTGTATCCCTGGGGATGAAGAGACCAGAGAGCCATGGGTCCTGCACAGCCGAGGAGAGCAGGAGGCGCCCACTTCCACTGCAGCAGCTTCTGGGCACCTGCAGAAATGCCTGCACTTGCGGGGAGCAAGCCCCCAATCACAGCCAGGCAGCTTCTCATGGCTGAAGTGTCATCTGGCCTCCCACCCCTGCAGTCCTCCCTGTGAGGATGAGGAGGACGATTCCGTTTCCACGTTTCACTCAAGCAAGCACTGGCCAGGCTGCCCTGCAAGCCACCAGCCTTTTCTGGTCACACTGGAACCAGAACCAAATCTCCCCTCAGTGGAAGCACTTGCTTCAGGCCCACTTGCTGGAGTGGCCCGGGGGCTCCCAGTAGGGACAGAGGTGTGAACTACAAAAGGGTGTCGATTCCGAGCTCCTGGAAAGCGAGAATGTGTTTTCATCACAGTATCCCCGGCACCCAGCCCGAATGTGACAGGTTCCCAACAGGCATCAGTGGAAGCACATTTGAAATAAGTGACAGGAGAAGAAACACAATTACAGTAATTAAAAGAACCAGTGGCTGAAAAATTAAACTGGGTCCATATACACGTTGCATTCCACCCACCACGTTTCCTGGAATGAGGCCTTATGTTCAGGGGCTGTCCTCCTGAAATATCATGCTAGGGCTTATTTTCCGGTTACGTCTGATTTTGGGGAAACACGGTGACGAGCATTTGGTCCCTTGAGCACCTATGATTTGTGAGGTGCTGGAGTCTACCTGTACCCCCAGGTCTGGGAAAACCCGGTCTGTGCTAACCAAAAATTGCTTCCTCGGGAACCAAAGAGAACAGTAAAATACTATGCTGCAGATTTAAAGGCCAGTTAGGACACAAAGGCACAACACGTAGCCCCAAATACTGAGGACAGTTCCAAACAGGCCAAGGAACTTGCACAGGGCGCCTGACATTTTCATCTCTTTCAGAGACAACCACGTGCAGGAGAACCCTTTCCTCCCCCTGCTGTGTCTAAACTCGAATACATAGCCAAGAGACCTGGATTCAAGTTCCCTCTCAGTCACTCACTGGCTTTGTATCCGAGGGCAAAACGTCTTGCTGCTCTCAGCCAGCTTCGCAAAGGCGCTAGCTGTCCCGGAGGGCGGCAGTGCAGACAGGATGGGGGCTGGGTGTGCAAAGCAAGATGACAGCTGCGAAGCACCACCCAGTGTAAGGCCCATGCAGCTGTTTAAATTAATTACAATTAAGTAAAACTTAAACATGCAGTTCTTCAGACACAGGAGCCACATTTCAAATGCGTGCTCACCACACGTGGCTAACGGCTACTCCAGTGGACAGCCTTGTTACAGAACTGTTATGACTAGTAAGTGATTATTGGCTTTCTTAAGACCTCGCTGGCCCAAAAACTTGCTGCTGGTGCCAGAGACAGGCGCAGTGGCAGCTGGGGGTTCCTGTGTGCACTCACTGTGGTACTTGCCGCTCCGCCCACGGCCCTCACTGAGGAGCACGTCTGCACATGCACGCGTGTACACGCCCAGGCAGGGAAGCCCAACTCAGGCTTGGTCTCTACCACCGCCTCACCTCCCTGGACATAAGACCGTCCCTCTCTTCCTCACAAAGTTGAGCTGGAATGAGGCGTCAAGGACTGAACCACAGAGGCAGAAGCGGAAACCCGGACTGCCTGAGTAAATCCAGGAAAACACATTCCCCACGGAAAGAATGAACTCGAGCCCATCCTGACCTACAATATCCAAGGTCTGGGATCAAAACGTACACAACGCCCCCTTCTGGTAGCCAGCTAAGCAGACCCACACCCTCGGGGCCGCACACCTTCAGACTTGGTGCAGAGACTCTGCCTTCGTGGCTCATCCAGACCAGGAGGAAACAAAACATTTCCACCACACACTACAGCAGAATGGGAATCTTTCAAAAGACATGAAATACCCCGAACTCCTAAGGGTCCTCACAAATAAAAGGACCAGATCGGAACAAGGGGAATGTGTGCCGCCTGCCCACATGGCTCACGGACCATCTGTTCAGCCGGACCGAGAACTAAACCCTCCACCAGCCATCGAGGACCACATCTGTCACAGATTGAAGCAAAGCTGTCAGAGGATCAAGTCCCGAGGAATAAAGCATGCTACAGAAAGATGTGGAAGAATCCCCCAGAACTGGCCACCTAAAAATGCTGGAGCAGATGGCTGCGCACATCAGGGGAGGGTCAGGCCACAAAATGATTTCACCCTAAAACCTGAACATTCAGTTCAGCAGCCAAGCCCTCTGACCACCCCAGGCCTTTCCAAAATCAGATCAAACACACCTTCACATGATAAAAACGGACTGAGAGCACATGGCTATACTCACATTCCAACAACACGGAGAACTCAGGGATGCTCGGGGCCCTGAGGAAGTGAAGACAAGCACCCCAAGGGACAGGTGGACTGTCTGTGAGCTGGTCCGGTTGCCACCCAAGTGGCAGAACACACAGATACCTGCACTGGGCCTTCCTAGATGGGCAAGTGTGTCTCAAAGACGCCGACAGGATAAGTGGTAATCTGTTTCGTGTGCTCGATGCCAGTGTGCTGAATTTTGGACAAGAATTCAGGTTACAGCTCAGAGTCTGATGTTCTTCATTACAAACACTGTTGATTCCCTGGATTTAATGGAGTGGAGAGAAAAATCAACATGCAAGCAGCTTTCATTTTGCTATTTCCATCCCTTTCCTATTCTGGTCTAGAGCAGCGCAGTCCTATCCATAGAACTTACTGTACAGTGGATATGCTCTGTATCTGTGCTACCCAACGCTCACAGCCACGTGTGGTTATCAAGCACTTGAAATGCGGCTAGTGTAACTGAGGAGCTTAGTTGTTCATTTTATTTCATTTTAATGAATTTACATTTAATTGCCACACGTGACTAATGGCTACTGAATTAACTCAGCTCTAAACTCAAGAACCAAGTAAAGAAAGAATCCACACACTGTATTCTAAACTCGACCCTCATTACCACACAGCTGACGACAGTAATTCTTGTGGACAGGCTGGCACCAGGAAGGGCCTTTAAATACAAGACATGCTTTGGAGTTCACAGCCACTGGCAAATCTGGAAAGTCTCTCCAAAGCACTGCTCTGCTCCAGCCCTTGCCCAAAACCAGAAAATGTTTCCTTCAGTTTCAACATAAAGCCGATTTCAACCAGGTGTGTACAGCAACTCAGGAAAGTGGTTTTACAATGTGGAGCTGAGATCTGAGTCAGCACAAATGTGACATGGAACAAAGTCATTTAAGAGAGCCATAAACAACCTATTTCAGTCATAAGAGCCAATGATACGCTCAGGGCTCTTAATCTATGGTGCTTGCCAATCAATTAATCCAACCTGCCCCACCCAGTCTTCCCACCCACTGAGCAGGACTGAAGAAGTTAGCTAGCTGTGGGAGATCGGGGACTGGCGGGGTTATGTTTTGCATCGCCTGCTCAGCACGGGAAGCTCTGAGGGAAACCAGGCTTCTCCAACAGAGCCAAGCTAGGGCCTCACAGCAACGGCAAAAGGAATCCGGAATCCCCAAGCGTTATCTCGAAGGGAGACAGATGGTGCAAACAGAGAGGTACCCCTCTCCACGGTGCATTATCTGGGAGGAGAGATGGGGTCGCCCAAACCACAAAACCAGATGCCCCGTTCCTGGCTAACACACAACATCTGCATGTGTGAGCAAAGCCTTCAGTTATAGGCTAAAGGCTACAACCTGAACACCTGAGACCAGGCAGGAAACTGCAATGAGTCAAGCTGTCATGTGAGGAATGATGAACTAGAAAGCACTTGCTCTGACCAAAAAAGTTGGTCACTACTCAGCTTTTCGGAGTTTTCTGTGAAATCTTTCAAATTATAAGCATTTGCAGGTACGCTTATAAACTCTTAAAAACTTAGGTCAACAATCAAGGACTGGACTCAGGCTATGGGCTGGTTTGCAAACTCAGTTTTGAATTAACGATTGTCCCAAACCAAGGAGAAAAAAAATCCCCAGTATCTAATTTCTTAGATGGGTAAAAGCTTAACGACCCCTTTATGATGTCTGGGGCATCCCCATTTGGCCCTTTGAGTAGTTTTTATCCAGTAAGGAGGACTGCTGTTCTCTCTGATACTCTAAGTTTTCTAAACAGGTCATTACCTATTTCTAAAGGATTACTATTTGCAATAAAGATCTTGAAAATGTTTGCTAGTTTTTAATGCCATCTGGAAATCACTGAGGTCACTTCTTTAATTTATTTTTATGGTCCGATCTAAGAAATACAAGGTGGTAGTTGGAAAACAAAAACATCTGCTTGCTATTCACTGCTTTTCCAAGGAAGAGGAAATGCAGAAAGTTCAATGATGGATAACTCGGAGCTCAAGAATTAAATGCAAGTCAAAGGGATCTGTCTGTAACGACTACCAAACACAAAGAATCTTCTGGGCTGGGAAAACCATCTACAGGCAACAGCAATGAATATGTGACAGAATCTGTTAAAGAAAAGGAACAATGCAGAGTAGAGCAGTTGAGAGAAAGGGGAGGAAGAGGGAAAGAGAACTTTTCTGCTTCACAGTCTTCACCAAAAAGACAAAAAAGGGAAACAAAAAACTTTCCTTTCTTGCTGAGCTCTGCTATACCCCTCATACCATAACAGAATCGACAGGACAACAATGCAGGGGACTCCACCAATATGCATCCCTCCCCAAACTTCTAGTGGCTTCTACTAGCTGAAACTGCTTTCCAGAAGCGAAAACTAAATTCAACACGAAAAAACGACTCCCATCTCATTTTCTAGAAATTAGTTCTCCAAATCGAGATCCACTTGGGAGAAACAAGCTTCTTTCTCCCTATTCACACACCATTCATTAGGAAAGGTCACTTTAAAGGACTTCCAGGGCAGGGGCGCTCGCAGAAAACCCTCCAGAAGTCCTAGGAAGCGCCCCCCGAGGCAGCGACGGCTCTCGGCCCGGGCAGCAGCGGGGAGGGTTCCAGCCCCTCCCCCGACCAACGTGCGGACCACTCTGCCCCTCCCGCGGCAGGCCGGCTCCGCGATGGCTTCCCCTCCCTGTCCCTCCCGGGGGCCCATCCTCGCCACGTCAGGGGCCGCGGCCGAAACGGCCCGCGTGTGGCGAGGCCGCGCGGGAGCCTGGACGCCGCTCGGCCCGCGGGCAGCGAGGCGGGTCCCTCGGGCCTGCGCGGGGCCCGAGTCCCCTCCACGCGGCCCACCTCGCCCGGCCCCGCCATCGCCTCCTTCCGAGCCCTCCGCGGAGGCCGCTTCGGCCCGGCTCGAGCGGGCGCCGGTTCCCACCCGGATCCCGGATGGGCCCGGACTGGAACCCCGCGTGCCCAGCGCGGGGACGGGCGGGTGGGCGAGAAGGGGTAGCCCGGGAACTACGGCAGGGAGAGCGCTGTCGCCCTGGGAGGCCTCACTGGCTCACCGGCTCCTAGGCCACATGCTCTGGGGAAGAAACAAGGTCCCGTATCTCACCTCTCTCGGGCGCTACCGCCACTGCTGCCCGGGCCAAGGCGCCTCCTTCCCCACGCGGCCATCTTGGAGACACTCTGCTCGCAAATGTCTCGCGCCAAGGCGGCCTCGGGATAGCAGGCGGGCGGAAGGGAAGTGTAGTTCGGTCCGCATCCAGGGCCAGCTGGGAAGGTGGGACGTGAGCCCACCCGGACTTCAATGCCCACAGTGCACCGCGCGCTGGAAAGCCCCGCCTCTCCGAGGTTGTCTGGAAAATGTAGTCTTCACCCCGGGCGGAGTGCAAGGGGCAGTCCTGGGCAGAGTCCTATTGAGGGCTCATTTTTAGAAGTTAAAATCCCCAAAGTTCACAGCCTGAGAGTCACAGGCGCATACTTGTTTGTACTTCCTGGGGTTTCGAGAGCAAGGAGTTGAAAAGAGTGGAAAGGAAGGTGCCTACAACTCCCAGAGCGCCGCGCGGGAGGCGTTCCGGTGTCGCCCGCTGCCATCGCCGAGGGGGCGCCGCTCTTTCTGTGGGGCAATCGCACCGCTTTCCAGCCCGGCGGGTTGCCGGAGCGTCCAGCCCTGCCCCTCGGCATCGCCCTCCGCGAAGGCGGCCGGACCTGCCCTTGACAGCTGCCTCTGACCGTTAAGGTCACCGAAGGGCGGGAGTCGCCCCCGGGTCCTCTAGGAGGCAGTTGCTGCTCCCAGTCCGTTCCCCCAAATTCTCTGGACTCCAGGGATACTTTGGAGACAAGACAGATGGGGTCCCTGCTGCACAGAGAGGCCCTTGCTTGCAAGCTGTTGGAAGGGAGTCTGAAAGCGAAGAAAGAACTACAACGTGATCATTGCCCTGAAAGAAATAGGGTTCTGCGTTAGAGAAAAGCCCATTTTCGATTGGGCCACTGAGACCCCTTCGGTCCCCGCCACACACCACACTCAGGTCCTGGCCGCAGTGGCGTGAGCATAATCTTATATTTCGGTGTCTTTGAAGGCACATGTTGGGCGAATCATCCCTCCCGACGAGAGCCCTGTCGGGATCTGCTGTTGTCCTCCCTGGACGCCGCTGTAGGTTCAGTCAGCGTGGAGAATGAACCCAGTGATGCCTAGATGCCGCTGCCTCAGACCTGAGGCTTACTTGGGAGGATCATGTGCACTGTGTGAACTTCTAGTAGCGTACCTCTTCTCTGCTCTCTACAGGCAATGTTGCTAGACGTTAGTCGGTCCCATAGCTATGTGAGCGACTCATGCCAAAACCTCCACATTCAGAAGGAGCACAGCAACTCTTCTCAACACCCAAATCTGGGGGAGTTTGGCAAGCTAGGGCAGGAGGGCTGTCAAGGTGCAGGTGCGATTGTCCCTGAGGATTCCTCAGCTCACATTCTCAATAGTTTTAAATGTTTGAAATTCTCAGCCCCTCACAAGACGAAATTTAAGCTCCTTAGCAGAATCTGGAAGCCCCTCTGTAGTCTGGAGGTTGCTTACCTCTCCAGCTTCAACTGCCTCTCTTTCCTGCCTGAGACTTGCCGGGCTAGACAATGTGGGGGGTTTGTAAGTGCCTAGATGTTCCACGCTTTGCCTAAAATGCCTTTTTCTCCCAGTCAACTAAGCTTTTAGACCTTGGGCCTGTCTGATCCCTCAGAAGTACATACTTGCTCTTCCTGTTGGGTAACACAAGTGCCAATGTGTAGCATGTGCTAGAGACTTCTGAACAACTACCATGTTGCCTTGTCACTGCGTATAGATAGGTCTGTTTTCTCTGGACCAGTGTCGTGATTAAGAGACTTCCTAGGGATTCTAGAACAGCTGAGTTTGAAGCCTGGCTCCATGTTCTGATCTGGGGCTGCTTATACGTAACCTCTGTTTCTCAGCTTCCTTGTTTGTAACATGGGGGTGATATCAGTACCTCTCCTTGGAAGGCTGCAGTGAGTATTGCCTGAAATGACACACACATGGAACTTAGAACAGCACACAAAGTAACAGTGAGAACTGATGGGTATATAGTGCCAAGCCCTTTTCTAAATATTTTAAGTAATTTAACTCTTTTGATCTTCAAAACAACCCTGTGAGTGATATTGTTAATATCAACATTCTTATTTTGCAAATGAAGAAACCAAGTTCCAGAGGACCTGAGTGACTTGCCAAGGTCACACTGCCAGTCACGAATGGCACCAGCATTTGAACCCAAACTGTCTAGTAGTAGAGACTATGATATGCTATGGTGCCTCTCGGGAAGAGTTTGGAAATGCCATCGTCGCCATTAATGAGGACAGTCCATCTCATGCCAACATCTAGCGCACAGGGGAAATGTAAGTGCTCAAGTCAAATGTGGACCTAGGATAATCTTTCCATCTGCTAACTTCTAACATATCATCTGCTTCCAGTCTGCTGACTTGAGCTGAGATTTCCAGAATATTGCCTCTTGATCACTATTACTGCACAGACATCTTCTGGAAGATTCATAGGCAGGGTGATTCACTCAGCATGTAATAACTGAGCACCCATGGAGAGCAAAGCCTAAATGGTGGAAATTGGAATTCCCATGTGCTACCATGCAGTGGACACTCCTGACAAGACCCCTAAACTGCTAGCAAAGAGGCAGCCTGTGGGAAGACAGGTCCTGGCTGATCCTCAAAAACAATCTGCCCCTTCTCTTATTACCCTTTTCATTCATTCATTCTTCTAGCAAATAATTACTGAGTGCACACTCTGTGCCAGGCCCTCTTAGGCACAAGAGACACAGCAGTTAGCAAGACAAACACTGTTCCTGGTTTCATGGACTTTCTAGCCCAGTGGGATTAACAACTAAGTATATAAATATTTTCAGAGAATGACAATTAAGAAGAAATTAAGCAGGATTATGTAACAAAATGACCTGGAGATTACGGGTGGCTACAGAAGGTCTCTTTCAAGAGGTAACATTTTCATGGAACCTGAATGAAAAGAACGAGTGTGGACATGAAGACAGAATGTTCTGCACAGAAAGAATTGGTGTGAAGGCTCTGGAGGGTGCGTGAGTTTGATGTGTTCCAGGAATGGGACCAGGGTGGCTGGAGCACAGTGAGGGAAGAGAGGTATGGGTTTGCCTTTGGTTAAGTCATTTCCTCTCTCTGTTCAATTTCCTCAACTGTAAAATGGGGGTAACTTTACTTATATCAGTCAGTTTCAATTTAGGGGGAAAAAGTCCACCCTAGGTATTTCAAACAGAAGGAATTTAATGTAGAGATGTTGGAAGGCAGGAGAAGCAAGGAGTCAGTAAGGACACCCACAGATTAGTAAATGGAGAGAGCAGCTCTGGCCCCTAAAGCTGGAGGAACAAAAGGAAAAATAGTATTTCCCAGAAACTGTGATTCCTGCTGCATGAGCAGGAGCCAGGAGCCACACTTGCTGGGGCTCTACTGATAGGCAGCTGCTGCCATCACTGCAACCTGAGATGCCACCAGAAGCTCAGCACTGGGATGGCTTTTCCCTCCTTCCCATCTTCCAAATCCCTGCCAATGCCTCCCACTGGCAGAGTCAGCTGGCAAGTGGGTCTGGGAAATTTGCAGGCTTCCAGCACTTGCTATAGAAAAGAATCTAGAAAGGTAAGTGTGGGATGAAAGCAGCAGATACCATTCACATATCAGCTACCTTGCAGGGCTCTTTTGAAGAGCACAAATGAGTATGTGCTCAAAAAACTATGCCTATTATTGTGCTTCATAGCATATAGTAGGACTCAGAAAAAGGCTAGTCTTCCAAAAACATATCTTTGGTATAATATTTCTACATAAAGTTTTGAACTTATGATTAAAAGCATCAAAACGAGCATTTTAAAAATAGACATTTAAAGAGAAGTTCCAAGATGGTGGATTAGATAAATGCTATGCCTACTCCCTCCCAGGATCACACCAAAATTACAAATAAATTATAGAATAATCTACCTCAAAAGTCATCTGAAAAGAATGGAACAGAACCCTATAACTAAGGATCTAAGGAAGAGACCACATCGAGACTTGTAGGAGGGGCGAAGACGCAAAACAGGCTGACCCCAAACCCACAGATAGTGGTTGAACACTGGGAGGGACACCTCCTTGGTGAAGGTACCCCTGGAAGAGGGAGGGGTCCCAACCCTACACTGGGCTTCCCAGCCCAGGGGTCCTGTGCTGGGAAGAGGAGTTCCCACAACATCTGGCTGTGAAAATCAGCGAGGGCTCTCTCTGTTCATCCTGGTGATACAGAAGAGGGCTGGAAACCCAGATGCCCTCTTAAAGGGACTGCACACAAAATCACTCGCTTGCAGACATTTACGTGGTCTCCAATAGAGGGGCAACAACTCAAGAGGTGCCACAGACATACAGGGAAGATTGAGTTGTATGGCTTCAAAGCAAGGGCTGGAGGGACCAAGCATTGTCCCTGTGTGGAGCCTGTCTCACGTGTAGCCTGCAGGAAGGTGCATCTTTTCTATGTTGAACCCTCCCCCAAAGGGCTAAATCTGAGACCACATTGGTCTGGTAAAATCCACACATGCGCACCACTTTGGTGATGCCCTGGGTTCCTACCCTGCAAAGGAACATCATTAGGGGCACTCTCACCTACTGAGCAGCCAGCCCTGCCCCACAGGCTGTGGAAGCCTTTTACACCAGCAGTGGCCTATGGCGGCCAGAGGAACTTTCGGTGGTGAGCAGCAAACCACAACCTGCACCACAGCCTTTCTTGGGTAGCTCTTGGGTGACCTGCAGGTGAGATGAGCAGGGTTGGCTGTGGTGTACTCAGGGCGTTTTTGGGAAGTGATCATGGGCCCAGCATTGGTGCAAGAACCAAAACTGCATTTACTTTGTAAAAACCACTGCCCACTCCGTAATTCCCTGGAACCCCACCCGGCCCCCTAAGGGCTGCATTGCCAGAGACACTCTCAACACCAGGCCAACCAGCCCAGTCCATGCACCTAAAAAGGCTCTTTCAACAGCTAAGACTTACAGGCATCCGGCAGATGGCAACAGCCATAGGTGCCCCTGGGCCTTTTGCTAAGCTGCCCCAGGCAACCAGCCTCAGTTCACAGCAAGGCCACCCCCACATGCCTCCAGGTCCAGCACAGGCAGCAACCAATCACATATAGCTTTGTAGCTCCTACCAAGTAGCCTCGGGCCATTTATAGGAAAGGCTAAAATAGGCCTGAACAGGAGCCCTTCCTAAGAAACACCACAAACAACACACCCAGAGGCCAGCTTCAGACAACGCCAGCGCACTATCTGGTTAGCCCCACAGGCTGCACACCCAAAGGGTGGTCTCAGCAGGCACAAGATCCCATAGGGGTGAACTACACTCTGAAAGGTCATACACTGTGCACATAGCCAATCCTCAGAGTCAGTCAGCCTGGGAGTCAGTCCCACCCACTGACGTGCCAAAAGGAATCTAGACTCAACTATAATAGGAGAACAAACACCACACACAAGGGACATTCCTGGAGTACACACAGGAGATCAGGAAGATGGACCACAAAGGACACACACTACATAAGGCCACTCAGCAAAGACTAAGAGACATAGGGGATCTGCCTAATACAGAGAGAGGCAGCCAAAATGAAGAAACAAAGTAGCATGTCTCAAATAAAAGAAAAAGAGAAACCTCCAGAAATAGAACTAAACAAAATGGAGGCAACCAACTTACCAGATACAGAGTTTAAAACACTGGTTGTAAGGAAGCTTAAGAAACCTAGTGATAATTTCAACAAAGAGATAGTAAACATAAAAAGGACATAGAAACCATAAAAAGAACCAGTCTGAAATAAAAGATACAACAACAGAAATGAAAAATACAGTAGAAAGAATCAACAGCAGATTAGATGAAGCAGAGGGTAGGGTCAGCGATTTAAAAGACAAAATAGCAGAGAAAAACCAATCAGAACAGCAAAAAGGAAAGAGAATGAAAAAAAATTAAGATAGTTTAAGGGACATTTAGGACAACATCAAAAAGTAACAACATTCGCATCATAGGAGCACCAGAAGGAAAAGAGAGGGAGAAAGGGAACGAGAACCTATTTGAAGAAATAATGACTGAAAACTTCCCTAACCTGGCAAGGGAAACAGACATACAAGCCCAGGAAGTGCACAGTGTTCCAAACAGGCCCACACCAAGACACATGATAATTTAAATGGCAAAGGTTAAAGACAAAGAGAGAATCCTAAAATCAGCAAGAGAAAGACAACTAGTTACTTACAAGGGAGCTCCCATAAGATTGTCAGCTGATTTCTCAACAGAAACTTTGCAGGCCAGAAGAGAGTGGCAGGAAATATTCAAAGTGGTGAAAAACAAGGGCCTACAACCAAGACCACTATAGCCAGCAAGGCTATCATTTAAAATTGAAGGCGAGATAAAGAGCTTCCCAGATAAGAAAAAGCTAAAGGAATTCAATACTGGCCACCAAGCCAGTATTACAAGAAATGTTAGAAGGGCTTCTTTAAGCAGAAGAAAGGAGAAAACAAACAAACGAAGATCAAAAATATGAATAATAAAATGGTAATGACTATGTACCTATCAATAATTACTTTAAATGTAAATGGATTAAATACTCCAATCAAAAGACATAGGGTTTGGATAGACTGGATAAGAAAACAAGAGCCATGCATATGCTGTCTACAAGAGACTCACCTCAGATCAAAATACAGACATAGAGTGAAAGTAAAGGGATAAAAAAAGATATTTCATGCAAATGAAAACAAGAAAAAAACTAGATGTAGCAAGACATATATCTGACAAAATAGACTTTAAAATGAAGAGTATAATAGGAGACCAAGAAAGACATTACATAATAATTAAGGGATCAATCCAACAAGAGGACATAACCCTAGTAAACATTTATACACCCAACATAGGAGCACCTAAATATATAAAACAACATAGAGGCAAATATCAACAGTAACACAATCTTAGTAGGTGACTTTAACACCCCACTGACACCAATGGATGGATCCTCCAGACAGAAAATCAACACAGAAACCGCGACCTTAAATGACACACTATACCAGATGGATTTAATTTATATTTTTAGAGCATTTCACCCCAAAGCAGCAAAATATATATTCTTTTCAAGTGCACATGGGACATTGTCCAAGATAGACCACGTTATTAGGCCAAAACAAGTCTCAATAAATTTAAGAAGATTGAAATCATATCAAGCGTCTTCTCTGACCACAGTGCGGTGAAACTAGAAATCAATAACAAGAAAAAATCTGAAAAACACACAAATACATGGAGACAAAATAACATGCTACTAAATAATGAATGGGTCAACAATGAGATCATGGAACAAATCAAAAGATACCTTGAGACAAACAAAAATGAAAATACAATGACCCAAAATCTATGGGGCTGCTAAGAGAAAGCAGTCCAAAGAAGGAAATTCATAGTAATGAAGGTCTACCTAAAGAAATAAGAAAAATCTCAAATCAACAGTCTATCTTTACACCTAAGGGAACTGAAAAAAAGAACAGCAAAATAAGCCAAAGTGAGTACAAAGAAGGAAATAATAAAGATTACAGCAGAAATCAATGAAGTAGAGACAAAAACAAAAACCCCACAATACAAAAGATCAATGAAACCATGAGCTGTTTTTTTGAAAAGATAAATAAAATTGACAAATACCTACCCAGACTCTCTACCCAGAAAGAGAGAGGACTCAAATAAATAAAATCAGAAATGCAAGAGGAGGGGTGGCTGGTTAGCTCAGGTGGTTAGAGCATGGTGCTAATAACACCGAGGTTGCCGGTTCGATCCCTGCATGGAGATCTGCGAGTTGTGCCCTCCTGAGAGAGAGTGAGAGAGAGAGAGAGAGAGAGAGAGAGAGAGAGAGAGAGAGAGAGAGAGAGAGAGAGAGAGGAAATGCAAGAGGAGAAGTGACAATAGACACCACAGAAATACAAAAAATTTTAAGAAAATACTATGAGCAGCTATACGCCAACAAATTATACAATCTGGAAGAAATGGAAAAAATTCTAGAAGCATACCATCTTCCAAAGCTGAATCAAGAAGAAACAGAAAAATCTTAACAGACTGATTACTGACAACAAAATTGAATCAGTAATCAACAAGCTCTCAACAAACAAAAGTCCTGGACTTTTGGGTTCATAGGTGATTTTTACCAAACATTTGGAAAAGAATTAACACCTATTCTCCTCAAAGTATTCCAAAAAATCCAGGAGGAGGGAAGACTCCCACATTCATTATGCAAGGCCACCATTTACCCTGATCCCAAACAAGACAAACACATTACAAAAAAGATAACTATAGGCCAATATCCTTAATAAACATAGATGGAAAAATCTTCAACAAAATATTAGTAATCAAATTCAGCAATATATTAAAAAGATCATACACTATACTATCAAGTGGGATTCATTCCTGGTATGTAAGGTTGGTTCAATATCTGCAAATAATTAATGTGATACACAACATTAAAAAATGAAAAAATAGAAAAAACAAGATCATATCAGTAGATGCAGAAAAAACATTTGACAAAATCTAACATTGATTTATGATAAAAACTCTCAGCAAAGTGGGAATAGAGGGAACATATCTCAACATAATAAAGGCCATATGTGACAAATCCACAGCTAATATCATACTCAATGAGGAAAAATTAAAAGCATTCCCATTAAGATCAGGAACAAGACAAGCATGCCCACTTTTATTCAACACAGTACTAGAAGTCCTAGCCATAGAATTCAGACAAGAAAAAGATATAAAAGGCATCCAAACAAAGATAAAAAATATGAATAATAAAATGGTAATGACTATGTACCTATCAATACTTACTTTAAATGGATTAAATACTCCAATCAAAAGACATGGGGTAGCTGACTGGATAAGAAACTTATGTTCACTGCATATTGTTTTGTAATTTTAATTTCACAATGTGAATACGTTACCCATTCAGAATTAAAATTCCATATTTAAAACTGGACCACATTCTTATGCCATTTACAAGAATAATCTAAAAACTTATGCCATATACAAGAATAAACTCTTAAATGGAAGACCCGATACTATAAAACTCCTAGAAGAAAATATACATACAACTCAACACACACACACACCACACAAAACAATCCAATTAAACAATGGGCAGAGTACCTGCATAGACATTTCTCCAAAGAGGACATACAGATGGCCAACAGACATGTGAAAAGATGGTCAGTGTCACTAATCATCAGAGAAATGCAAATAAAAACCACAATGAGATACCCTCACTCCCATCAGAATGGCTATCATTAATAAATCAACAAACAATAAGTGTTGGTGAGGATGTGAAGAAAGGGGAACCCTTGTGCATTGTTGGTGGGATTGCAAATTGGTGCAGCCACTGTGGAAAATAGTATGGAGTTTCCTTTAAACAAATTAAAAAATAGAACTACGTTATGACCCATTAATTCCACTTTTGGGTATGTATCCAAAGAAATCCAAAACACTAATTTGAAAAAATATATGCATCCCTATGCTGAAACTAATAAAAAAACATTTTTAAAAGAATTTTAATTCTGAATGGGTAATATATTCACATTGTGAAACTCAAATTACAAAACAATATGCAGTGAACATATGGTTCTCTTACCCTGTCTTCCCATTACGTAGCCCTCAGTACCTTCCAGAGCTAGCACTATACTTCTCTATGTATCCTCTACAAACAATCCATGCATAGGCAAGTGTATACATATATTAAAAAACAACTTTTCTTTTACCCAAAAGGAACACACTGTACACACTGCTCTGTGTCCTGTGTTTCCCACTTTACTGTATCTTGGGGATGACTATCAGCACACATCGGATTTGTTTTAACAGAACATGGCATCCCGTGATTAGATATGCCGTAATTTTATTAGCCAGTCTCCCAGTAGCTTTTACTGTTTCAAAGAGTGCTGCAATAAATATGCTTGCTCAGCTTCCTGGGGCTCGTGCACGTATTACTATGGGATAATTTCCAGAAGAGAACTTGCTGGGTCAAAGAGCATGGGCATTTGTCATTTCGATAAATATTGCCGAACCGGCCTCCACTCCCACCAGCAACATAGGACAGTGCCTGTTTCCCCACAGCTTCACCAGCGCAGTCTTCACGACATCCCAGCTGGTGCTCCAGACATTGAGGGGCAGAGACAAGCCCTCCCTGTTGAACCGTGTCTGGATTCCTGACACCCAGGCTCCATGAGCAGAATAAAATGGCTGTTGTTTTATGCTACTGTGTTTTGAGGTGGCTTGTTAAATAGGAGGTCCTAAAATCCTGTCGGTAGATGTTCTCCACTTGGTTTCCCCACGAGCTGGTCTGATGGTGCTCAGTTGTGCAAAATCCCAGCGCTTAGCCCAGCTGCATCCAGCAAGTAGCCCTCCAGGATGTCCCTGGGGAGCCTCAGTCATCCCGGCCATCAGCATCCTACCTCAGACATGGGAAAGATCCTGGGTCCATGCACAGACAATACTCATGGGGAATCTTGAGCACACACCTGATGTTACCCAGAAGATAAAACTGTTGGCACAGTTTTACAGCATGAGTTGCAAAAGGCACAGATTGCCTCAATGTCCTCCTCGTTGGCAGCCAAGAGCCGTCAGCAAGAGCAGTGAGCCCACTCGGCAGCTGTGGAGATTCGTAGATGTGTTACTCACGTGTATGTCACCAAACCCTTGCTGAGCACCTGCTCCATGCCAGGTCCTGGAAGAGCCCAGGTGATAGAGAAATAAATGGACAAGCCCCCGCCTTCCATCATCCCACTTGGCGAGTTGGGGCTGGGGGCAAACACAGAATTCAGGTGCAGAAGGGTGACACAGGAATCTCAGTTTTAGTATCGGGAAGGTCCTGAGCAAATGGCCACGTTAGTCACATGAGGGTGTGGTGAGCAAGGCAATAAAAGGGTGCCTTTTTATAGCCCACTTTATAGCACGTGCCACCCTCATGACAAGCCAAGGGAGGGAGGTGAGACATCTATTAGCATTTTGATTTCACAAACAGACTGGGGCTGGGAGGTAGCCAGGGAAAGGGAGAGATCTAGGATATTCTCAGGACATTAAAATATATTCATATGTGTTTGTTTGCTAGGGATCCCATAAAATGGTACCACAGACTCGGGGGTAAAGAACAAATTTCTTTTCTTAGGATTCTGGAGGCTGGTAGTCCAAGATCAAGGTGCCAGCAAGGTTGGTTTCTCCTGAAGCCTCTCTCCTTGGCTTGCAGATGGCTGCCTTCTTGCTATGTCCTCACACAGTTGTCCCCCTGTACGCGTACCCCTGGAGTGTCTCTGTGTGTCCAAATTTCCTCTTCGTATGAGGACACCAGTCAGATTGAATTAGGTCCACCAATATGACCTCACTTCACCTCACCTCTCTAAAGATACTATCTCCAAGTCTAGTGACATTTTGAGGTACTGGGGGTTAGGACCTCAGGAGACCACAGTTCAGCCCAGAATATACTCTCCCAGTTTGGACTGAGGCCACGAAATGAAGCAATTTCCTCATCATCCATGCCCTGCAGTGACCATCCCCACCTCCAGCTTAAAAGGACTTGAAGATCAGAATGAAGATGGATTTGGGACAAGGACACGTGGAGTGAGGACACTTCCTCTGGGTCCCATGGGTAGGGGCAGTGGGCTGGTGGACAGCCACGTGCAAAGGGCTCTGAAGGAGAGATGATATCCTGGAGCCCGAGGTGGCCAGACACTGAGAGAGGGACAGGCCTGTGCCAGAACCCCTTTCATGCCCCACTGGACAGAAGGAGATGGGGGTGAGGGTCTGGCTCTATTTTGAATTCTGTCCGGTCCTAGCGGACACCTTGAGGGACAAGGGGACCCCAGCAGGAAGATGGCTACAGATTCTAAGGGGGTTGAAAAGAAGAACTGAAAGGCTGGCCATGCCAGGAAGTGGCATCTGAAGTGCCTGTTGAAAGCACAAAGGTGACTATTAAACATCAGACAGAGAGATGCTTGGACACCTCTGTTCTCGGCAGCACTAGCCATGGTCACCAGAATGTGGACAGCCCATATGTTCATCCATGGACGATGAATAAACAAAATGGAGTCCACACGGTGGAATATTATTAGGCCGTAGAAAAGGAATGAGACACTGACACACGCTATTACATGGATGAACCTTGAAAACATTATGCTGAGTGCTGAGTGCTTAATGACAACATTAAGCCAGTCACAAAAAGAAGATTAGAGTATGATTCCATGTATATGAAATGTCGGCAGTAGCCAAGTCCATAGAGATAGAAAGCGTAATAGCTTAATGGTGCCTAGGGATGGAGAGGGAGACGGGGAGTGATTGCTGATGGGAACGAGGCTTCTTTTGGGGATGAAGAAAATGTTTAGGAAACAGAAGTGATGATTGCACAATATTGTGAATATACTAAACGCCACTGAATCATACTTTTTTTAATGGTTAATTTTATGGTATGTAAATTTTTAAAAAAGTGACCATGAGAGTAAAATTCAGCTTTAAACATCTGCCTCGCCAAGGAAACTACCCAGGACTCAGCTGGGTGTTGTGTGGTCAGGTAGAGCTCTGGGCCCCTTGCTCCTCTCCTTCCTCAGCCCTGTCCACCAAAATAGCAGCTTGTGGAGAATTACAAACAGGCTGGCCTCACTCACTCACTCATTCATGTCAGTAAACCATTTGCCGGCACCTAATAGGACACGTCCCAAGATGAAGACATCTTCAAGAGTCCTCAGTCTAGCCTAGCATTGATGATAACGATATTGTATGACCCATATATCTCCTTGTAAATTTTCCTGTAGCCACATTTTGAAAAATAAAAAGACACAGGTGAAGTTAATTTTAATAATATATTTTATTTAACCCAATATATCAAAAAAACTTAACCCAAAATATCAACAACAAAAAAATTCAACGTGTTAATATGTAATCAATTCAGAATTTATTTTACATGTTTTGTCCATACTGTCTTCATTATTCGGTGTGTCATTTCTTCACACTTAGAGCACATGTCAATCGGGACACTGAATTTTCATCAAGAATATTTGATCTGTATTTAGATTTCATAGTTTACAGTTGATAAGTAGATTCACATACCCAAATTGTTTCAAACATACTCAAAAGGTTTCCAATAACTAAATTGAATATTGGTCTTAACATTTGCAATTAAATAAGTTACAATGGAATAAAATCGCGAATTCAGACACTGGGTCACACTGGTTGCGTTCTGAGCTCAATGGCCAAGTTGGCTTGGTGACTCCCATGTGTTAGGCAGAAGGTGAGGGGCCGCCAAAGGTAAGGCGATGGCAGGGACAGACGTCTGCAGAGGAGAGGCTGCGGGCCAAGGCCTGGGAGCACGCAGGAGATTCTCCCTCACCTTGGCACCTTCTCCCAGAGGCCCTCTTAGCTCACCCATCTCAGAGGAAACGTTCTTTGGTGGAGGGCAGGTCAGGCCCTCACAGCCCACCGTTAAAGGGAAGGAGCTTGTAAGATGAGAATAAAGGTCGTGCTTCCCAGGGTGAGCGTGTGCTGCATGCCCACAGAGCCTCACCCACGCCAAGGGTGCGCATGGAGGGGCATGCTCGGCCTACGTGCCCAAAGTAATGGGCTTGGAAGCAGGAAAGCCAGGGAGGCTCAAGGTCGTCCTGCCTCTCTGCGGAGGTTCCCTCTCTCCCTGCCCCCTCCCTCCGGAACACCTCTCCCACTGGGCACAAGAAGGGGAAAAGAAAGGACATTTGAGACTATCTCATCTGATTTGGTTTTAGGATGGAGATGGAAAAGAGTGCCTGAACACAAATAGGAGTTGGCGGGGAGGAGGAGGAGGGAAGCAAGGCCCCTGGGCTCCTGTGTTCAATTTGCCTGGGGAAGGAGGAGGAGAAGAGCTGGGGGAAGAGAGGACTGGCAAGAGAGACCCCAGGGAGCGACAACACGAAGGGTGTCATGGGGGTCATTAGATTCGTTCTGTGGGGCTGTAAGGCTGGAACTAGGACCCATGTTCTCAGGTGCCATCTGTTCCCTGTGCACCGGAACAAGTGGCCATTAGCAGGGTGGCTGAAAACAGCAGAAACCCATTTAGAAGCCTGAAGACAAGGTGTCAGCACCCGGGGCTCTCGGGGAGAATCTGTCCCCATCTCTTCCAGCTGTTGGTGGCCATGGCCTTCCTTGGCTCATGGCTGCTTCACTCCATCTCTGACTCTGGTCACAGGGCATCCTCTTCTGTGTTGACTGTCCTTCTCTCTGTCTCTTATAAGGACACTTGTTAGATTTAGAACCCCTTAATAAGCCAGGACAAATTACTCAGCTTAAGATCCTTTACTTAATTGCATCTACAAAGACCCCTTTTCCAAATGACGTGACACCCATGGGTTCTGGGGGGTACATGGACATATCATTTTGAGTGTCACCATTCAACTTAATACAAAGTGATGGGGGATAGATACGAAGCTCCACATGAAGGAAAGACCCGGTAGCTATCAGATCTGTCCCCAAATGGAAGAGACTCATGGAACGTGGTAGTCACCACAGAGGCTTTCAGGCACGTGACGAAGGAGGGAATTCCAGCAGGAAATCCCTCAGATCTTGGGTCTGGGCAGCTAGACTTGGGAAGTGCATGAATTGTGGGGGCTGCAGGGAAAGCTCCCAGGCTAGCACCACACAGAGGAGAGGGGCTGGGGCCTCTGGCCCTGCCCTTCACTCACATCTGTGTCTATTTCTGTTGCCTGAAAGTTTAAGTCGACTTTTGATAGAAGGAAGTAAATTCACCACCTCTCCGGCAACTTTCTGGGGGTTGCTGCCCTCCTCACCCCAGCCCAAGGCTCCCTGGCCAAACCGCTCCAGTTTGGGATAGCCAAGACTCGAACTGTCCTGATAACACACGTTTCAGGAGCACGTAACACACGTAACAGCAGCCCAAGGGGGGCCCCGAGCTGGTGGGCAGGTGGCAGCTGCGTATCTATTGTCGGTGGGTGGGATCTAAGGAGGAAGATGGAGGGTAGAGGGCTTCTGAGGAGTGAGGGGCTGTGGGGAGGGACAGTGGGAGACGGCTGAGAGGACACCCAGGCCTAGCAAAGACTGGGGGTGGCCTGATCAGCCCCAGTGCCTACAGATGAGGCCATTGCTCATCTATTAACTTTATCTCCCTCCCGATAAACACTGTTTCTCACCTAATCTGGAGTGTTCTCAGTGTTGTCAATCCAAAACTGGGTTTCCACCCATTCTGGGTGGTGTGTGTGTGTGTGTGTGTGTGTGTGTGTGTGTGTGTGTCTGCGCGCGCGTCAGGGGGAGTACATACTTGGAAAACCTAGAACTGAAGCTTCTCTCTGAAACCTTTAGGCTGCAGCAATCAAAATGAGTTTAAGAAGGTCTGATCTGGTGCACTTAACCTTTATATTTAATTAAGAAAAAAGGTGTAGTTTTCTCCATGATTTATTCAGTCTTTCTTTCAACCAATACTCTGAGCACCTGCTTTGTGCCAGTCCTGTTTGTGCAATAAATTATATGAGTAAAGCTTGTATGGAACCGTAGGTGTTTCGGAGGGAATGGCACCCTGTGAGCAGCACCTCGCCGCCCCTGGCCACTTCAAATCCTCCGTCAGTCCTGTGGGAAGCACGGAGGGTCGTTTCCCAGGCTTCGGCTATTAGTATTGCCACTTGTCGCTTGGGTGCTGAGAGGGCACCAGCAGGGGCAGACTTGGGAGCCTGTTGCAGCACCCTCACCTTCACCCACCCGTCCAGGCCGTGGAGATCGACAGAGCCATTTCTGTCCACATAAAACATGTCATCATGGAAGGTCTAGCCGGTGTGATCGGCTGCACGAATCTTCGGGCCCACGCATCTCAGACCTTGGGGCTGCTCTTTGGCTCTTAGGATGAGCACTGGATGAGGAGTACGTGAGCTGGGCTCTGACCCCTGTGGCCTCAAAAGATGGCAGTTGCCCAGGGACGGTTGCCCCTGCCCCTGCTCCTCTTCTCCCTGTTCATTTCTGAACATTTGTGTCAGATTCTTGGTCTAGTCTTAATATTGCTCTTTAAATGGGCTCGTTCTTTGAACACTGAACCTCACGTATGTTTATGTAAAAGAGAAACTATACGACTCTCTAAATGTGACGTGCGTATCGCGTGAGGGTAGCTGCAAAAATAAATACAATGAAAACAAAAAAAGGTCATTAAATTCTGGTTAGATAGTGTCACTCCCCTACACCTCTCTCGAAAAGGGGAGTCCTTGCTCACTAGGTATGGGTCGGCAATTGCAGCCCCAGGACCCTTTTGCTGGTCAGCCCACCTTTGGGGAGACACGGCCTCACACTGTGACCAAGGAGCGTTCCACAGATTCCAGTGTGGGGAGACTTTTTTTTTCCTCTTTTTCCATGCAGGCCTCAGAACACAGGCTCCCAGAACGTGCAGATGGATTTGGCTGCTGCTGATGGCAGCCTGGATTCCTCACAGAGAGGGGCCAGGAGGCCCACAGATACACTGGGAAATGTCCAAGCTGTGCGGGGACAGGTCTGGGTTTGAGTCCTGACTCTGGCACCAAGCCAGTTAGGGGACTATTCATTCATTCAGCAAATATTTATTGAGCATTTCCTGTGTGCCAGATACGGTGCCAGGGCTGGGGTTTTAGCGATGAGCAAGCCAGGCAGGTTCCTGCCTGAGAGGAGCTTTCGTTGCAGCAACAAACAAGTAAATTCCAAGTAGTGCTGTAGGATCAGAATAAGACGGAGTAGTGGGATAAAGAGAGGCCAGGAAGGAAACACTAGATGGGGAGGTCAGGGAAGGCAACATCTGCCTTTCCTCCTGCCTAGAATATGGATATAATACCTGCAGGTGCGCCAGCCATTTTGTGACCATGTGGCAACAAGCATGAGGGCAAAGGCCTACGTACTAAAGAGGAGGCAGATAGACGACGCAAGGAGAGCAGCGCCTTCAGTGACACCATCGTACCAAAAGCACGAGCTCTGGACCTTCATCCTCCAGCCTTCGTGATACATAAGATAAATGAAATGCCACTGTGAGCTGGGTTTTTCTAGCAGCTGAACACGAGTACATGTCTAACTAAAACAGACCTAAAGGACAAGGAAGTTTAAACTATGGTAATATCGGGAGGAAGATTATTTCAGGCAGATGGAACAGCAAATGCAAATGCCCTGAGGCAGGGACAAGCTCGAGGATTTGAATAAGCAAAAGTCAGTGAAGCTGAAGCGTGATGAACCGGAGGGGCCCAGGTGAGCAAGGGCTGCATCAGGTTCCTCCGGTTTTGCCCTTAGTGCAATGGAGGGCCCTGGGGAGTTTGGAGCAGAAGAGAGACATGGTTTGATCGAGGTTTTAGGAAGATCTTACTGGCTACTGTGCGGAGAGAAGCCCACAGGGGGCCAAAGAGCAACTGGGAGACCAGCAGGTCAGGTGAGGGGTGATGGGCCCCGGCCTGGGTTGGCAATTGTGGAGGTGGAGTCTGGGGGCCATGTGTATACACATGCACACCTCAACACACAGGGCCCTCTTCCACCAGATAGTCTGCAGCTTGAATCCTGACCTGCCAAGTGACTTCAAAGCCTCAAACCCACCTATTTCTGTCTATCTTACTGTCCCCACTTTAATCCAGGACACCATTCTCTCTCACCTAGGATCCGCCACGACCTCCCAGCCTACCCTCCAATCCTTTCTCCAGCCACACTCCAGCCACAATAATTATTTTAAAATAAATATGACCATGGCACTTCCCTGCTTTAAAACCCTTTAGTGACTCCCATGACCCTCAGCAAAAAGTTTAAATGCCTGATCACGGCCTGTGTATTAGTCAAGGGATTGTTAGTCTAACAAATAGACCAAACAGTGTTTCAGAGGTCAGACCACCTTCGGGGCAGTCTAGAGCACGGCTATTGCCGTGGATTCAGGTCACCTGTCTCACGTATCTGTCACTCCCCTTTCGTAATCAGCCTGAGGAAGGTGGAAGAAGGGATGGAGAGAGGCAGCACCTTTTGAAAGGCTCAGTCCACTTCTGCTGACAACTACCAGGGAGGCTGGGAAAAGCAATCTGTCCAGGAAGGACAGGAAATTATTTCTGGTGAATTACTGAGCCCATGCAACAGTCTTTCCTCTGGCAACCAAATGGTGGCTCCCCGTTCTTCACTCACACCCTCCCCCAGAGGGACACCGCCACACCCCACCGCACTTTTGCTCGCAGGCTCCTATCTCTTGGAGACACACCTTGTTCTCTACCAGCAGCATCCTGGATCGAGCGGTAAAATGCAAGTACTGCGCGCTCTAAACTTGAATGAAATGGGGGAAGAGGGTTAGGATGAACTCAGGCAAAGCTCCCAACAGAAAAGGGAGAGTGGGACACAGCACACAATAGTGCCAGGTCAGCAACAACAGGGTCCCCACGGGCAGGTGTTGTGAGGACCCCTGCCCGGCCTTGGCCCACCTCTGCTCTCTGGGAGGACACTCTTCAGTCATTTTCCTCCATGGCCACATCTGAAGAGGGATCTGCACAGGTTTTGCAGCTCCTTTCCTGCCTGCATAGGCGAGGCTTCAGAAACCAAGACACAAGCTATGGTTTCTTTGGCAATGTTACAATTTCCCCCCAAATTTAGGGAGTTTTCCTTCCAGTAAGTTCCATGTGACTGTACCAGAGGTATTTTTCTAACATGGCTTTCACGCAGCTTTATTTCTTTGCTTCCTCATCCCCTCATCTGTCTCTGTCTCAATTGACTGGTACTTACCATCAGAGGTCTCAGTGAGCTAGAGGACCGTGTCAACAGGCTTCTTCTGACCTTCGCCATGGGGCTGAGGTCTTTGTCTGTAGAACTGAGGACGACTGAATGGGCCTTTGTTGCTTAAAGCCTTTTTCAGTTTTATTTCCTGTTATTTGGGGTCTAGTAGCAGTTACCTTTCCTAACACGACAAGGCCTCAAACACTCGTTTGTTTGCAAACTGTGTCTTGCTTACATATATCTCTTTCCTATACCTTGCTATAAACGGAAGGATCATCCAACACACATTGATGCCCAGCTCATTCCAACCACTTTTCCCTGGAGCCACAGGCTTATCGGTCTGTTGTCTGCCCTCCAAGCTGCAAATTATGATTTCAACAAACGGTTTGCTCCTGTATAATGTGTCTTCCACTTCCCCCTCCGCAATATCTATGTCCATGTTCCCTGCAGCCTGACCACTAAGCCAATGCTACATACGTCAGGCTTTAATTTATGGGAGCACTGTACTTCAAGGCATCCGGTATGACAAACAGACCCCAAAATGTAGATTGCTTAAAACATGATAGCCATATATAGGTTCTCACTCATGGTACAAACCAAAATGAGAGTTTGTTCTTGGCAGGTGGTTTTTCTCCGTGCAGCAACTCGGAGACCTGTGTTCTTTATAACAGGTACACTCCGCATCCTTAAAGCCTGGTCACTGTTGCACCCGGCAATGGAATGGGAAAAACAGAGTCTGGGAGGAGCCTCTCTCATTTCCACACACGTTGTATCTGGCTAGAGCTCGAACCCAGGAGCTCACTGGCTACAAGGGAGGCTGGTAGGGGCCGCTATGTGTCCACCAGCGGAACCAGACTGAGTAGTAGCAGCCTCTCCCACACCTCAAGGCTCTCCATCATCTTGCCCTACCCAACTCTCCAGGCTCATTTCCTGATTCACCCACTTCCAGCCGCATGCAACGTCCAGAGACGTCCAAGGCTATCACACTGCTAGGCCTTTGCTCATGAGGTTAGCCTGCCTAGAGCCCTCTTTTCCCCAAGCCATTCCATCTATTCATCCATCCGTCCATCTATCTATCTGTCCATCCAGCCAACAAATATTATTGAGCATTAAATATCTGCCAGGCACTGTTATTGAAATGGACAAAATGAAAAACAAGCAAACTCCTGTCTTCATGGGACTTATATTCTAGCAGGGAGATTCAGGCAACAAATAATAAACAAGATAAAATTAACCAGTTATATGTAAGGTAAGAAGAAAACAATCGGAAAAAGTAGAGTAGAGTAAGAGGAATCAGGAGGGGGTTGTGATCTGAGGAAAGAGGCCTGACTGAGGTGACAGTTGGGCGTGGACCTGAAGGAGGTGAGGAGGCCGGCCTGAGGATGTCTTAGGTTAGAGCGTTCTGTGCAGAGGGAACAGCAAGTGCAAAGGCCCTGGGGTGGGAGTGGCTTCACAGAGGTCAGGAACGGCTGTGGGGGGAAGGGCTGTGTGTGGCTGGGAGATAAGGTCAGAGGTCACGGGGCGCAGGCTGTGTGGGACCGGCGGACTGGACCCTTCACAAAGCACACCCACCTTTTAGTTTTGAACCTAGACATCCCTTCTTCCAGACAGCCTCCCAGGGTCCTCCCGTGTGTATGATAAGAGGCTTGTCACAGTTTTCTTACTGTGTGTGCTTTCAGACCCCCACCCTGTACTGTGTGTCCCCTGAAGAGGGAGCCCCATCTTCCTCGGTGACCCTTACATCCTCACTGAGCACATATGGGTGCTCAATGTGGGGTGGGATTGGCTTTCTGAACCCAAGTGTCTCCACCAGGAAAAGGAGGAGGCTTCACCCCTTGCAGGTGTGTTGGGAAATCTAAACAAGATGACCCGGTTTTATGACCTAGTTCGTGCACTTACTTGGCCTTTTTGTCTTCGATGGCAGATTATTCCCCAATTCTCCTTTCTCTAGATTCCAGAATGACGGTGGAGAGGCTTAGTCCTACCCCATCTCAGCATCTTCCCACAGCCAACATATGACTTCATCCTCGAGTCTCCTCACGGATTAGAACAGCCTTCGGAAAGAAGCCTGTCGAGGGGACCGTCCTCTGACCCCCTGTGCTCCACCCTCTCTAATTCAGAAGATTGCCAGGTCTCACCCAGCCAGATGGCCCACTGACAACCCGACAGACGGCCTGGAAGCGTCACCCCGACCCAAGTGCATGCTCATGACGCGCAGCCCACGTGGCACTAGTGTTGGTAGGACGGCATACCTCCGAACACGAGCTGCCCCACAGCTGTCGTGCAGTGCCTGGGCAGCGGGCTCTGTTGTCTCTACCGTGCTGTTTCAACCTTTAGTGTAGATGGATTGGAATAATGTCAGGTGCCCCGCTCCTAGCAGACAAGAATATTCCTTATTTTATCCCAACTATTTGTCTGCTGGCGTCCAGATCCCTTCCTCCCCCAGGTCACAGAGGGGCTAGATGCCTGCAAGCCACATTCCCCAGAGCCTTTACCAGTGTGCTGTCCGTTAATTTCTGCTGATGGGAGACAATGGCAGGACACTAGTGTTTCTGAATTCGGGGGTTTTAGTGGTGGCAGCAGTAGTGACCAGTGTGCGTGCCATCCTGAGTTTTGTTCAAGCAGCGAGGTCCCAGCAGCAGCCCAGTGATCATGGCTTTGGGTACCACTTCTGCTCCTCCAGCTCAGTGTGATAGCAGCTTCCCGAACTTACTAATATTTGGGTCCTCTCACCTCACTTCTGCTTCTTTCACCTTTCCAACAGTCTTCGGAACCAGTCCCATGCACTACACCCCATTTGAAGCACCTGGGGCGGTTTCCGCTCCCGACTCTACACTGACAGTCCTTGGTAGCAGGAATGGCATCCGAGGAACCACCTCTCAAACATGGACACCTGGCATTGGTTATCCGACCCTACGGGGTTACAGTAATGACTTCATCGCGCAGGGGAAATAGGACCCTGGAAGTTCACAGGACCAGTGGTAAAATGACTACTTTAATACCTCACTTATTTTAAGAGCCTGGGGACAGGTGCTTCGTGAAGGCAAAACTGGGAGACCGACTGGCTGCTGCCCGGGTCACTATGGCTCCGGTGTGGGCTGGCTGCTGGGACCACACTGCAATCAGTAGACAGAAAACTAGACTCAGCTCAAGGCGCAGATACAAAACTAGACAGCATCTCTGACAGCCAGAAAAGAAACTCTTTAATATCCTCTAGCCATGAGAATGGTACAACTGAAAACATAACCCTAAATTTGATCCTGCAAGTTGAGGAATTACAAGTCAAAGCCACAGCCTTGCTGGACCTTCGATATGAAATTTAGGGTGTTGATTTGGAAGGAGTGGGACCCTGAGAATAGTAGAGGGACATTTGGGTGGACGTCAGCAGCTCTGAGACCCCTGAACTGAGGAACATGGGGGTACGGTGGGACGCCCCACTGATATTCCCGTCACAACCCAGCTTGGCATGCAATGTCGTCTTTCCACGTCTGCCAGGCATCCCTGACGAGCCATGTACCAGGCAGCTCAAGACAGAACCCACCTCAGCCTTCCAAATGAGCAGAGAAATTGCCACAAGTGTGGTCTGTGTATTGCTTTCCAAAGTCATCTGTCACCTAAGTGGACAGAGACCTCACAACACGACACATCATTTTACAGAGAGGGTAGGAACTGGTCATGGATCCTGGTTCCTTCGCCTTCTAGCCACATGGGCAGCAACCGAATGCCTACTCTGAGCCCGTTTCCTCATCTGCAAGATCGGCCTGATGGCTGGTATCTCACGGACCTGCTGAAAACCAAGCTGGACAAACTGAAGGGCCTGGGGTTGCAGGGCCTCCTCTTTGTCCCTTGTCTGGGGTAGTGTTGTAACCCCAGGGTGGAAACTAGGAGAACATCCCATCCAGGAAGGAGCCCCTCCGTCCCAAGGCAGCCAGGAAAGGAGACGTGGCCCTGGGCCCAGTGCAGGCTGCTCTCCATGCTGTATTGCGAGGCTGTTTGTGACTTTACCCCATGAGCTTGCACGGGTGTCCCGCCTCCCTCCCCTGGACCAGAAGGCCCAAGCGAAGGCTTCTTAGGGGGGGAAGGGACACGTCTAACAGAAGCTGATACGAGGTGGTATGACAATACAGTCTCTTCCAGGTAAACCCCTTCCAACTGTTCCACAGTGAAGGGGAGCCTGTGGCCTCAGACTGGCTTTTACTTCAGGTAGAGGCAGGCGTCATGGTGGGGACCCTGGCCAGTGGGAAATAAGGGGTGTGGAACGCACGGATGGCAGTCTCCAGACCCTGATGCCACCGCTGCCACGCCATGAGACCTCAGCCAAACCCCAGTGCCTTTTAGAACCTCTTTCCCTACCAAAACGGGGGCTGTGCCAGCAACTAAATAAGAACCGAAGCAGGGATGGAAGAATGGAGTGCCCACCATTCATCTCCTCTCCTTCCTCACATCCTGTGGGCTCCCACACCTTGCTATGCCTCAGTATCATCAGTAAAAGCATGGCCAATAGACCACCATGGGATGGAGCAAGGCGGCATGGGGACAGCAGCACCTGGCCAGAGAGCACCCACTGTGCCTCTTCTAGCAGCAGTCCTGGAGCCAGGCACTAGGCCACAGCTTTCATCGCAATGTATGTCATGCGATCTGCTCAGGAGTCGGAGAAGTAACAAAGGGAGGTCTGCAGCCTTGGCCCAGACGTCATCTGGGACAGGTCCTGAGTAGGAAAGGCACATGAGTCACCACCTATTTTGACCGGGCAAGAAAGAGAAAGCCACAAAGTGAGATGTGACAGGAGAGCAGGGCACCTTTGTACAATCTCCTGGAAGGGTGGCCGACGCGGGCGCCCTCGCCTCCTGAGGCATGCGGGCACAGGTAGGGGACAGGCTGGGATACCAGACATATGGGGACAGCACCAGGGGCAGGCCAGCCATGGCAAAAGTGGCCGTGTCGGCTGAGGGGGCGGGGGTCTCCAGGCCGGGGTCTGCAGTGCCCCCAGCCCAGCAGAGTAGGCTATCACTGCTGCCTCGAGGCTCTGCTGGAGCCTGAGGGCCAGGCTGGAGCCTGAGGGCCAGGCCGGCCCCAGCAGCAGACCCCCTGTAGCGGGGCAGTGGCACTTTAAGGCAGCCGAGGAAAGGAGGCCAGGTCATACCTGCAAAAACTAGGGACAAGCTGTCCCTGGGTCCAGGGCTGCGCAACCCTCCCCAGCACCCCCCAGACCCTGCACGGCTCCTGTTTCAAGTAACAAGTGTTTTGTGTGCATGCTGGCCCGGGCATGGCGAGTCGCCTGCTGTTAGCACACAGGTTCAGGCTGGGACAATGGGGATGGGAACCGGTCCCTCCTGGTGCCACCTGGCCCTCTGCTCCCTGAGCTCTGGCTGCCTGCTTGCCCTGGGCCCGTGTGCAGGACATCCTCCTAGCACTGAGTCACCTTATCCCACGGGCTGCAGAGGGAGAGGGAGACGGCATCAGCTCGGAGCTGCTGAAGAGTTTCATGAAGGAGTCTGTGCTTAAACTTGGGGAGGAATGCGTGAATGGGGAGGGGTTGAGCCTGGGGAGGGAGGGAAAAGGCCCAGACCCTGGGCTGGCTCGTTTGTCCACTCTTGGACCTACAACCCACCCTTTCCTCAAACTGCCAGGAATGAGACACCCCCAACCTTGGAGGGAACCGAGCAGCTGAGCCCACCTCCTGCCAGAGATTTCTTCCTGGCTCACAACTGCCAGCACGGTGGGGGCCCAGAGGCTTCCCTGCCCCTCACAGTAGCCCTTTGCAAACAGAGCTCGGGGACGCCCCAGGTCCTCTTGGGGATTCCTGGAGGCGAGTGCGCATATGCACAGTGGTATGTTCCTGCCACTGCACAGGAAGGTATTTGTGCACAAATGCCTGGGGTAAGGCCCTGAGCTGCTGCGGGGGGTGGGGGTGGGGGCTCGGTAGAGACTGGGAGCGAAGAGCTGAGTGGAAAAGGTGACCACGAGTCAACATCTGCTGCAGCAGGTCGGATAAAGGGAGGAGTCACCATGGTAACCAATGTCCTCAGCACCCACATCTCCTTGAGCCCCAACCCCAGCCAGAGGCCTGGACAGGACACATCACTCTCAGGGATTCACTGTTAACTTACGTCTCTGCCCCCAAGGGACCCTGACTCCTGGGATCCTCTTTGACCCGTGAGGAGTGGGGCATAGGAGATAAGGACCCTGAGTCCCCAAAGCCCCCAGAAAGGCTGGGTGCTAAACAAAGGGTGCTGGGGTATGCCTCCCAATCCATTACCAGGAAGGTTGGTCTGGGAGGGGCCCTGCGAGCCCAGACAGACTTCATCCAGAGAAAGATGCTCTGCTGTGTGGCAGCCACAAAGGAAATCTCTTGGGTGGTGAGGATGGTTTTTGAGGAGTTTGCCTCCCACCCCAGATGCTTAGCTGCGCCTGGAGCTGGCCCCTGGCAGACAGGCAAACGGGGAGGGCAGGGCAGCCACAGGGGATAGGGACCTTGGTTTCCTGCAGAGCTGGCAGGCAACAGGGCAAGGAGTGAAGGAAACTGGTACCAAGGAGAGAACAGCCAGTGATCCCGCATCAGCCTCTCAGCTGAATCACAGCTTGGCAATCAGCATCCCGCGTGAGCGTGCCTGTGCGCGTGTGTGCAGTCGAGCCTGAGCAGCGCCCAGTCTACCCACCCCCGGGCTCACACATCAGGGAGGGCTGCCCCTCGCTGGCCCCTGCCAGGGCACACAAGTCAGAGGAAGAGAAGGGGCAGCACTAGTGGCAGCCACGGCTTGCGCTGTGTCCCTCGTAAGTTGGCACACAGTTTCTTATTGCTCCTTTCAGCGTGGGACACCCTCCTCATCTGCAGAAAGGACACAGATGGAGAGGCAGTGGTGGTGGGTGGAGGAATCCAAGACAGCCCCCCTGTCAATCACAGAGCAGGGAACAGTAGGTGGGACCCAGACTGGCCACAGGGACGCCCCCGTTCCTGTTCTGGTCCTGGTGGAAGGCCCTTACAAGCCTACGCACAACAGGCCGTGAAGCCTTTTGAGTAGCTGGCCAGCATCTGCAGAGGGGAGCTGCCAGACGGCGGCCGCCTGGCCTTTCCTTGGTCACAGTCACTGGACCGCTGCCCATCCTCGGCCAGCTGCCTCCACAGGCCACAGATGGGCGTCCTTACAAAAATAACTCTGAGTCTGTCCCCGGGGGGTCCAGCTTTCCTGAGAGCACTCAGAGGGCCGGGGTGAAGGCCGTGAGGAAGGACGTGGCAGGAGCTCTCCCACCCCGCGAGCCAGGGTCACGGCTGCAGGCGCTCCAGGTACTGTGGCAGCGGGTTCTCCTTGATGTACTTCTGGACGTACCAGCACGTGAGGTGGGCCTTCAGGTCCTCGTCCACCACGAAGTCCAGAGCGGCCTGACAGACGGGCAGAGAGAGCGGTCAGTGCCCACGGAACACACCCTGGGCTCACGGGGCCCCGCCCCCACACCTCTCAGGCTATTCCCTCCGAGGGCGGGGCCTGGCTGCCCATGGCCACCTGTTCTACACGGAGGTAGGGGGTGCTGTCACCACCTCCTTATTTCAGTAGGGGAAACTGAGGCAGAAAGCACTGGTAAATTGCCCAAGACATGTATCATGGAAGAGAATGAGCAAGGATTGGATCCTGAGCGTCTACTCAAAACTGCCCGGGAGGCGGCCTCCATACAGGGCAACCAAGAGCCAAGTGGCGACATGGGCAGGAGCTAAACCTGGAGAAGCCACCCCGTTGCCTGTCTTATCTGTCCCACACCTACCCAGGCCTGTCTCCGCAACAAGACTGCTTTCCAATCTCAGGGGCTCTGCGTTCACTGGGTGTCTGCCTAACCTCCCCTTTTTATCCTTCACGTGACAGCTCACATAACATCTCCTCCTGGAACCTTCCCCTGGAGGCTGGGTCAGGGAGCCTCAGAGCTCCCACAGCCCCACAGGAATCCTGCACCCAGCAGAGGTCACACTTAGTTATTACAGGTCTCTCAAGGGCAACGGTGAGGGAAGTGACGGGGACAGTGTGTGGCCTTGGTCTACGGCTGGTGTCACTGTGTCCAATGAGCTCAGGAAAGGGAGAGCAAGGGCATGTCTGGTGTACCTCCCTGTCCCCAGGGTCTTGCACACAGTTGGTGTTTAATAAATGTTTACTGACACGAGGTAGAGGACGGCCTGGGTGGGGTTGACTCTTCTGATGAAAAAGGAAGCAGCATGTACTGAGTGCCTACAAGGGCCTGGCACTGACACTGTTGGCCCATTTGACTTCCCAGCACCCCTGAGCTGGCCTCTGTGCATTCACTGTCCAGTCTGCACCTGATCCTAGGGTTTAAAACCTGAGACCTAGTGACAAGAGTCCAGTCTATTCTCCCATTTTGTAGATAAAGAAACTGAAAGCCCACGGAGGCGCCAGTCGAAGGCCACATGGTAAGTGCCCTCGTGCCCTGGGCAGGAAGGGCTCAGGAAGTCATGGGCAGGGCTCCCCAGGGTGAGGACAGGGCCCAACTCCCCTTTACCCAGGTCAGCAAATCCTGGCGTTTCCTCACTGGTCACACAGATGGCTCTCACAGACGTCACTCCCACAGATGGCGGGCACAAGTCCCCTGCCCTGGCCCAGACAGTACCAACTAAAAAACCAGGCAGAGAGTGGGGGAGGAGCAGAGGCCTGCACTGGGGGGGAGGCAGAGGGAAGAACCGGGGCCCCTGTAGCAGCCCTCCAAGGAACTTAAGGCCATTCTCTGCTCCAGGCTGCAGTCCCTTTCATTAAATCCCAGTCCGCTCTCCAAGCATGCTGGGGTTTGAGGTGCTTTGGGGATGAAGGGAGTGGAAGAGAAGAATGGGGAAAGAGCCGATTTATTTGAACATTCATCATTCACTTGTTCAACAAGGATTTACTGAGCACCTATTATGTGCCAGATGCTGGGATCCCAGACCGTGAGCTCCTGACACAGGGGGTGTCGGTGGCCCTGAAGGCTTCGTGGTGCAGAACCTGGGGCCTGGGCCCAGAATCACTGCCACCAGCCTGAGAGGAGCCAGGAGTAGGTGACACATGCTCCCTGACAATCTCCCAGCTGCAACCTGTTGGCAAGGTGGGCACCCGTTTGTACTTTGGCCAAGAAACAGGCTGCGGTCAGCCACCAGGGCCATGGTTTCCTCTGGGTGGGCATACCTCCCCACCCCCACTCCCTACCTTGGCGAGGTGCTTGGCGATGCCACGCCCACGGTAGGCATCAGGGACCTCGGTGTGCTGCAGGTCCACGATCCGCTTTCCCACATACTCATAGAGCAGGACAGCCCGGTCGTGACATCCTGCAGGGGCGGGTGGTGGACACGTGAGGCTGTGGAGGCCCAGGGGCCTGACCCAGGCACCGAGGCTGGGGTGGAGCGACAGGCATCTGGAGCCTGAAGTTTGCTCCCAAATAATCTCTCTGTGCCTCAGTTTCCTCATCTATAAAGTGGGAATAAAACATTCCTCATTGGGGTGTTTGGAGGACTAAGTGAGGTAATCTGTGTAAAAGGCTTAGAGCATCGCCCAGAACACTCAAGGCCCCCATGAACCTATGAACCTATGCTATGAACCTATGCTGTTATTCTCAGTCTCAGCATGCCAAGGCCCCCAGCACCCCCCATTCTGTACCCCCATCTGAACACCCTCCCGAGGGTCTGGTGTCCCACGTCCAGCGCTGGATGCAGAGCAGGGCTTGGCAAGTCCCCAACTAAACCAGAGCCTGCAGAGACAGAAGAGCAGGCCATAGATTTGTCAGGACTACCCGCTGGGCCCAGGGAAGGTCAGACAGTGTGGCACCATCATCCACAAGAAAGTGACACTGGGCACATACGCAGGAACAAACTAGCTTTTGTGCCCTCTCAGGCCTGCCAAGACTGGAGCTCACCAGTCCACCCAAGTCCTGCTGGAAAACATTTACCTGGAGTTCCTCTAACCAGTCGTCTCTAGTTCCCCATCTGCCTGCCCATCTACCTACCCAGCCATCCCAACCGGCCATACATCTATCCACCAATTCAACAAATGTTTACTGAGCCTCAGGCACTGTTTCAGTTGCTGGGGACAGAGCAATGAATAAGCCAGACAAAGAGCCATGCCCTCCTGGAACTCACTAGAAGAGGAGACAGAACAAAGAAGCAGGCAGGAGTGGAGCAGGGGCTTATGCTGGGTGGAGACAAGACAGGAAGGAGAGGGACTTGGTTATGTGACGTCCAGGGAAGTGTCCTAGGCAGAGGGCATAGGCAGTACAAAGGCTCTGAGGCAGGAGTGGGCACGGGAGAGGGTGGAGATGAGGGCAGGGAGGTGGGGGGTGGGCAGGTCCTGCGGGGCCTCTTAAACCATCCTGAGCTGGGAGCCACGGAGGGTCCTCGGCAAAGGAGGGACAGGATGTCATCATGATGTCACAGGACTCACCCTGGCTGCTCTGCAAACAGACCTGGGGCAGGAGCAGGGTGACCAGTGGGGTGGCTGCTGCACTAGTCCGGGTGAGAGAAGAGGGGGCACAGACAGGGCGGCAAGAGGGGCGTGGGGGGAGTCAGATTCTGACTGTTGGGAAGGTGTAGCTGGCAGGATGTGCTGAGGACGCGGACGTGGTGAGTGACAGAAAGGACAGCTCCAAGGTTGGTCATTTCAGTGAGCTGTGAGTGGGTGTATGAAGGAAACAAGTAAGCTGGGTTCGGGGAGAGCCTGGGCCACTTAGCCAGAGGGAGCCAGGGAAGACCCTCCAGGGAGAAAACCTCTGAGCTGAGGGCAATCGGGGAAAAGACGGCCGAGGGAAGGGCAGGGGGAGGACAGGTCCAGGACGGAACACACAGCAAACTGAGGTGACAATACACAATTCACTGTCCCTAACAGAAAACATGTCAATGCCAATTGTGTTTCTCTGATTTTTAAAAGCAAATTGTATTTCATGTGTTTTTCGCTTTAAAGTGCCAGAGAGAATTTGTTCCTAAATGCTGTGCAGGCCCCGGGCCTGCGGGGAGTTTCCCAAGTATAAGACTGACAGACTGAGGGATACGAATGACGAATCCGGATACCCGGACAGGGTCCAACCCCAGTTAGGAAGCTTTCTGGTTCTCCAAAGCTCCAGGAATGAAGGTACAATTCACCTCCCCATTTCCAGATGGGGAAACAGACCCCCACACCCACATCCCACAACAAGTCCGAGGTGAAGCTGGAACCTAGGCCTCCAGACCCAGAGCTCAGTCCAGTCTTTCTGCTCCATCTCGACACACCCTCTATCTATCTCCTGCCGCCAGGCCTTTGCCCACTAGTTCCCTCTGCCTGGAATACCCTTTCCCCTTCTCAGATCCAGCTGAGGGGAGCCCCCCAGCCTCACCTCCGCCCCATGCCTCCAAAGCTCCAGGACCTCCTCCTCTGGGCCTGACGGCTGCTCCGATGGGCCAGAGACCCAGCTTTGACCTCCATTACCACCTTCCCCGACTGGGCAGCACAAAACTCAGTGCTCAGCTCCTACTCCTGCTGATGTTGATTCAGCTCACCCAGGACAGGAGAGCAGAGATCAGGAGGATATTCTACGCCTGACCTGGTCACCAGCGACTGAAGGAGCTACCTGCCTGCCCTGGCCATTTAATTACGCCCAAAACTCATCGAGGGCCTACTACGTGTCAGGCAGGGCTTCCAATGCTAGGTGTGCAGCAGTGAAGAAAACTGACCAAACATTCCCTCATGGAGGGAGACAGACAATAAGCAATATCATTATAAACAGTGTAAGATTCGGAGGTCACTAGCTGGAGCACAATACAGCAGAGAAGGGGTGGGGGGGCAGGGCTGACATTTTAAAGAGGGAGGCCTTTCTTGAGCAAAGCTCTGAAGGGGGTGAGGGGTCCAAAAGATATAGGGAATGAACAGTCCAGGTGGAGAGAACAGCGTGTGCAAAGGCCCTGAGGTAGAATGTTCAAGAAGCAGTGAGGGGACTGACAGAGCTATGCTGGAATGAGTGGGGGAAGAGTAGTAGGAAGCCACGATGGGGGTTCTGGGGCCAGACCACATAGGTCCTTGCAGGTCATGGAATACACCTCAGCTTCTGGGCCATCCCTGCAGACAGGGAGGTGGTAGGGCCTCCAGCCCTTACAAGCTTGTTAGAATTCCTCTGTTCATTTGCTTACCCACTCTCTCAATCAATATTCCTGCAGTGGCCACTTGGACCGTGGATGGACCAGATGCCAAGTGGCCTTAGGAAGTCTCTGCCCCACCACCTCCCCACCCATCAGCTCCTGGTGGTCACAAGGGCTTCGTCACACTGCATCCCCAGTGTCCAGACCAAGGGAGACACCCAAGAAATATTTGTCCTCCAAACAACTGCTGTTCTCTCTCTGCCAGACACACCACAGGGGTTTGAGGTTGACTTGTGGGCTAGTGGTATGCTCAGCACTCTAGTCTTCCAGAGCCTGGCCTTGCGTCTTTGGGGAGACAGCAGATGGCAGCAGCTGTGGAGCCCTGCCAAGCGGCAGGCCTCTGCTCAGCTCTCTCCACACACTAATCCTCATGAGAATCTTACAAAATGGGTAGAATTCTTAGAGCCCTGTTTACAGACAGGGAAACAGAGGCCCCAAGAGGCAGTGAGACAGCTTCAGTGTGTGGAGCAGGCTGGAGAGAGGCCGAGGTCACTTAGGAGGCTCTTCTGGCTGAAAGAGGAACAGAAGGGCTTCGGGGCCACCAGGGTGAGCGTGGGCTACACGTGAGGGAAAGAGTGTTAATGACACCGTCCCCCACGCCCCCACTGGCCAGATCATACCACACTAGCTGGAGGAACCCGACCCTTCATAGCGGACAATCCCAGAGTGCCTGGCCTGTGGCCTATGGCCTGGCACCTCGGCCTTAAAGGACCCGTCAAGGCCACCCAGTCCCAACTGCTCACATCTGACAAGGCCCAAACTCCCCTCCCCCTCCTCCAAACCCACCTGGAGAGCCCCCAGAAATGGCCAGCCCCTGTGGCTCAGGCCAAGATCCCGGGGTCCTCCTTGCCTTCTTTCTCTCACACTCTGAGCGGATCCTGTGGCAGGCCCATGGGCAGAACTCAAAACATGCTCACATCTCCGTGGGCCCCCCTATATCAACCCATGGAAGCCGAGTCAGATCCCATCCGTCCTCAGCTCAGGGCCCTAATCCAGCCCCAGCAGCCTCCTCCCTACTCCTCACTATGCCCAGCTCTCCACCCCCCAGCTTCTGTCAGGCTGCTCCCACCTCCTGGTACCTCTCCCTCTAGAGCCTCCAAGATTGGCTCCTTCTTATTATTCAAGGGGAGCCCAAACATCACCTCCCCAGAGGCAGTGCTTTTAGTTAGCCACTTACCCTTGGGCACGTGGCCATCCGTCACCATCGTTAGGGCAGCTGGGCCCATGGATACTGCTATCTCCGCTCAGAGCATTGTGGGCTGAGCCCCCGAACAGGCCTGGCTGGACCCAAGCCCTTTTCTGGGCTGGGTTCTGTGAGGCACCAAGAACCACAAGCCTCTGACTAGCAAAGCGGGTCAGTACTTGCCACTGTTGGGAGCCAGAGGCACAAGCCCAAGGCAGGGAAGGGGCCTGGGTTCCAGTCCCAGCTCTGCCAGGTGACCTTAGACCAGCCCCGACATCTTGTTCCCGAGACCTCTCCTGTCCTGGGACAACTGCTACCTCCCTCCTGGGCCTGAGAATCACATCGAGATCATGAAATGAACTAGTTTTAAGAAAAGTTACAGCTGTTCAGGTAATGAGAGACCCTTCCCCGGTCTCCACCCCAGTACCCTGCACTGGCCCCAACCCCAGGACCAAAGGCCCCAGGGAGTTATCAGGAGAGGCAGTCATCAAGAAACCATCTTCCCTGGCAAGTGGGGAAGGGAGCCGGGGTTCTGGGTGGGAGACATGGGGTCTTTGCGGAGAGCTTAACCTCCAACATCTCCACCCTGCCCACAGCGGTGCTACGAGGAGGATCAGTGGATGAAAACACTCCCTGTACCGATGAGGAGGGTGAGGCGGGGCCAGGCAGGAAGCAGGCCTTCTGCTGCCTGTGGGGGCTGAGGTGGCGACCAGGGACAAGTGGGTGCGGAGAACAGGGCAGGCCCCAGAAGCACCCAGATGGTGTTTTGGATGTCTCCACATGCAGAGCCTGGTTTGGGGAAGGGTCACATGTTGGTGGCTCACTGGGAGGGTCCAGAGAAGGGGCTGTGTCCTGGGAAAGCTTAAGGGGCCCAGCCAACACAGCCAGGAAGCACGTGAGAGCAGACCCTGGGGTTACCCGGGAAGTCCACCCACAGAGCCAGTCGGTCCTCTTGCCATATTAGGTATCATCCCCTGCCCCCCCGACCCTCCCCGCTCAGGGACAGGGCGCTAGGTGGCCATCATAAGGTACTATGGGGCATGGGCGCTTCCCGGGGGGAGCAACGGGCTGACGCAGGAGCCTCATATGCAGGGATCCAAAGCCCACAAGACGTGCTGCTGCACTTCCGGCCCTGCAGCCTCTGGGGCGCTGAGGGAGGCCAGAGGCAGACTCTCTGGGGACTCAGTCTTTCTGTCAGCAAAATGGGGTTGGGGAGGACGTCCCAGGATTCTAGGATTCCCAAACGACCCTTCCTCTTGAAGCAAGTAAGACACTCAGGCCTGGCTGAGAGGGAAGGCCTGGGGTGGGGGCTCAGTTCTGGCTTCGCTGCCTACTGGTTGTGCGCCCTGGTTTCTCTACCTATGAAAATGGTGATATAAAGCTAGCATTTTAGAAGCTGGGTTTGGAGGTCTGACAAGCCTGACCTGTAGCATTCTCTCACCATGTCAGAAAGACCTATCCAGGCTTCCTTCAACATCTGCCCAGGAGCTAGCCATTTCTCTCCACCTCTGCTCACACTGCCTGGACTAGTGCAGTAGCCACCTCCCTGCACTGTCCTACCTCACACAGTCTGTTTCCTTCAGACCAACCAGAGGGAGCTTGGAACATCTGGACCATTCTCTGCTCAGAAGCCTCCCCCACTTCACTCAGAGTCAAAGCCAATTCCTCACAATGCCTTCCAAGGCCACTGCTCCATCTACCCCCATGACTTCCTGATGTCACCTGCGATAGTCCTGTCTCTGTTCCTCCACCCCCTGCTGCTCCCAATGCCCACAAGGCATTGCAGGGCCTTGCCTGTGCTGCTCCTTTCATTTGGAACACTCTTCCCACTGTAGCTGCCTTCCTTGCCTTCTTTACTTAAATGCTACCTTCCCAGGGAGCCTCTCCTGGACACTGAATTCTAAACAGCAGCGCTTTCCTGACACACCTTCCCTCTGCCCTGCTTTCTTACCAGGCTCTTGTTTTCTAGGACGCCTTACACTTGATTTATTGTCTTCCTCCTTTGAGACTGTCAGTCCCACGAGTCCCCAGCACCCAGAACAGTGCTTGGCACACAGCCGGTGCTCAGTAAGGACTTAGGGAACAAATCCTAGCCCTTCAACTTCCAATGTGCAAAACCCTGGGAAGTCAGTCACTCATCCATGCCTCAGTCTCCTCATCTATAACCCCCTCAACCCACCCAGCAGCGCTATGAAGATGAGGTGAGTGACTCTACGTGCACAGGGCCTGCCTGGAACAAGGACTTAATACAGTTGCTCAGATCTCTTCTCTCACACAGAAGCAGAGCTTGCTGGAAGCTCATCATCCCACCTTAGCTATGGAGACAGCCTGGGCGCCAGGAGCCCTAGGGTGGCTTTGCCTCTCAGCCTCAGTGTTCACATCACTCAATGGACACGATGAGCCGGCCGCCAGGGCTGGCCTCGCAGTTCAGGAGACATTACGATAGGCTGTTCCCCTCCCCAGGTGGGGCAGGGTAGGGCCCAGACACCGATGACCCCTGTCTCACCCCCCAGCCCCCATGCACACCCAGACTGGGCCAGCCTGGGCTGCACAGCCCCCGCGTACGGGCAGGAGAGGCGCTGGCAGCCTCGCACTGTTCCCTGGGTTTGGCTGGGGGATCCCTGGTCCCCTTCATAGTTAGCCGTCTTCTGGTAGTAGGTCCCAGAAGTGGCAAGTTTAGAAATATGGCTAGGCACGTCTAGCCCTGACCATAGCCAGCTTAGAAGGGTGTCCTTTGGCTGGACTCATTTAGAAGAAAAAGAAGGGAAACCCCAAACATCTGCTTCTTCTCTGTGAACAGATAAAGCTGCCTGAGCCACCAAGGGAAACAGAGACCTCTCTGGAACCTCAGAAAAGAGGATTTGAAAAGCCACAATGCCCCTCCCCACAAGAGTGGCCAGGGCTCTGAGAGTCATGGCCAGGTAGGCCACAGCTGGCACCACTGCGGTGGAAGGGCTTATTCCATGTGGAAAGAACCGTGTTTGAGTTCCGGCTCTGACACTTAATGATGCTGGGCAAGTCACTCCTGCCCTGTGGTCTGAGCCTGTTTACTCATCTGTAACGTGAGGGGGTGAGGCCCACACGCCAAGGATGTTGTAACAGGGATATGCTAGGGCCTGGCTCCATCCCCAGCACGGCCTACAAGGGGGTTGGAGAAACGTCCATGCCCCAGGCCCTGGCCCCTCCCGACTGCACTCAAGTGCAGATTGGAGGAGCCCAGTTCCAGGAGTCAGACCACGTGGGACCCTATCCCAGCTCTGCCCCAACTTACTACCTGACCTCAGGCAAGCCTCTCACTTTTCTGGGTCTCTGCCTTCCCTTCTCAGAAATGGGCACAGTGATGTCTAAGGGTCCTTCCAGCTCAGACACTGCCGCAGGGGGGCTCAGCTGGGAAGGAAGAAAAAGCTATTAACGCAGAAGTGGTGGGATGAAGGGAATTCATGGTCCTTGATTTTATAATTCTATTTCTGATCCCCTAGACCTCTTAGGAGGCGCTGCAGGCTAGTCAGTAGAGGAATCTCTCCTTACTGGTAACGAAGATTTGACTTTGCTTTCTGGTTTTAAAAACAATGATCAGTACATGCTTATTAGCACTTACTGTGTGCCGCAGGCGCTGTTCTAAGCCTTTACTCTTATTTCAGCATTTCATTCTTACAGTCAGCCAAGAGGTATGCACTGGTGTTACTCCCCTAGTAAGGATGGAGAAACTGGGACACGCAGAGATGAGGCAACTTGGACGAACTCGCAGAGACGCTAGTCTGACGAGGACACCATACCCCTCCCCACACCCCTCTCTCGGTCATCTCCAAGTCTGCCCAGAGGATTCTTCCAAACCCCTCGGTGCAGAAAAGCTAAGGTTCCCAGGGGCAGCAAGAAGCCATGGAACACCGGAGAAAGGGAAGGTCATGGCTGACCCACTCTCCAGGATCTCAAACAGCAGCCGCCAGCGGGTGCCCAACAGGACACCGGAAAACAGCAGGGCCTGAGCAGGTGCGGGTTCCCAGTGGCGGAGGGAGGGCGCCGGAGGCAGGAGGCCGGAGCTGCCCCGCTCCTGCCCCCTCCCTCCCCGTGGGCCCGCCCCTCCCCAGCCCGCGAGTCGGCCGCGCCCCCAACTAGCCCGCGAGTGCACCCCGGGCCCGCGCCGGGAGCGCTGGGCCCAACGGCCGCCACCAGAGGCCAGCCCGCGGCGCTCGTTCGAGACGTCCCTCCAGGGCTGTGGGACAGGAGCGCGCGCCCCAGCTAGGGGGCAGCCTTGGCGGGCCCCGCTCGCTCCGAGACAAAAGGCGGGGGCGGGCCGGGCACCGCGTTACCGTTCAGCCGGACGGTGAACTGGCGGCGCCGACGGTCGTGCTCCACGCGGATGGGGCAGCCCTGCTCCAGCGCGCCCAACGGCACGGCCGCCGCCGAGTGCGCCATCTGCGCGCGGGGCAGAGGCCGCTCGGACCCGGGCCGGGCGTCGGCTCGGCGGGGCCGGGGGCGCGGGCCTGCTACCGCGGGGGCGCGGAGGCGCTGGGACGACGCCGGGGGCGCCGGTCGGCCGGGAGTCCGCACCCGAGAGACCGCAGGCGGCGGCGCTGAAACTGACACTCGGCGGCGGCCGCAGCAAAAAATAAAAAAATAAAAAAGGGGGGGGGGCAGGAAATCAGCTGTGAGGTCACGTGCGGCATGCAACCAGTGAGCGCGGGACCTTTTTGTTTTGATACATTCCATCCCACTCTTAAAGGGGCCGCACGCCTCTCCGGCTGCGTTCCAATCGCAGTTCCAAACAAAACAAAGCTAGGGCATCTGTCCCGGGGCTACTTTTCCGTCTGGCGTTTGACCCACAGTCAACTTTGGGGCCTCCACACGGACCCCTTCTCAAGAAGATACAACGATCTGTAGGGAAAGTCTAATCATCCCCCTCGCAGCCACCATTTATTAAGCACTTGCTGTGTGCGCGGTCTGCGCATAGCAAAGCCCTAGTGAGACAAGAAGCGCTCTGTGAGGATTCACTGCGCTTAGTGAAAATTCTATTCACGAGGAATAGATATGCTGGAGTCTATTTTTACAGATGAGGAAATAGACAACGAAAGCAGTGAAAGACCTTAGTGAGGCCACACAGCTGAGGCCCTGGGAGGACGTGTGAGGGCTGCGGATGCCTTCCATGAGAGGCTGTGGCTGCTGAGAAAGGATTAGCCTGAGAAATCTTGTTTGGGATAGGGGCAAAATGCCACTGCTCCTCAAAAGATGCAGAAGTACAGGAAGAGACCTTGGAGATCCCTGGATCCATTCCTCAGATGGGTAAATTGAGTCCCAAGAGGGGCAGGGACTTGCTTGAGGACACACGGTGCTCTTCAGGACCCATACTTCTTTTTTGAAAGGGAATTGACCCTGCTCCCACTGCCCCTGAATTTGCTTATATCTGAAGTTGCCCTTCCCTCCTACCCATAACTGCAACACTGAATTACATGACTCTTTTCTAGTTTGTTTATTAAGGTGTATGCTTGATGTTCACTCCCACGTGACCACCACCCAAATCAAGATACAGAACACAAGTGTTTCCCTTGCCCCTTTCAATCAATGCCCCACCCTTTGAGGTAAATACTACCTTGACTTCTAGCATCATTGACTAATTTGTCTTTCCCAGAACTTCATATAAACGGAATTGCATAGTATGTACTTTTAAGTGTCCAGTTTCTTCTGTTCATTTTGTCTGTGAGATTCATCCATGTTTGAGCGAGTATCTTTTTCATCACTGAATACTATTACATTGTGTGCATTTACCACAGTTTATCCACCCACCTGTTGATGGGCATTTAGGTTGTTTTGGGGTTTGACTGTTCTGAATAGACCTGCCATGTACATTCTTGTCCATATTGTAGCACTCCTCTCCGGTGACTACCAGGCATGGATTGCTGGGTCCCATAGGACGTTCATCTTGAGTTTCATGAGAAATTGTCAGACGTTTCTTCAAAGCGCTTGTACCATTTTACACTCCTACTGACAATTTTGAGAGTTTGGCGTTGTCAGTCTTTTCAGTCTTTTTAATTTTAGCCGTTCTGATGAGTGTGAAGTGGTCTCTCACTGGCTTTAATTTGCATTGTTTGCCGGTGTGGAGTCTTTTTCATATGCCCCTTGGCCCTTAGGAAAGGTACTTTTGTGAAGTACCTGTTTAAGGATTTTACCTACTCATCTTTTTATTTTTATAGTTTGGTTATAAGTCCTTTGTCAGATACAATTATTGAGAATATTCTTTTTTGAACAAGCGTGTATTGTATTACGGAGTTTGGAAATAAAACAAGGCTGAGGAGTGAGTTATTGTATATATAAGAAGACAGAAATGGATGCTGGGGTCAGAGGGGGCTTTGACCTCATCTGCATCAGCATCAGGCTGGCTTCAATCCTGAGCAAGCAAGATAAGCTCTTGTGTTTGTCCCGGATGACTTCTTTATCTCCAAAGAACTTGAGTGGGGAGGGGAGGCCAGAATAAGTTTATGGAAATACTATGAACAGGCCATGCTGTTTCCCACTCTGGGCCTTTGCGTGTGCTGTTGCCCAAACATCACTTCCTTTAGGGAACCCTCATTGATGCTCCCCAGCCAGCCCGGGGCCAGAGGAGATTTCTCCTCTCCAACTCCCTGGCATGTCTCGGTGCAAGCCAGGCCCAGCATAAGAACCCAGGATCCTCTCCGTTTTTCAGTTTCTTCTTTCCTATTTTGAAATGTCTATTAGCTAGTTGGGGTCTTTGAACTTTGCAGAAGTTTTTTGTGGAACAAGGCAGTGTATCAATAAAAGAATAAAGCAAGCAATTAGTGTTTGCTGAGTTGATTTGCTCTATCTTTTGACCCCAAAGCATGCTAGTCACAGAGGAGAGCTTGGTGACGCGCAGGTGGGGGTTGGGGGGTGGGGGTTGCTGAATAAATGTGTGACCCCTGAAATTAGAAAGCAAAGCTGGGTCCCAACAGCCTTGGGGTAGATGGATCCTCGGTGCTAAAAGCCCCATGACTGGGGCCTGGAAGTGCCACAAAGAGACCAAGTCACATGTATGTAGGATATCATTTATTCAATTATTAATTCACTTAGCAAATATTTATTGAGCACTTACTGTGTGCCAGTCACTATTCTAGGGGAACACAACAGTGAACAAAACAGACCAAACTCCTTGTCCTTCAAGTGCTACATTCTAGGAGAGGGAGAGACAATGAGCAAAGAAGGAAGTAGATACATGATTCATCTGAAGTGCCCAGAGAGAGATTCAGTTGGAAGGGGTGTGGGATGTGCTTTTGGAGGTTTGAGACAGGTGGCCAGAACTGACCTTACCTGACTTGGGCTCTTTTCATGAAAGATTTGAAGGAGGTGAGGGAGTGAGTCAGGACCTGTTGGGGGAACAATGGTCCAGGTTAGAGGGAATAGCCAATAGCCAAAGGCCCTGAGGTATGTTTAAAGAACACACTGAGGCCAGTGTGGCTGGAGCAGAGTGAGCCAGGGGATAGAGGGTGAGGCCAAGGGAATTGAGGGCAGATGGAGGGCCCTTGCTGGCCATAGTGAAGGCTTTTACTCTGAGCCAGGAAGGAGCCATGGGACAATTTTGAGCAGATCAGGAACACTATCTTAGGGTTTTGTTTTGCTTTTGTAAAACATTGGAAAATTTCAAACATATATGTAAATAGAGAGAATAAAATGAAGCCCAGTATATACATCATGGCTGAAGTTTTTGTTTGTTTGTGGTTTTTTATTTACAAAATTTAAGGTAGTATTTACGTGCAGTAAGAAGTACACTTCTTTGAGTATGGTTTTGACAAATGTACTTCCTCATGTAGTTGCCAGCACAACCAAGTTATAAAGCAGTTTTATGACCCCCACCGCCCCCGTGCCCCTTTAACCCTTCCCCACTCCATCCCCAATCTATTTTCTGTTCCTATTGTTTTGCCTTTTCCAGCTTGTCGTATAAATGGAATCGCGCAGCACGGGGCCTTCAGTGTCCGTTTCCTTTAGTCAGCATGACGCCTTTGCGACTGACCCACGGTGCTGTGCATGTCGGCAGTCTGCTCTACGGAATGGCCTATCAGCCTGTGTTTTGAGGATCCCTCTGCCTGCCCCATGGAGATGGACCAAGGAGGAAGAGGTTGAGAGGCTGGGGAACCCTGCACTAGTCCAGACAAGCAGTGGCAACAAGGCCAGTGCCTGTTTTCCTGAGCTCTTCGGTTCGCATAGAAATGCTATGTGTCCAAAACTCCAATTCAAAAATCTGTATGCACTCCTATGTTTATTGCAGCACTTTACACAATAGCCAAGATATGGAAACAACCGAAATGCCCATCGGTAGATGACTGGATTAAGAAGCTGTGGTACATTTATACAATGGAGTATTACGCAGCCATAAAGAAGAAAGAAATCTTATCATTTGCAGCAACATGGATGGATCTAGAGAACATTATGTTAAGTGAAATAAGTCAGAAAGAGAAAGACAAGTACCATATGATCTCACTTATATATGGAATCTAAAGAAAAGACTATGTGAATGAACTAATCAGAAACAGTTTTGGGGACACAAAGAAAAAACCGAGAGTTGTTAGATGGGTGTGTGGGGGGGGTTGGGGATTAGGGGAAAGGTGAAGGGATTTGGAAGCAGCTGGTAACCACAAGATGGCCTCAGGGTTTTTTTGAAAATTAATTTGGGGAAGGTATTCAATAATGTTGTAAAGATTTTGTTGGGTATCCGATGGACATGCGTCCTATTTGGGAGACCACCTCAGGGATACTGTGGATACCTGATCATGGCATTGTACACCAGAAGCTAAACATTAATGAATGCCAACAATAATTTTATATATATAATGTGATGGTTCAGTGTGAGGTCGGAGGGATAGTGGATGGGGGGAGGGGGGTTCACAGTGTGAGGGATATAAATGATGAACGTCTAAGTATTACCTTGTCTTGTACACCTGAAACTAATAAATAAAAAAATAAATAAATAAATACATAAATAAATAAATAAATAAATAAATAAATAAAAAGAAATGCTATGTGGATGGTGCTGTTGTCAGCCTTCTTTTACAGATGAGGTTAAGTGACTTCCTCGGGTCACACAGCTGGCAAGTAGCAGAGTTAGATTCAAACCCACCACCTCCCTGCTCTGTCCCCAAGAGTGGGACAGTCTCTGTAGGGCATCCTGAGGGGCTCTGTGCACATTTGCAGATATTCTGACCCACTGTGGCAGGGCCAAGGGCCACCACCTCCAGGGAGGCAGTTGAGCTTGACCTCAGATCCTAAAAGCCAATCTCAACTGCCACCACCACCAGGGAACCCCACCATGTGCAGGTAGCTCATGGGTGTGGCACCCACTGACACTACCACCCATTGTATGAGAGGGGAACTGAAGCTCTGTGAGGGGGAGGCTCTCAGGAGGGCTATGTGACAGATTTAGAATTTGAACCAGTCAATCTCCAGAGCCTTATTCTTAGCACCTGTTACTCTAACTACTGGACCTTGGTTTTCTCATCTGTGGAATAGAGTTACGGGGTCTGAATAACTTCATCAACTGTCCAAGTGTCCTGATGTTGGAGGCTGAGATCTGAGCAGGCCCTGCTCTGTGCCCCGAGGCCAGTGGCAGTCTTCTCTGACCCTCACCTTTCTTCCCATGGCCCTAGCCTCACCAGGACCTCAGCTCTGTAAGGCCTGAGTGGAATGAATGTGGGTGGGGTGGAGTGGGAGGCCTGCCCAGGTCACCAGCCCAACATTCTTCCCAATGAGCCCCCATCTCTTCACCCATCTGGACCCCGGCCACCCCATGCCCGCAGGCGGAGCCTTCGCTTTACTTTTTAATGCCTCCACTGTTTTTCCTTCCTTCTGCCGGAGGGGTGCTCATTTAAAATTTTCAGCATACATGGAAATGAAGAAAATAAAAGTCCCTCATAAACCCACCTCCGAAGCCCACCGCTGTTCACAGTTGGGTTATGTGTCCGTCAATACGTCCTCTTTGTCTTGTGTTCATTCACTCACTCATTCATTCATTTGCTTGCTTGTTCAATGCTTTTTGAGGAACTACTATGTATTGTAGAGTCCGGGAGCACAATAGCAAATAAGGCAGACAAAACCTTTCACGTGGAGCTCTGTACACAGAGTCTCCTTTCCAACAAAAATGTAAGCACATTCACTGTTTTGTAGTCTTTCTTTTTTCCATTGAACAACATACGGTGAGCAATTTCTATTGTTAATATATAAAAAACCACAGAATCATTCTTCAAGGACAATTTTAATTTAGTTCTTGATAAGGTCATAGAGCTACATGTTTCAAAAACTAAAGCAAAATATATACAGGCAACCGGGAACAATCTGCCTCATACTCCTATCTTCCATCTTGTCCCTTCTCCCCACCACAAAGAGGGAAGCATTTTTACTTTTATCTTACAATTTTTTCCCATTTTTCTATACGTAAACCCACGTAAATACAAATACATAATCGTTGTTCCCCTTTTCAATCCAAAAGTTAGCATCTCCCATGAAAGGTAATCTTATCACTTATCAGTACGTCCTGGAGCCCTATGTGGGCACACTGCCAGTGTCCTCAGCCTTCTCTCCAGCTGCGTCGTCTTCCACTGAATGAATATCATGATGTCATAACAGATGACAAGACCTGAACCATTCTCTTTGACACAATCCTTTCTTGATGGCTATTTAGGTCATTTGTAAACATAGCATCTTTGTCTCAGCTGCTGATTCTTCCACCTTAAGGACTCAATAATTATCTACTAATTCCCTGTTGTTGGGCATTTAGGCCAGTTTCCAATTTGTCACGGCACTGAGGTGAATACGTTCATGCGGATGTTTTCGCCCCCCTGCATGATTGTCTGCCGAGGAAACTTGTAAAGCAGCAGCCTCTACTGTGCGCCCCTTACATAGCAGGCAACGTGCAGAACGCTTCGTGTGCAGGACCTCATTCATCCTCACACCCGTCTTTGGCAGCAGGGGTCATACAAATGAGGTCACGGGGCTCTGGAGAGGCTGAGAACTGTCCAGTGTCCTCCTTGGTGGTAGATAGTGGAGCCAGGATTCAAATCTGGGTCAGGCGAAGTCCAGAGTCTGACATCGGGCGGAGGACAAGCCCCCAGAATGGGCCTGACTAAGAGGACCCTCCTGAAGGGATGGGATGGCATCCTCTCGAGAAGACCCGGAAGCCTTCGGAGATCATCTGGAGAGGTTTTGGGGTTGAAAACACAGTGGCTGCAGGACCCAGGCAGGTTACGTGACTGAGGATATAGGCAGGGTGTCAGACAAAAGGGAACAGTGTGGAGTGTGGCAAAGTGGGAGCTCCCTGCCTGACCAAAGGGGCAGCTACTGCTCACTCTGGCTGACTGGGCCGTATGGCAGACCTGTTCTGGGTCCTCCAGTTTTTCAAATAGGAGCTGGAAATTAAAGAATAAAGTGAAGTCTCCTGATGTTAAAGTGATGGCAACTGATTAAAAACACAATTACGTGTGTCTGCCACTAACTCTTCAATGGTTAGGTGAGAGAGAGCATCTGGCAAACTATTAATATTAATAATTGATGGATCCAGAAAAAATCCTTTGTGTATATTCATGGCAGGATTCTGGTTATTTTTCTGGAGATGTAAGTTTTTTTCAAAATACAAAGTTGGGGGTAAAAAGGGATAAAACCAAATAAAATATGTGAATCTTGGTTAGATCCTGGTTCAAAAAAATTCAGCTATATAAGACACTTTGGGGTTAATGTGGTAATTGAATATGGACCGTATATTAGATATCTGTGGAAATATAGCTTTTCTCTTAGGTGGGATAATCATACCATGCTTATAAGGAGAATGTATTTGTTCTCAGGAGATACATGCTGAGGGTGAAGAGCAAAAGGTTGTGTCAGCAACTTACCCTTAAACAATTCAGAAAATGACATATATCTATATGGGGAGAAAGAAAGGCCAAGAGTGAGCAATGGCCATCCCAAGCTTCAGTTTCCCGTGTGCTTGAAGTTTTTCATAATAAAAATTTGGGGAAAAAGGGGGAAACAGCAACCAAGGGGGTAAAACAAAATGTTTGTGGGTGCTAGAAGTGTACCCCAGTCTGCCAGGTGTCATGTAGCCCAATTCACTCCTGCTGCAAGATGGGGAAACTGAGGCCCAAAGAGAAGGAGGGAGTGTCTTTTATTTCCCCACTGATTTACCTTCCTAATTCATTTTCCTCACCCAGTGTGACAGCTGGGTGTTTGGGCTGGTGGGGATGAAGCCAGAGTCAGCACTTCCTAATCCTTTGTCTTTCCTCTCTAGTCCTAGAGCTCTATGAGGGTGATTCTGTTATAGTTCCACTTTACAGAGGTGGAAACTGAGGCCCAGAGAGGAGAAATGGATTGACTGATCAAGTTGGGGAGTGAAGCTGGTCCTCAACATCTCCCATCTTCCCTTCTGTCTCCAGAGCAAGAACACTGACTTTGGAGTCAACAGGCCCGCTATGTACTGGCTTTGCTGTGTGACCTGGGGGACTCAACTAACTTGTCTGAGCCATAGCTTTGTGTGATGAGTAAGCAGGCTCCTGACCCCCTGCCCTGTGCAGTCAGTACTGTCACATGTACCTCTGCCCCTGCAGTCCCTGAAATCTCAGGATATCCAGGTCTTGTGCCCACACAGGCTGCCTCACGAGGCCAGAGCCCCTGCCTCCAACCCTTCTCTTACCCCAGCCCCAAACCCACCTCGCTGCCGTTCCCCCCAAGCCTCACCGCAGGTCTCTGTGTGTCCCCTCCTGTCAGGGTTTGCCACCACGTCATCCTTCTGAAATTCAGTTCCCTAATCTGTAACACAACAGTAATGGCTCCAACTGCTTTGGGCTGTTTTCCTTAATTAAACAGGCGTCCCTCCTCCTCCAGCTTTAATAAGGTATAATTTACATACAATAAAATTCACCAATTTAAGTGCGTGTGATGATTTCTGGCAGATGTATAGAGTACCACAAGCATCATATAGAACCTTTGCCTTTTACTCCCAAATTTCCCTTATGCCATTTTGTGGTTAATTTCCCTTCCCCCCGCCCCCCAAGGCCCTGGACACTGCTGACCTGTTTTGTGTCACTGTAGTTTTGCCTTTTCCAGAACGGCATACAAATGGAATCATACTGAACGTTGTCTTTTTAGTCTGGCTTCTTGGACTTGGCATAATGCGCTTGAGACTTACCCGTGTCGTTGCCTGTATCTGTAGTTCATTCCTTTTTCGTTGCTGAGTAGTATTCCATTGACTAATAAACCATAATTTGTTTTTCCATTCTCAAGTTCATGGACATTTGGGTTCTTTATTTTAGTTATAATAAATCTATTATAGTCATCCAGGTTTGGGGGGGGTTTGGTGTGTGCAAATATAGGTTTTCATTTCTCGTGGGAGTGGAAAGCCTGGGTTGTAGGTAGGTGTATATTAAATTTGATAAGAGATTGCCAAGCTGTTTACCAGAGTGGTCATGCCATTTTGCATTCCCACCAGCAATGTGTGAGAGTTCTAGTTTTGTGTGTGTGTGTGTGTTTTTTTTAGTTTCAGGTGTATAAACAATGTAATAGTTAGACATTTACATCCCTCACAAAGTGATAACCTCCGCCAATCTACTACCCTTCTAACATCATATACAGCTGTTATGACCCCATTGACTCTATTCCCTACGCTGTACTCCACATCCTGTGGCCATCTACATATTACATTATCGTTGACATTCATTCTTATCCAGCTTCAGCTTCAGGTGCACAGTGCAGTGGGCAGACATCTACACCGTCCATGAAGTGGTCTCCCTAATAGGACAAGTGTCCATCGGATTACCTTACAAAATCTTTACAACATTATTGATTATATTCCCCAAACTGTCTTTTATAGCCCCATGGCAATATTGTGGCTACCAATTGGTGCTTTCTAATCCCCTCATCCCCACCCGCCCCCCATCTGGCAACCGTGTTTTTTTCTCTGTGTCTCTGAGACTGTTTCTGTTTAGTTTGCTCATTTATTCTGTTCTTTGGATGCCACATATAAGTGAGATCATATGGTATTTGTCTTTCTCTGTCTGACTTATTTCACTTAGCATAATGTTCTCTAGGTTCATCCATATTGTTGCAAATGGTAAGATTTCATTCTTATTTATGGCTGCGAAATACTCCATTGTATAAATGTACCACAGTTTCTTAATCCAGTCATCTACCGATGGGCATTTCGGTTGTTTCCAGGACTTGGCTATTGTGAATAGTGCTGCAATAAACATAGGGGTGCATATCTTTTTTTAGAATTAGCGTTTTGAATTTTTTTTTTTAAAGATTTTTTTATTGGGGAACAGTGCGTACTTCCAGGACTTTTTTTTTTTTTCCAAGTCAAGTTGTTGTCCTTTCAATCTTAGTTGTGGAGGGTGCCATTCAGCTTCAAGTTGTTGTCATTTCAGTCTTAGTTGTGGAGGGCGCAACGCAGGTCCAGGTCCAGTTGCCGTTGCTAGTTGCAGGGGGCGCAGCCCATCATCCCTTGCAGGAGTTGAACCGGCAACCTTGTGGTTGAGAGGACGCGCTCCAACCAACTGAGCCATCCGGGAGCTCAGCGGCAGCTCAGCTCAAGGTGCCGTGTTCAATCTTAGTTGCAGGCAGTGCTGCCCACCATCCCTTGCGGGACTCGGGGAATTGAACCGACAACCTTGTGGTTGAGAGCCCACTGGCCCATGTGGGAATCGAACCGGCAGCCTTCGGAGTTAGGAGCACGGAGCTCTAACCGCCTGAGCCACCAGGCCTGCCATGTTTTGACTTTTTGGATAGATACATAAGAGTGGAATTGCTGGGTCATAAGGTAGTTCCATTTCCAGTTTTTTGAGATACCTCCATACTGATTTCCATGGCTGCAATCCCACCAACAGTGCACGAGGGATCCCTTTTCTCCACTTCCTCAGCAGCACTTGTTGTTTGTTGATTTATTGATGATAGCCATTCTGACCGGAGTAAGGGGGTATCTCATTGTGGTTTTTCATTGCATTTCTCTAATGATTAGTGAGGTTGAGTATTTTTTCATATGTCTGTTTGCCATCTGTATGTCCTCTTTAGAGAAATGTCTCTTCATGTCCTCTGCCCATTTTTTAATTGGGTTGTTTGTTTTTTTGGTGTTGAGTTGAATGAGTGTTTTATAAATTTTGTATATTAACCCCTTATCAGATACTTTTGTTTTATTGATGGTTTGCTTTGCTGTGAAAAAACTTTTTAGTTTGATGTAATCCCATATGTTTTTTTCTTTTACTTCCCTTGCCCGAGGGAATATATCAATAAAAATATTACTAAGGGTAATGTCTGCAAATTTACTTCCTATATTTTCTTCTAGGAGTTCTATAGTTTCAAATCTTACATTTAAGTCTTTAATCCTTTGAATTTATTCCCATATATGGTGTAAGGAGGTGGTCCAGCTTCATTGTTTTGCATGGGTCTGTCCAGTTTTCCCAGCACCATTTTTTTCTTTTCAGTTCATGTCTTTTATTAACCCATATACAATAATATATCTTCCGGTTTGTTGAAGCAGTAGGTCAGACGACATTTGCCACAATAATGTCTGTCAAAGTGGCTGGCCGTAAAAACTCCAGCACCACATTCATCTGAAGGGCACTCCCAACGAAGGCGACTGCTTTTGCCATCCTCATCCACCTTATAGTATTTCAGGACAGCCAGCTTAAGCAACCTTCTCTTTTGCTTATTCTTCTTGGGAGTGGTGTAAGACTTCCCTTTCTTACCACCACGAAGTCTCAACACAAGTTGAAGAGTGGACTCCTTTTGAATGTTGTAGTCGGACAAAGTACGTCCATCTTCCAGCTGCTTGCCAGCAAAGATCAGTCTTTGCTGAGCAGGAGGAATTCCTTCCTTATCCTGGGTCTTGGCCTTTATATTTTCTGTTGTACCCGAGGGTTCAACCTCAAGGGTGATGATCTTCCCAGGAAGGGTTTTCACGAAAAGCTGCCTCTTGGTGGAAATTCCACCGTAGATGGTGGATTGGAAAGGAAGCAAATTTCAGTTTTTGCACATCCCGGCCAACATTTGGAATTATCAGTCTTTCAAATTTTAGCCCATTTTAATAGGTTGTAGTGGAATCTCATTGCGGTTTTAGTTTGCATTCCCCTAGTGACTAATGATGCAAAGCTTCTTTTCATGTGCTTATTTGTCATCTGGATATCTTCTTTGATGAGGTGTTAAGGTCTTTTGAACATTTTTTTTAATTGAGTTGTTTGTTTTCTTATGATTGAGTTGTAAGAATTCTTTGTATTCTGGGTACAAGCCCTTTATCAGAGATGTGTTTTGCAAATATTTTCTCCCTGGATTGTTTTGAGGACGAAATTACATAAACACTCAGTAAGTGGGTGCTCTTACTATTATTCTCACTACTATTGTTATTTTATGACTATGTTTTGTCATGTGGCTAGAAAGAGATCTCATGCCTCTCAACCCAGAACTCCCAGTGGCACCTGCCAATGGAGGCTCCTCGGTGCCCAAAACCCAGCACTCAGGTCCCCTTTGCTGGAATTCCCTGAGGGAGACTCAGACTCTGCTGGAGCCCAGGACATCTCTGTGTTGTTTGTTGTTTATAAGTGTCATTTATCAAAACCAACCAGCTGGCAGCAGCTGCTCGGCTGGGCCCAGAGGAGGCCTCCAAGATGGCCTCACCCTCCCTGCACCGCCCATGTGACAAAGCTATGTCCTTCCCTGTCTCCCAACCCACATCATGGCACCTGTGTGCCATGTGTGCACAGACATGTCCCCCCATTGGAGCCTAAACAGATAACGCAGGATCTGGTTCTGACTTGTCAGATGAGACAATTGGGGCTTGATAAAATGACGTGGCCCGCCAAAGTCCCACAGCCCAGAAGGGGTGGCACAGGTCCTCTTGCACTGACATTGTCATTTGCTCACACCCACATTCAGCAAACATTCACCCAGCTTTACTGCCAGGTGAGCAGAGAACTGGAGGCAAACAGTGATTATCTATTGAGCACCTCGTAGGAGCCGAGCACTGGGCTCTGAATGAATTATCTCACTCAAGGGAGTAGCTATTAGTGTTCGATTTTACAGGTGAGGAAACTGACACTTGCAGAGACGAAGTGACTCACTCAATAAATTAGTGGCAGAGCAGGATTTAAATCCAGGCATGCTGCGCCCTCAGCCTGAATGCCGGGCTGCAGGGCCAAACCCAGGGCCTCTGTCCCTTCCATGAGGCCTGCCCCAATCGGTGCAGCCAGCAGTTCTAGGGGCGCCCAGGCACGGCATGTGGGCGTCCTCACCAACCATCATGACGGCCCTTGGAAGTGGGTCATACTGTCCCCGTTTCACCCCCTACCTTTCTCCTTTCAAACTCGTTATGACTCCCCCTCTCTACACCCTTATCCATGATGCAGTACTGCTTCTTGGACCACCCTCCCCACCCATGTATCACTCCGTTCTTTATAATCTTCCCAGTGGAAACAGGCTGACCCCGTCTGCTAGGGACCCTATGTGGAGGCAAGATCTGGCTATATTAAGATGCTCTTTGCCCCAGCCATCCCCCTTCTGGGACTATCTTCTTCAGATACACTCGTATGTGTGGGAAACAGTGTTTGCATGAGGATATTCATTGTAAATGCCAAAGACTAGAAGGCACCCAAATGCCGCCCAACAGGGGACCAGCTAACTGCATTATGGGAGTCATTTGGTGGATCCTCTGCAGCTGCGAAAAGCATGAGGCTGCTCCCCTTATACTGAAATGGAAAGACACACAGGATCTAAATGGGATGTGGGGTCACAGAGAGAAAAGAACAGACATTGCCTCATACATGCTAGGATACGCAAGGGGCTGAGTCCTGGGAAGGTACCCGGGTGGCTGGGGGACAAAGGTAGAGACACTTTTCACTCTACACTTGTCACCTTGTGAATTTTGAGCTGAAATTTCCCTCTCTCTTGGGAAGCCACCTCTGATTCCACCATCTGAGGTGTCTCACCCACAGTGTTGTTTTGAGTAAGTTAGAGGTTCTGCCCTTCTCTAAATCTGGCGGCCCCAGGAGTTTTGGGGAGGTGCCTCCCACCAGCCCTTCTCTTGTGTGTCTTTGGGTCAGACTGAACACCCCTGAGGGAAGGCCAGGCTGAAGCGTGTCCTTCAGGAGAGCCCAGGCGTGCAGCTCAGGACCCTAGAAGGCCACTGAGTCAGCCCTGTTCCTGAGGCTTCCTCCTGCCCCCAAGCCTCAGGAGTGGGCTGATCACAGCCAAGCCTCACAGAGTTCCAAATACGTGCCAGGCACATTCTAATCCTCATCCTAACTCTTTAAAGGGAGTATCATTCAAAACCCCACTTTACAGAGGAGGAAACTGAGGCTCAGAGCAGTTATGAAATCCCATAACTCACCTGAGGTCACACACTAGTAAACGGAGGAGCCAGAATTCAACCCTGGCTCAGTGCATTGTGGGTGTCATTCGGTAGCCTGCTGAGGGATCCTGGGAGGTCTCTCAGCCTGGAGGTACCTTTTTCTTGCCCTGGATGAGGCTGGGGACCCAAAGATGCATCAGGCCAGGGCTTTTGGGTTCCTAACCAGTGTGATCAGGGCAGCACAGTGTTTTTGGGGGAAGTCTAATTCCGCCTGGAGCAGCAGGGAAGGCTTCCTGGAGAAGGTGGTACTGGCTCTCAGCCTAGAAAAATGAACCCTTCAACTTGACTCACCATGCTCACTATCACTGTTTCCACACTTGTTGCCCCACAGTTGTCTTTGTGACTGGCACCTTCCTCCTGAGCCCAAAGGAGATTTCAAACCTCCCCATGACCCTGGCCTCCTCTCTTGGCTTCCACCCCATTCCAACTAGCCAGTAAGGCCTCTGCATCTTTCTCAGATCCTGTCCCCACCTTCCACCCCCACAGTGGTCCCATCTGGACTTGCTCCAGCCTCCCCACTGGAGGAGGAAGTCCCCACCAGGATCCCTACCCTGGGAGACATGCCGACACACTGGAAAGTGTGGTAGGTGGCTCTGTGAATGGTCATTGCCCACGATCAATTGCAGAAGAGGTGTGGAGGTTTTAAAAAATGACTGCAAATTCTGTCATTTCTCCCATTTCAAGGCAGGGTCTATGTCTCTTCCCCTTAAAACTGGGTTGGCTGCTTCAACCAACAGAGTAAGGCAGAAGTGACACAGTGTGACTTCAGACACTCTATCAGAAAGGGTCAGGCAGCTTCCACCGGGTTCTCTTGCCACTCCTGCTCGGTGCCCTGAGGAATGCCCTGAGGCCCCGCTGTGAGGAAGCCCTGGCCAGACACAGAGGTTACATGCAGATGCCCCAGGCCACAGACCTAGCTGGGCCCAGCCCTGGACGCCTCCCAGCCCTGGTGCCTGACACAGAAGTGAAGGGGCCCCCAGATGAATCCAGCCAGAGGCAGACGCAGGACAGAGGCAGGCCACCCCTGCTGTGCCCTGAGCATAATACAACAGTCGCCTGACACCACTGAGTTTAGCGGGGTTGTAACACAGCACAAGATAAGAAGAGGGTGGAATTTGTGGCGTTTTTCCATCTCTGATCATCATTCTTTTCTCAACATGTATCTGCTGGGACCTGTGCGGGGCTGGGGGCTGCAGAGGCAGTGCTGGCTTGGAACTCGGCCCAGGGTCAGAAGCTAGAGCCACTGTTTACCCCGCCGCTATGAAACAATGAGGCCAGATTAGGATCAGAGGTCAGTAGCTGTGATCCCCTGCTACAGCCAAACCATTACACATGCCCAGTCCTCACACCAGTGGAGTCTGATGCCCTGGGTCAGGAGGTCTTGTCAAGTCCCATGAGGGTCTCAGTTTAGAGATCCAGGAAGGCTGCATGTAAGAGGCAGGATTTGAGTTGTAAAGAACAGGCAGAGTTAAAAATAATCATGGCATTTGTTCACATTAAAATATTAAATTGACATTAATTATATTAACGAACTTCATTAATGCATTAAAATGCTATATATTTACTATATATTAAAAATAACAGGAGTCTTGCAGAAATGTTTGACTGAAAAAAGCATAAAGAAGACAACTACATTCCTTGTAAACTCCATGCTCAGAAATCACATGGCTGACTCGTTGGGGTATTTCTTACATTCCCACTCTGCAACTCGGACCAAGCTAAAACGTTTAGCCAACTTCCCCTTAAGCTTCAATCAAGGCATAGACCAGGTGGCAGAAGGAAGAGTTTCTACCTGCCGTGGAAGAGGTCATGTTTGGGGCATGTGGCCGAGGGGAAGATACTGGTTTGGTGCCCTCGTCCCAGCGCCCTGCACAGCTCCCAAGGTCAAGGTCGTCACAGCAGCTCCCTGTGCGGTGGCCCAAGACTTCACAGAACAACCCGGTGGAGGGACACCTACAAGTGTACAAGACCAAACATCTTTACTGCCACTTCTTGGCTCACTAGTCCCCCAAGCACAAAATAAACTCTGCTAACCTAAATATAAAAGGGCCTTTCAAAGTGAGAGGCAACAAGCATTTATCTGAAATCAAAGAATGCTATTCGAGAGGCACTGATTCAGGCAGAAGCCTAAACAGTGTTCCGACGAGGAGAAAAGGCAATAGGCAAAGGGGAACAATTACATCATTAGAAGGAAAGCATTTCTATTGGTGCAGATAAGCTAACTAGTGATGTTAATTCTAAACAATGTGTTTAATTTTCAGTCTAATAGTCATCAGTCCAGTAGTCATAATAACTACTTTCTTGTTATCTTTGCAAACAGTTCTTTGGGACGCAATATTGCCCTAGGCAGAGTCCAAAGGCTATTTTGTCCATTTTTAACATTCCAAAGGTTTGAGGCCTAAATCATACAAGGCAATTCCTCTGGCGTGGCAGCTCCGCCTCCATTTTGAAGTGTCTCCCTTTATGTTATTTATATCTACAGACCCAGGGCAGTGGAAATCTATGCTTAGGAGGGCAAAGAAAATCACTTATCTAAGTGAACGTGGGACACACTGACCACCCGCCCATCAGATGTCTGAATCAGTCTGAGTGCTGGGCACCAGGGGAGGAAATGATTTCCTTCACTGGTGGTCTCAAGGGCTCCCCAGCACCCCACCTTCCCGCAGAGGACAAATTCTTCTTTCCAGCTAAGAATGCTTGCAGTTTCCCAAGATCAACCCCTTGAACACCCCTTCTCCCCTGATATGAGGAAGACGTGGTGGTTGCTGGAAAGGGTCTGGAAACAACATTTGGGAGGCTGGAATGGCTGAGCTTTTGCTGAGCAAGCTGGGGTGGCAGCCAAGGGCATTTTGTGAGGCAGAGCTTCTCCAGCACAATTCGGTTAAGCAGCGCCCTTGCCCAGCTGGTCAGGAGTTTTCTCCTGAAAAGACACAGCCTCTTCACTGTGAAGGGAGGTGGGAAAAGCTCCTGAAAAAAAAAATCGATATTGTTTCTGCTAGAAAGCGCTTGTGAGCTCTGCGAGGTATCGTTCAGTTCCGGTCTGGAGCTTGACTTCGGGTCTGCATGGCTGCCTGGCCCAGCTATCTCCCCAGCAGGCCCCTCAGAGAGGCCCTTGGCCCGGAGGTAGGGTCCCAGCCAAGGTTTGCACCAGCAGCTGGAACCCGGACAGAGGCCTCCCCGCCCAGGCCCACCAGGGCCCCAGCGGATGGGCGAGTGGCCCTCCTTCATCTGCCCCGCAGCAGACACTGCCCTAGGGGCCCCTCCACCTCCCCTCTCTCCCTGGCTGGACCTCGCCTCCACTAGAGACAAGGGACACGCCTGACCCTGCTGTCTCAGCGTGCTGTGCGCTGAGCCAATGACTGGGCGCAGCCAATAGAACCGTCCTGGGCTCCGCGTGGAGACCACACTGGGGCCAGGCAGGGGAAGAGGGGCGCCCAGCCCTTCAGCAGGGGTGTGGCCGCCGTGCCAGGCCACGGCGTCTTTTCCCACATGGCTTTTCCTCTTTTCCTGAGCATGTGGCTTGCAGGCTGGAGAATCCCTGAATGACTCAAGATCCTCTAAAAATAGTCCTTTTTTTTGGTTTTTGGCCTTCCACCACTTTACCTCATGTCTTTCCTACCTCTTGTCTCCTCCCCCTCCCGCTTGTGCTATGCTCTAGACACGCTGCTCTTTTAATTGTTCCCAAAAGTTTCCTGTTTATTTTTATTAAAGCAATGCATGTACATAGTGTTAAAAGTCAAAGAGCACTACAAGGCTTATAAGAACAACAACAAAAACAGCAGCTGCCTGCTTGCACCAATGGGCAAACAGGAATTGAGCATTTACTGTGTACCAGGCTCTGTACTAGGCCCTGGGAATACAGCGGTGGCCCAAACCCACCAAATCCCTACCCTCCCACAGCTGATATTATAGTGCTTCCAACCCTTTTAGCTCTTCCTTATTTCTCAATCATATGCTTATATTGCTATTTATTTTTTAAATTTCTTTTCAATTTTAGACAGTATCTGATGTTTTCCTACTACAGAAGACGAGGCTTTAGTTCTCTTACACATGGATCCCTGCACTTCTCCGAGTGCCCACTCTCATTTCACCATAACTTTTGGATACATCAGTATTTGGTGTTTACAATATTATGATTATGTAAATATTGTTCCCAGCTGAGCTGTGCAGTACTTTATGACCACATTTTCTATTTTGTGTTATTTTTCCAGGAGTTAGTAATTGCCTTGTTTTCTTCATGCATCAAGCTGGGCACTCAGGGTCTTTTCAACATGGGGACTCATGACCAGTGGTTCTGGGAAGTTGTAATGCATAACTCCCTTTACAAACTCTTACTTCATTTTGTTTACATCCTCACCTGCTCTTCCACCTCCAGAGGAACCTGGTGCCTTCCAGGCTAAGTGTTTCTAGGGGGCCATAGTAGTCTGGCCTCAGATTGGCTTCTTCCCCCTGCACACTTCCATTTCACCTTCCTCCACTGTGCTACATTAGTTACCATGTTTCTATTTATCTTCCAGGTTTGAAAAATTTGTAGGGCCAGCCTGGTGGCTCAGGTGGTTGGAGCCCGTGCTCCTGACGCAGAGGTCGCCGGTCGAGGTCACTGGTTCCATTCCCACATGGACCAGCGAGCTGTGCCCTCTACAACTAACATTATGAACAACAGCTCTCCCTGGAGCTGGGCTGCCCTGGGCTGCCCTGTGCTGCCGTGAGCTGCCCACCCACGACTGGTGACCGACTGCCTCAGCCGGGGGCGAGCGCTAGGTTCATAACACCAGCATGGGCCAAGGAGCTGTGTCCTACAAATGGCTTGAACCAGAGTGGGGCGGGGAGGCGGAAGAAAGGGGGGGGGAAATTGTAGATTCTTTTTGTGCCTGTCATTGACTTTCTTTTTTTTTTTTTTTTTTTAAAGATTTTATTGGCGAAGGGGAACAGGATTTTATTGGGGAACAGTGTGTACTTCCAAGCCTTTTTGCAAGTCAAGTTGTTGGTCCTTTCAGTCTTAGTTGTGGAGGGCGCAGCTCAGCTCCAGGTCCAGTTGCCGTTGCTAGTTGCAGGGGGCACAGCCCACCATCCCTTGCGGGAGTCGAACCAGCAACCCTGTGGTTGAGAGAATGTGCTCCAACCAAATAAGCCATTCGGGAGCTCAGCGGCAGCTCAGCTCAAGGTGCCGTGTTCAATGTTAGTTGCAGGGGGCGCAGCCCACCATCCCTTGTGGGACTTAGGAGTTGAACTGGCAACCTTGTGGTTGAGAACCCACTGGCCCATGTGGGAATCGAACTGGCAGCCTTCGGAGTTAGGAGCATAGAGCTCTAACCGCCTGAGCCACCGGGCCGTCCCTGTCATTGACTTTCTTGTTCTCTTTGCCCTTGTGAGTTTATGCCTTAAAGTTTTTGTTTGTTTGTTCATTTGTTTAATTTTACTGTCATTTTAGTGGGTTGGTGAAAGGAAGGGATATAAATATCCCTGTTCAGTTCACGGTTAACCAGAAGTTCCCCCCACCTTCTGTTTGAGCATCTTCCGATCTTCTGTGTGCCATGGACGATTTTAAGTCAGTTTCTACCCCCAGTTTCACATAGCTCTTTTTGTCACCCAAGTCTGAGCTCACAGGACATTTCCTCCAGGAAGCCTTCCTTAACCACCCTCGTTAACAGAGCCACCCCAGTGCCTTTCTGCTGCATCACCCTGCTGACTGTTGTGCATAGCCCTTATCACTATTTGAAATTACTTTATATATTTATTTTCACTGATGTATTTGCTGTCTTTTTCAACCTCCTCCGGGTTTGCTCCATGAAGACAGGGATCTTGTACACCTTGTTCTTCTCTGTTCCCTCAGCACTTAACACAGTGTCAGGCAAAAATAGATGCTTAAGACTTTATGTTGAATAGATGGATGGATTTGAGCTTGGGATCTCCAGGAGACAAACTTCGGCATAACTTAAGGAAGAAGCTGGTAATGGTCAGAATTTCCTGGGAATGGAAGACATTGCTAATGAGAGGGTGACACCCTCATCATGGGAGAGCTGTAACCCCAGGCTTGGGGATGGCTGAAAAGGGACAGAAACATCGATAAGAATGGATGTGATGATCTCTGAGGCCTGGCTGAAACAAGTGATTGGCTCAAGGTCACTCAGCTACTTCCTGAGGGAGCCAGGACACCCCTCAGATTCAAATACAGCACTTTGCGGGCAGACACTGGGACGCACTCAGGTCGTGGAGCCAGCCTGAGCTGCGTGCATTTCTGCCTCTCCTTCCTCTGCTCGTGGGATCTTGAGCAAGTTGCTTGTCTCTGTGTTTGCAGTACGTCTCCCCCACGCCATGGTGATAAGAACAACCCCGAGGTCCTGGATTCTAGATAACAAGCATGAGCCTTCTAGTAAAATGCCCAATACATAGTATGCTGTTCTGATGAGCTGGATTAAAAGCCTGGTTTCATCTTTCCTATAAGTGGGACCTGGGCAAGCTGCTTGAAGCCTGGGCCTCAGTTTCCTTGCCTGTGCGATGAAGGTCTAACCACACTGGCCTCATCATGTCAAGTCTCAGGCTTGGAGCGCAACAGGTGTCAATCAATGCCTGTCGCCACCTCCGAGGCAGGAAGTGCCACACGTGAGGACCAGACAGGGGACAGACAGACTCTGAGCTGGGGTTCCTGGGGTGCCCAGAGCCCCAGGGAGCCTGGCCAGGCTCCGGAGGCAGTCTTAGGGTTTCTGTGCAACCTTTCAGGGTATGGGACAGAACAGACCTGAGGGCTCCATCAGAAGCAAAAGAGCTTAGCATCTTTCCAGAAAGCAGCGCAGAGAGGTCAGGGGTAACTTGTTTTGCTCAGAAGGGTCTTGTAAACCATTTTAATGGAAGCATGTGCAGGAAAAGGCAGGGAAAAACTCTCCCCATCTGACAGCTCCAAGAAAAGCTCCACCATTACCAGTGGCTTCCGGCACCTCTCTGAGCCTCAGGTTTCCCATCTGTTTCTTACCTTGCTAAGGTGAGATGAGTCTTCCTCCATTCCACAGTTGTTCACTGAGTGCCTGCTGTGTGTCGAGGACACTTCAGTGACCCAAGCAGTCACTGTCTCTATGCATCTTGCAATGGATTGAGTCCGTGAGATAATGTGCTTCAAGGGATTAGCACCCTTGCTCTAAAAATGGTACTTGCTGTTTTGCTAGTGGAGCCATCTAACGCATATGAATTCACCCTTTGATATCTGGGCATGGTGACAATTTAAATAGAGCTGTTGAGCACTGCTCTCCCTTGCAGTTTTCTCCTTCGTGTGCTGCAACTTCAGAGCCTGACCCTAAGAGGCTCACACCTCCCTCTAAACTCCTCAACCGTATCTTCTTACTGCCACCAAGCACTACCTCTAGCCAGCCCGAAGTTGGGCCAGAAGGAACCAGCCACAGCCCCTGCTTTGGAGCAGCACACGTCTGATGGAGAGGCAGATGGGGATGTGGCCACTGGCAGAGCCGGGGTCCCTGGTGAGAGGAGCCAGAGTGGGGGTACTGAGAGTGGTAGTGCCAGGGAGAGTCTCCCCTCCTGGTTTCAGAACTGGCTGGTCCCTCTTGAAGGGGGATGGAATGAGTCAGGTGCAGAAGGCAGGGAAGGGCATTCCTGGCTGCAGAAAGAGCCTTTGCAAAGAAAGGTCCGGGGAGGAGGGAATGGGTTGGGAGTGGCTGGACTGGGGAGACGTCTGGGGCAGTTCCCTCACTTAGGGAGCGTCAGCAGGGTTTGGAGTCTTGTGATTTGGAAGCCTTTTTCTGGCTGCATTGTGGAGGAACTGGGGGCAGAAAGCAGAGAAGAGGAGGAGGGGCGGAGAGGGTCGATGACACTGCCCAGGGCTCCACAGAGTGACCAGCTCATGTCCAGCGCCATACAAGGACTGACCACCAGAGGGCGCTGTGGGTCAGCAAGCCGTGGACTCCCCTGCCGGTACCAGGGCAGTGTGCATGGGCATGTGCATTGTGTCTGCGAATGTACCCGAGCCTGTGTGGCACGCCCCGTGCATGTACAGACTTGGGCACCACGCTGTATTCATGAGCGTGTGCATGTGTATTAGGGTGTGTGGCCTTAACACAAGTGTGAAAGGGGCATGTGAGGTTAGGACTGTGCAAAGGCCTGCGAATGAGCATGTACAAGAATGCATAGGTGAGAATAGGGGCCCCATCATTTGCCACTACTCCAGCTGTACTGTTATTTCCCTACAATCCACCGACCTCAGGACCTTTGCACATGGTATTCCCTCTGCCCTGGCATGTCTACCCCCAGACATCCTCATGATTCCTCCCTTAGCTCTGTGCTTACGTGTTACCTTCCAGTGAGGCTTTTCCTGACCTCCCTCTTTAAAATTACAGTCCCCCACCCCCAGACACACTGCATGTCCCCTTCCCTCCTTTTCTCCATAGCACTTATCATCCCCTGGCAAACTATAATTTCACTTGGGCATTTTGCTTGTCTGGTTCACCCTCCAGACCATCACCTCCCGAGGGCAGGGAGGTGTGTTTGTATTATTCAGTATTGTGCTGTCTATAGTAGGCACACGGTAAGTGCTCAATAAATAGATGTTGAATTAATGAGCTTCCCCAGTCCTGGGTTCAGACCATTCTACATCCAGCCCTCTGTTACCCCAGCTCCTGTCCTCCTCTGCTCACACCCACATCATGACTTTGGTCATATCCCCTTTCACTTTTGTCTCCGTTGCCCTGAGTCTACATGTTTGGGACTTTTCTTCTAGGAGTCAGGGTACGGCGCAGCCTGTTGTGACCCTGTCAAATGCGCCTCCTGGTTTCTGGGAGGTTGTGGAACCCCAGCCTTCCTGTGCTACTTAGAGGCAGAGGGAAGCCAACAGATGTTGCTGAAACCAGCAAGGAAGAGAAAAAGCAGCTCTCTGCTGGTACTCCCTAACCCCAGCAGCAGTGCGGCTCTGCATCCGAGCCTGGCCCTCATGTGTGGCCCCTTTCATACCTCCAACCCTTTGCAGGGAGATTCTTTCCTGCTTCTCTGCCTGACAAGCTCCTACTGATCCTTAAAGGTCCAGTCTCAAAGTCATCTCCTCTGAGGAGCCCTCCCTGACCTCACCCAGGTGGAGTCTGGGACTCTTGCTTATGCATCTATTTATAGCAGCCCACATGGAGTTTTGTGATTCTTGGGCTGTCTGTCAGGCTCCCTGACTAACCCTGTCAACTACTCCAACTGGAGGGCCTTGTCTGAGTCATATGGGTGCCTGGGAGGCTGGTCTGGGACTAGAGTTGTTTCATCGATGTCTGTGGCATGCCTTCCATCCTTCCTTTGCTCATTCCTCAAGTATTTATTGGGCACCTACTGTGTGGTAGGCCTTGGGCTGTGCATCAGGAATGCAGCAGAGAGTGAGTTGGCAAGATTCCTGCCCAGGAGGGGCCGACAGTGTAGAAGGAGAGCGAGATTAAAAACAGTAAATAATAAAGGTGTTGGTGACACGAATGCTGTGAACAGAATTAGGACCAATCTGGGCTATCACTGGGAAGGCCTCTTAGGGGAGTTCATTTAAGAGGAGGCCCGTAGGATGAAAGGGAACCAGCCCAGGAATCATGGTGGGAAGGTAGGGGGAAGATGTTCCAGGTAGAGGGAATAGCAAAGTCGAAGGCCCTGAGGCAGGACTGGTATTGGTATGTTCAAGGGGCAGCACTAAGACCCTTGAACATAGCAAAGAGCAGAAAAGGTGAGGGGAAACATGGGAGGAATGGAAGTCCGAGTGGTCGGCAGGGGCCTGAACCCCAAAAACCCACCGGACCAGGCTTGCAGTACTGGTAGGGACATAGCTACTGCTGGGTGTCCATTTTAGAGTAGGTCCTGAGGGGAAATGACTAGCCCAAGGTTACATGGCCCATTTGGGACACAGTGCTCTGGGCCACTCCAGACACCTAGGAGTGGGAAGGCCAGCATGGCTTCCTGTAGGAGGTGGCCCACAATGTGTTTACAAACATTTCCTGGGTACCTAGTGAGTGCCAAGCCTTGAGCCAGGCATTCCCAAGCCTGAGCTCATGAAATGATTTCAAAGAGGTCTCATTGTCCCCATGGGACAGGCATTGAGCCGTTGAGCTTCTAGTAAGTGGCAGAGTTGACATTCCAATCTATACCTGTCGAGTTTCTACCCATTGCCTGGAAAGAGTGAGCAAGAGATGCAGGAAGAGAATAATGGTAATTATAAGGTCTCCCCCCCCATCTCATCTGTCTCTCCCCATCATTGTGTGGGTGGGGCTCTGCAGGGATCACCCCTGTTTTACTAAGGAGCAAGCAGAGGTCAGCCCCCTGCTCCAAGAGTTTCTAGCAGGTGGTGGAATCTGCTTCCATCACGTGAAGTCCCTGGCAGGCCACACAGTCATGCCTGCCTGGAGGCAAGGGGCTGACTCTTTGACCTTTGCCAGGTGCTTCCTGCCCTCACTGGCCCATGGCTTTCAACAGTCTCTTGATCCCAGCACCAGATTGGTCAGTGGCTCCTGAAATTCACCAAGCCTCCATGTAGGAGCAGAAGGTAGTATTGACCAGTCAGGCCATTATACAGATGAGCAGACTGAGGCCCTGAGAGGAGAGGAGAGAACCAAAGGCCCAGGAGACAGCCAGGATGAGACCTTTGTTAGGGCTTACGACTGGAGTAAAATGCATTGAAATGATATCTTACTCCCGTTGAGACTCAGTTTCCCCATGTGTAGAACTGGGCACAGTAGTGACACAACCATTAAAGCTCATTTATTGGCTTCTCACTAGGTACCACCAAGTTCACCATGTATCACCACTGGTCACGGCGCCTTATGCACGGCCGGCGCTCGGTGGATCTTTGCTGAAACGGAATGAATGCGCACATGCCAGGTATTCTGCGAAGCCCTTTCCAACATTCAGCCAACAAACACCAAGTGCCCGCGAAAGCCCGGTCCGGTTCTCATCAGCTGAGCCAGGAGGCAGGACTATTACCGTTGCTCTTTTACAAAGGTGAAAACTGAAGCTCAGAGGTTACCTGAGTTGCCCAAGGTCACCGCTAGAAAATAGCCAAGTCAGTATCTGAACCCAGGTCTCACTGCGGGGCTCACTTTTAATCCCTGCGGGGCGCACTTTTAATCCCTCCGCAGCACCCTACCTTCCGGCTTCCTGGGGCCCCAGCTGGGGCACTGCAGGGGAATCTAGGTTTTTTCTCCAGATTACGCACCCGGGGCGCGCTCCCACGAGGCGGCCTGGCGGGGCGCGGCGGGCTCGGGCGCGGGGGTGCAGGGACTAAAGCCCTACGGGCGAGAGGCGGGCTCGGCAGATCCGGGGGAGTGAGCCGGCCGCGCGTCTGCAGAGGCCGAGGGGAGGACAAAGCTCAAACCTAGCAGGAGGCGGAGCCTCACTGGGCTTCGGTTTCCCGGGTGGTGGGCCGGCTTGACAGACAATGGGAGGAGCCGGATTCCGGGCCAGCAGAGGGCGAGGCTTGTGCTTGACAGGCAGGGTCAGACCGGAGTTTCATAGGCAGGGGACGGGCCCTAGCGACTGGCAGGCCAATCGACGCGCGGGGGCGGGGCCTGTGCCGGCGCCATCGGGCCCGGGCCCCCGCGGCGCTGCCCAGTCTGGCTCCGGCGCCGCCCGTCGCGGACGCGTCCTTGTCGCCGCTGCCACTACTCCACCCGCTTCTGCTCCTCCGCCGCGCCCGGGCCCCCTGCCCGCAGCCATGAGCGCTCTCCGCCCGGGTCGAGCCCGCTGCCCTCTGGACTAGTCTCCGCCGTCGACCCCGGCCCCGCCTGCACCATGGAGTCGCCCGCCTCGAGCCAGCCTGCCGGCGTACCCCAGTCCAAAGGTAGGAACGGCCAGTCGGGACCGCGGCTTGACCCCCGCGCCCAATCCGGGCCCAGGCTGCCAACTGCGACCTCTGTGCGATCCCTCCCCAGCCCGTCCCGGAGCCAGGCAGCATCCCGGACCACATCCCCTCCCTGTTCGGATCCGGGTCGCAGCCTGGGACCTCACCTGGACCCCCGATTTAGGACTGCACCCAGGCCTGAACTCAGACTAGAATCTCGTTCTGATCACCCCGCTCCAGGTCGGGAACCTCACTCTGACCTTGTCGTTTAGGCCTGAACTGCACCCTGGACAGGAACTCTCCCAATCTGGGTTCCTTAGCTGGACCCAGGTGGGGTTCACTCTGATCCTTCCCCCTTCCTCTCCTGGGTCCCAGGGCTGCCAGGCTGGGATTTGACTGACTCCCCATTTGGACCCCAGCGGTGCTTCCCTGCTGGGGATCTCACTGTAACCTGCCGCCCCCTCCGTGGGTTGCCCTGGCTGCACTCCAGCTCAGAACTCCCTGTCCTCCTCTTCTCCCCAAACTCTCGCCATCCTTGTAGGCCCCACGTTGCCCCATTCCTGGCCATCCCGCATCCTGTCCTGCAGTCCTGTCCCCTGGAAACCGTTCTTGACCTCCCACCCTCCCCTAACACACAGCCTTCTCCATGGGCTCCTCCTTGTCATGACTTGCACGCTTCTCTCCGCACTTGGGGAGCTCACCCTCCCTTGTGCCCCAGTGTCTCCAGAGTTGATTGCTACCAGGCCTGTCCTGGCTGTCTGTGGGTCCTGGGCCAGCTGCCAGTTCAGGGTGCTAGCTGTGCAATGGGCTTGCTCTTGTCTTCTCCAAGTAGCCAGCCTTCCTGGAAATTTTTATGAAGTGGCGGCTGCGGTGGCAGCAGAATTTGTCATGCGGAGTGGGGGAGGATGAGACTTGGAGGGTGGAAGGGGGATTTTTTTTCAGGAAGAGGAAAGGATGTTTTTGGCATGTTGGTGTCTCAGCAGGCTGGGCTGTGTGAGAGATTTCCAAACCGGACATAGCTGTAATGAATAGGCTGCCTCACCCCAGCAGCAGGAGTGTAACTGGGCCTCAGTTTCCTTATCTGTAAAATGGGAGTAATTGCAGCTACCTTCTTTGGACTCTGGAATATGCTGTGAAATAGTGAATACTGAAGAGTTTGAAGTAAGCGTGGGTGATGAGATAAAGACGTCAGTATGGTGCCTAATGCATAGTAGGTGCTTAGGAAGGGACGAAGCAGTGCAGTCCTGTTGTTACCTTTTTGGGTTTTTTTCTGGAAAGGGCTCAGCCATGTGGAGTCAAGGCCTTGCCTCTGCTTGGGTTGCAGCTGCAGAGTTGGGGTGCAGGGGGGAGAAAGGTAACAGCTTACACTTAGTGGGTCCCTAATTAGAGGTTGTCCCTGCCTGTTTTTCTTTGGAGGGGCCTAGCAGTGGGAGGGTACATGGGGTCCTGGGGAGGGGCTGTGGTGGCTGTGAGCTAGAGCCCAACTGCCAGGTGGGCAGGATAATTGCGTCTTACGTAAGTGGGAGGTCGGATCCCTGACCATTGCCCAACAAATGTGCGTAACTCAGGAGGCACTGGAGATGGGGAGGTGACTGTGGAGGGACTTGTACTGCACAGACCTTGTAGAGCTTGGCAACCAGGAAATCATAAGCTCCTCTACTCTAGAGAACTGGGCAATCAGACACTTCTTTTCTCCAGCTCAGGGTCTAGGCTTGCCTTGGTTAGTGTAGTGGGACTTAGGGCAGATCCCTCGATCTCTCTGGGACACTGTGTTTTCATGGGCAGAAGGAAGAGGTTGGAAGCAGTGTTTGATGTTGAAGGCCCTTTCATCAGTTCTTCCAAGCTGGTGATCATCAATACAAAAGTTAAAGTTGAGGAGCGAGGGGGGCCTGGGTGTAAAGGGAAACAGCACTTTGGGGAGACACTACTTGATCCCCCTTTGTGACTTTGATCCTGGCATTACCCTCCATGAGCCTCTCTGCAGAGAAAGGAGCAGGTTGAATTTCCTGTTTGTGAGTATAGGCAACAGTTGATGCTGGGTGGGTTGGATGGAGGGTCAGGGGTCTCCCCAAGGCCCAGGGACTCTCTCAGCCTCTTTGTGGTCTGTGAGAGGATGTGGTAAGGGACCCACAATGCCCTCTCACCAAACAGCGCAAAAGCTGCCACTTACCAAGCTTTCTTTCATGTGCCGTGACCTTTTTTATTTCTCACAGCCCTATTTACAGACAAGGAAACTGAGCCTCAGAGGAGGTCCGTGCCTCGCCTGAGGACACACCGCTGTGACAGATGGGGTTAGGGTCCCCCCAGGACTGTGTGTCTCCAAAGGCCTCCCTAGTGCTCCTCTATTCCTGCACCGGGTGCTTGAGCCCAGCTGTGGAACCCTCCCCCCACCCCGTTACACCTGTGTCCGCTCAGTGTCTCCTCCAGTCGATGCCCAGCCTGGAGAACACACTAAGCCAGAGGTGGTGCCTCTTGCGTGCACAGCCCTTTACAGTTGGCACATTTCATATTCACTGCAGTCCCACCCATTTGACTGATGGCAAAAACGGAAGTCAGACTCGGGGGGTGGCTGGACTGAGTCCACAGAACTAGATGCCCACCTGCGCCCTCCCCGTCCTTGGCACAGGCCCCGGGTGCTGGTCCTTTCTGGCTCCTCAGAGGAATTCGAACAAAGTAGGGCGTGCTTGGCACTTAACCTTAAGGGAACTTTACCTTTGAACTTCCTGCCTTGCAGTGGGTGCCCTGCCTTATCCTCCATACCTCTGGCCAAGGGAGTTTTCCGTGAGTGCTGGAGGCCCCGGCCCCGCAGCCCTACTGGCTTTTCCTGGCCTCCTTGCCCACGTGCCATCTTCGGCTGGGGTCAGAAGCCAAGGGCAGCTGGCACTGAGGCCAGTGGGCAGAGGCACATTTGGTTAGCATGGCCTGCGTCTGCTGCTTCAAACCACATTTGTCCTCGGGGGCACCACACATGTCCTGTCACTGCCCCACTGCGCCTGAGTGCTGCCCATGCAGGCACTTAGGATCTTCGTGCCGCTCCCAGCTGCCCGATGGGACACTGAGGCTGCAAGAAGCACTGTGTGTGCCGGTCCTGCTGGCCATGGCCGATGCCCTGCCTTTATTCCCCCTCCCACAAGTCCTGTCCCTTCCCAGCTGTTGGAAAGACTGGAGGGTGCCACCTTGGGGACTTCCCCCACCCCTGGCATGACGCACAGGAAACTCTCAGCCAGCCTGTGGCTCGGGGCCTGACGGGATCAAAGTTCTCAGTTGTCTGTGTGGGGAGAGAGCCAGGACAGCAGGAGGCTTCCGGTGGGTGAGTCAGCCGGCATTGGGCGCTGAGTCACCCGCTGGGCATGCCAGCCGGCTGGCTGCGCACAGGGGTGATGGCCTCCCGGCCGGTGGGTGCGAAGGAGCTGGGAGCCCAGCCTCGCAGGTTGGCATCTGGCTCTGAGCTGGGCACCGGAGGCGACGGCCTGCCCGGACCTCGGGCCAGGCTGGGACCCCCGGGCAGGCCCTCTTGGCCCCATGTCCGCCCCGCCCAGGAACTTCCTCTGTTAGGCAACAGCCCTGCTTCCTCTTGCTCACAGAGCAGGAGCAGTTGGTGGCGGCTGTTCACTGCTCTGGGCCCAGGGGCTCCTCAGGTTCACATGCACTGCTGGGGGCTCTGGAGGCTGAGGAGCAGAGGTGGTACAGGGTCGCCTAAGCTGGGAAGACGGGTAGGGAGAGGTGAAGACTAGTCAAATCCCAGCTCAGCCCCTTTTGCTGTGTGACGTGGAACAAGTCGTGCATGATACAATCACTGCACTCTGTCAATGATTTCAATCCCCTGGGCATGGCCCACTTTTTGGATGAGGGGCCTTGGTTTCCTTACCTGCCGAATGGGAGTGGGGACCCCACCTGCCACTCTTGCTGGCAGCCACAAGGATGAATGCACACAAACTCATTCCACTCTTGCTAGGGGTCAGATACTGGGCACAGCAAGGTTGTCCTCTACAAAGAGTCTGGCAGGACAGGAAGTGGGGGCAGAGCCTGAGCTTGCAGGGTGGATGGGCCAGCATTGGAATTCTGACTCACTCCACTGCTTACCACCTTCCTCACATGCCCTCTCTGACCCTCAGTCTCCTCTTCTGTAAAGTGGGTGTAAACACTCCTCCCTTGCAGGGTGGTCGTAAAGATTGGAGATAGTGTTTGTCAAACGAATGGCATCTGTTATTATTTTCTTACTGTTATGGTTATGGCAGTTGTTTCTTGGAGGATGAATGAACTGGACCAGGGCCTCTGCTGATGGACTTGGAAGCTCTGTGACGTGAGGGTTCTCTGGTTGCAGGGTCCTCTAATGCCAGCCAGAATGTACCAGGCTCTTTCCCCATTGGTCTACAAGCTGGAGCTGGGGGCTCCCGTTGCCTCTTGGGCCTTCCTGGGGAGGACCCCTGGGGAACAGAGAGAACGGGGTGCTACAGGTGTGCCTCCCCAAAGCATGGGGAGGTGTGGGATGGGGAATCAGGAGGATGGGAGCCTCTCAGGCCAGGGCTTCAATCGGTGGAAGTTCGTTAGTGTCAGGCGTGGTGCTGGCTGCAGGAACGCAGGGCTGAGCGAGAAGTGCCCTGACTCAGAGAGCTCCACCTGGGAAACAGAAGGAGGCCTTGGGAATAGTGGCTCTGAGAGTAGAGACCCAAGGCCAGATGTGCAGTGGACCGCGGGGTAGACCTGAGGGATGCCTTAGCAACCATGGGCAGATTCAGGAGGGGTGCTTTGTCACCATTTGGTCCCAGAGAAAGAACACGGGAGCAGCATGGAGGGTGCCACACTGAGCCCCATCCCAGACGGATAGGGTGATGAGATTGGCCTGTCGAGCTCCGGCAGTCAGGTTTGTGCCTCTTGGCCCTGCCCACGTAAGTCAGGCCGGCTTGCCCAGCTGCTTGTGTCGATGCCTCCACCAGCAGCGGCAGTGGCGACCTTGTAGGCCCCTCTGTGGCTCCCAGACACCAAGTTTGGGACCGAATCCGACTCCAGAGAGGGTGACGAGACTCACCTTGAAGCAGCTTTCGTCCCCCTCCCCCCAGTCCTGGCACAGGTCGCTGTCACCCCCCTCTTACCCTGAGTGTCTCTTTCTGGGGCATCATGACTGGGCAGGCATTCCAGGGGCTGCCGCAGCTTCTCTCGCCCCTCCCAGCTGCTGCCCTGCCCCTGACGGCTCTGTACCAACCGTACTGCCATGTCTGCGCTGGGCCTGGACCCGCTGTGTCGATCCCTCCTGGCCAAGCCCCCCAGCAAGTGGAACCTTCTATTTCTTTTTAATTTTGTAATTGTTAATGTATCTCAGACACCAAAAGAATATATAGAATGCACCTCTATATTTTAAAGAATGAAAATACAATGAATCCTGTGTACCCAATACCCAGCTAAAGTTAAACATTATTATACCCCTGAAGTCCCCCTGGAATTGCATCTTCCTAACAACTGTCCTGACTTTTTATAGTAATCATTTCTTTATTATTTGTCTATTTATTTTATTTAAATATTTAATTTTATTTTTAAATTCCTTTTTTGAGAATTTTTGTAAGAGTTTATTTGAGCCAAAATGATGACATATGTCAGGGGGTAAGATCGCAGATGCGCCCTCGTTGTTTTTTTAAATGGAACCCTAGCTTACATGTGGAATATTTAAGCTTACTGTCCTGCAGAAGCCCCGGGCCAGTGTCTACACCGTGGTCCACGGGGCTAGCACTGGTATGTGGTGGTGGGGAGGCCAGAAGCAGCCTGCTGGATTCAGGCCTGTCTCCTGCACTCATGAGCTGTGTGGCCTCCGTTTCCTCATCTGCATTATGGGGACGATACTAGAATTTAGATTGCAGGGTTGTTATGAGGATTCAATGGGTTAATATATGGGAGTGCTAAGTCTGGGGGCTGGCTCAGAGTTTGTATATGTGAGTGTTTGCAGCTGTTGTTGTTGTTGCCTTAGGTGAATCTTAAATTACTGGGCCCAGATGTGCAGTGCTCGGCCTGCGCAGGTGTGCTGACAGCCCTGACTTTCTTCATCTGCACCACTGTGCTAATGGCTCCAGCTTCAAAGGTTTGTCCTAAGGATTGCATGAGCCAGTGGGTGTGAAGTGACATGAGAGGGGCCTTGGAATTCAGTGCAGGTGTCTGGGCACAATTAGGAAGACAACAGGGAGCTAAGGAGCATTGTTGTACACCCAGAAAGTAGGCGCTTTGCTGGTGGTGGTGGTCAGTGGCTGCTGAGGCCTGGTCGGGAGGCCTGCCCATGGCTGCTCTGGGTGTAGGGGCTGGAGAATGTTCCCTGCCCTGTTTGTCCTTCTGTGGGTCTGTGACTTGGCCTTCTGGTCAGCCCCGAGCCCTCCTGCTACCAGCATAGCTTGGCCACCCCAGGTTGCTTGGGGCAGACCCTAGGATGGTGCCGCTGAACCCTTGATGGGTGACCTGGAGTTCTTCCAGGTGGGAGGGGCTGATTCTAGGCCCAGCTCTGTCCCAGCTCCCTTTGTGACCTCTTGAGTCTCACATGACCCAAGTTCTCATGTGACCCAAGGGAGCAAAAATACCCGCCTCAGGCCGCTGCTGGGGGTGAGAAGCAATGAGCTGTCAAGCCCAGGGATGCCATAGGTGCCCAATCAGGGCTGGGTGTGAACCTGTGCTACGTCCTAGTGTTTTTACCCCCAAGAATACGTTTTTAGGTATTTCTCCCCCATCGACCCCACGTGTTGTCAGATTTTGCTTTGATACTGATGATAATAAAAGCAAGAATAGCATTTGTTAAAGAAAGGTGCTTCCACGAACATTTTCCCCCGAGCAGGAGTGTGGGCCCATCAGTGTTCCCCGATAGCCTGCGGTGGTCTGGGTGATCTCACACTGGCCCCACATGGAGACCTCTGGGGGCTCACCCCACGAGCCCGCCCGCCAGGAGGGCCCGTTTCCCTGAGGCTCTGGGAAGGTTGCGGTCACTCAGGGGACAGCCTCTCCAGCCATAGCCGCTTGAAGCCTGGAACTTGGGTTCCACAGTCTGGGAACCCACTTGGCCCTTTGGGGGCTCACCCTGGCCCCTGGAGTCCCACCCTCCTGTCTGGGATTCCGCCTCAGTAACTGGGGGCCTGGGGGCCAGCGTGGCTCTGACACAACCCGTTTTGTGCCGCGGTTTATATTAGGATCTCATTTAGCCCCTCGTGGTTACCCAGCAATGTTTGTGTTTGCGTAGCGGAGTTCTAGGGGTACACAGGCCTGGCGGAGGGGCGTGACTTACCTGAGCTCACACAGGTCTGTCCTGGGAGCTCGGCTTCCTTACCACCCCCTGGCCTGTGCTCATTCTCTCCTGGAGGTCAAGGCCACTGTTCAGAGAGCGGGTCTGGCTTGCCCACGGTCCCACAGTAGCTCAGACATCCCGATGCCAAAGCCTGTCTGTCCTCACTTATTTTCTGTTCGCCTCTGCCAGAGTGGGTTGGGGGAAGCTTCCGCTGAGGTCACAGCTGAGGTGAGAGGAGCCAGGATCTGGTGGCCCCAGGAGAAACACCAGCCTGGGAGTTTGGGGCCTGAGGTTGAGTGCTGGTTGTGCTGATGCTCTGGTGTGTGACCTAGGCGAGTCCCAGGCCTCTGGCCCAGCATTTTCCCTCGACAGTGTCTGAGGCACCATCCAGTTCTGAGCAGGCCCTGCTGCTCGGAGCTCCGGGGAAGGACGACAGTGAGCCGGACTGCCCGCTTTAGATGGAGCGGGACACTGAGTCCCAGCCCCTCAGCAGGACATGGGGTTTAAATAGGGCTTTTCTTACTATTTTATTTACTTACATTTCAGTAGCTGGTCCTGCATGTGCTTAGGCATCTCAGAGTGACACAAAAAGGCAGTTTCTTGCTTCTCCCGGATTCCTGTATGAAGAGAGCAGCATTTTTTCTCTGTCACAAATTCTCCTCTCCTCCCCTTGCTCCTAATGTGCCTGAGACTCGACTCCGTGTCACCACAGAGAGAGTGCTCGCCCCGCTGTCCTGCTGAGGGGCCCACGGGACCCTCGCCACTCCAGGTGCCAGGCTCTTGATTTTATAAACCCTCGGCCTCAAGTGTCCTCATCTGTAAAATGGAGATCCCTGTATCCCTGCCTCTTGGGGCTGCTGAAGGGATCAAATGGGATACGATTCAATGTTCAGCACACGCCCGGCACACAGTAGGTGCTCACCAAATGTTGGTGGCTGTTTATTCTTTTTATCTTATGGGAGTTGTATCTGAGGGATGAGTTCCTTGAGGTGGGATTTCTGGGTCAATGGGGCATTTGGATAGTACTGAGTCATCCTCCAGAGTGGGGGCCCTGTGAGCCCACACAGCCACCAGCACCAAGGGGGCAGCCCCGAGCTGCCCTCCGTGCCCCACTGGCTGACTGCAGCCTCTCCCCCTTCCCTCCCTTCCTCCTGGCCCAACCGCCTATGCGTTTATTCCCTGTGCTTGGACCATCTTTGCTCCAGAGCTTTCCATGGCTGCCTCCTCATCCCCAAGTCATCCTCAGCTCAGATCTCACCTCTCAGAGGTTCTGGCGATGTCCCCGTGCCCTGCTCCCTTTCTCTTCAGAGCACTTAGCATTCTGTGTAAACATTACACACAGACTTTGTTGGTTCATTGTTTTGTGGCCAGCTGTTTTTTGGGGGCTGGATTTATTCTCATTTGTGAGGGCTGGGTGTGCATTTAGGTAGTGGAATGGCATCTCTGGCCTCTACCCACTGAATGCCAGTAGCACCCCCCCCCCAAGTTGTGACAATCAGAATGTCCTCAGACATTACCACATGTCCGTGGTTGGAGCATAGTCTGAGGAGTTCAGGGCCCTGTCTGCTCATTGCAGAACGGGCAGCTGCCGCAAGGCGGGCAGGCACAGAATCCTCCCCCCGTGCTTTGCAGATAAGAAAGGCTTGAGAGGTGGAGGGGGGTGCCAAGGGTCTCGGAGGCCAGGGCCTGGCCACCACACAGCTGGGAGAAGAGAGGGCAGTGCCACGGAGTTGAGCGCTCCCCCAGGCCAGCCCATTGTTCACTTGTGGGCTAGGGTACAGATGGTGCCTGTGCTAGGTGCCAAGTGTGGCACACAGAGTGCTCAGTAAACAAGAGAGCCCTTCCCCTCTTCCAGGATCTCTGGGAAAGGACGCCCCATACCTGGGGAAGATAGGTCTGTACCTGCTTCCTGCCAGTGCTTCACTGCGGCGGCCCCTGAAATCTCCAAAGGGAACTCTGAGAGGAGATACCGTGGGTCCGGGACTCGAGCCTCAGACAGATGTGAGCCTGATTGCCTGTCCTCGCTGCTGCTGTTTAATGGCTCTGAGCCTCAGCGGTCCTGTCTGTGAACTGGGTGCCCTGAGCACCTCACGCCAGTGGGGTTAGTGAGCAGAGACAATGAATGTCAAATGCGGGGTACAGCTTTTGGCTTTGACAAGCCAAAGCCAATAAACATTAGCTATCCAGGTGAGTCTGTTGCCTACCTAAAAGCCTGCCCCTGCACTTCTTGGGGTCTCAGCTTATACACCTGTGCAGTGGGAGTTGGTTGGCCTAGTTGATCTCTCTCTAAGGACCTCCACAGGATAGAGGTGACCAGATGAGTGTGGCAGGGGCTGCGAAGGGGTGCGAGGAACCTCTGGACACCTGGCCTCCCACATCTCTGTGGCAGTACGTGCTTCTTTATCTGATGGGCACAGACGCTCGGGGCCCAGGACTTCTCTGGTGGAATCAGAAACCAGGAGAAGCACTCTCAATACTCAAAAGTGGGAGTGAGAATAATCAACTGGGGGTATTGCTTTCGTTATCAGAAACTATGGGATAGGACTGAATGCAACATGGAGTGGGGGGCTCTCTTTGTGAGTGTAGGGCCTGGCAGGGTCCACGGAGAGGGGTCGTCCCACTCCTGCCCACCCCACCCCATGATGGACCTGAGAGACAGTGGCACAGACCAGTCTACTTAGAATCCCCCCGAGGCCCTGGGGTGGGGGAAGCAGCAGGGGTTAGGGAGGTCCCCTCTTAGGCTTTCTGGTGATGTCTGGTCATTGGAGCCGGATAGACCCGTCTTCCTGTCTGCTTCCTACCAGACACTCACTGTGTGACCTCCATGAAGTCTCTCCTCTCTGAACCCCTTGGTACAACAGACACGAGAAAACACTTCCCTCGTGGTGCTGCTGAGAGTATTAACAGAACGGCCATCTGGGGCTGAGCGCCTGGCGTTATCTTGGGTACTTTGGGTTTCCGGGTGGCTAAGTCTAATCTTCCATGTGTCAGGCACTGGTAAGGCATGACACTGATAACCTCATTGGATGTTCCTGATAACCCTGGGAGGTTGGTTCCTTATCCCATTTCACAGTTGAGGCCATGATGCCCAGAGTGGTTAAGTCACTTGCCCGAGGCCACACAGCTAGGAAGTGGCTGAGATGTAATTTGAACTCAGGATTCCTGGTTCCAATCAGTGCTCATAAGCATTTGCTAGCTGCCTCTCAGATAGTAACTACAGAATGGTGACTTGTGAGAAGTGACAGGAGAGAAGCCAGCTGGACACGAGGACAGCTGGTAAGAAGGGGACTTAGCTGGAGCAATCGGGAGACCCTCAGGTGAAAGGTGAGAATCATATAGCAGCTGGGACAAAGTCGCAAGGAAGAGCATTCTAGGCTGAGGGAACAGAACATGGCAAAAGCCCTGAGGTGGGAAGGAAGGAGGCTTATTCAAAGAATGGAGAGTGGGAGGAGATGAAGGCAGGGCTAATGCCATGGTGGGGGTTGTGTCCAAGTCTAGGGCACTTCTCTTTACCGTCTGTGTATCTCGGGTCAGTGGCTAAATTCCTTGTTCCTTGCCTGTGGTACTGCTGGGAGGCTGGTGTGGGCCCGGGACACACAGATGCCTGGCGCTGTGCCGACCTGCGCTGGGGGCCCTGCAAGCCTAGGCTGGCAGGCTTGTTGTGATTTGCCAGTGGTGGCCTATGAACCTCTGTTTGTTGTGGTGACGGTCGCCACAATGGGCCTGCACCTGGGCAGACCTGGGCTGCCTGGCCATCTGGGCCCAGTGCTGACGTCTGTGGCACACAGTAGCAGCTGGCGACCTGCAACCTGTTTCTGGGCTGTCTCTGTGGTGGCCACACCCACTCTCTCCCACAGCTGGCACGGCTGCTCCACGGAGCCATGTCACTCCAGACGTAGGCCTGGTGACCTTGACAGGCAGATGTGCCAGAAAGCCAGGACCACACTCCTCCCGCCCGCCCAGCCCACGTGCTCTCAGCAGCCTGTGTCCCTCCCCAGGCCAAGGGGAGGGCAGATGGGACCCCACCTTCACTGAGTGCCTCATGGCTCCCCACATCGTCCTCACCCACCTGGCCCCGCCACAGGTGTGGAAGCTCCCTTGATATATGGGGAAACTGAGGCTTGGTGAGCGGGAGCATATCTGATGACATTCTCAAATCCCAGGGCAGGAGATGTGTGTGCAGGCTAGAGGGGGGAAGGTGCAGGGGGCCAAGAGCAGTGTGGGAGGGCTGTGGCTGTGAGCCCCAGCACAACCCCAAGGGCTGTTAACTTTCAACATAAGATAGTTTACTTTCTAGTTACAAAAGTATCAAGTCAGGAATAAAAGGTAGCTATAATTCTTACTACTTAGGATGAAATTTTTCACCTTTGTGGAGAGGCCAACAGTAACCATGGTGACCATTTCTGGTCCGTTATAGAACCACCTACTGTGTGCCCTGCTCTATGCTGAGTGCCTCGCAGATGAGACCTCGCCTTGTTGGGCAGGTGCACATTTCTCCAAGCAACTGTTTTGGAAATTTGGAACCTGAAGTGCAGAGAGGAGGGTGCTGTGCAAGGTCTCAGCTGGGGTGCGAAGCTGGACTTCCTCAGGCTGCCCCATGCCAAATGCAGGGTTGGCAACAGCGGCCTGACCAGTGGCCTCCGCCCCAGGGCCTGTGTCCCCACCCCAAAGGTCAGTGTTGAACTAGTCTGACCCAGGAGCAGCACAGAACTGGCCTTGGGAGTTCCCGGCCCTGATGCCTTGGATATTCTGTTTGCTTCTTACTGTGTAGAATGTGCGGCCCGGGAGGCCCCTGCGGTCAGCATGAGATACCACGGTGCTTCCCACTGGGGAGTGGAGGAGGCCTGTCCCTCTGGCCACAAGGAGAAGCTCCCTGCAGGAGAGGGTGCTGTGAGCCGCTGGCCTGGCCCACCTGCGTCCCGGGCCAGAACGCTGACTCACTGTGCAGCTGCTGCACCTCTGAGCCTCAGTTTCCCCAAGTAAAGTGAAGTGAAGATCTCCTCCCTAAGGCTGTGGAGCATCTGGAATAGTTGGGAAGAGCCATGCGTGTGACCGGCAGGCTGCTGCTTTGATGGATGAAGGCTTGGGAGTGAGACCCTACCAGACCCTGACAACCAGCCACATTGCCTCTTCTGTAAAGTGGGGTGAAGACACCTCACATGCAAGGCTGTGATTGGGTGACTGGTATATCCCAGTGCCAGGGGAGCCAATGGCGGCTGCCCAGTGAGTACAGCTGCTTCTGCTATTAGTACTATTTGTGGAAACTGTTGTTTCCTGCGGCCTCTGGGTCAGGCCCTGGACAGGTGCCGTAGCTGTGATGCAGGCCGAGTGCTTTTATAAGTGCTTTATTCAGTAACTCTACCAAACAGGTGCTGTTTTTATCCCCGTTGCGTGGATGAGGACACTGAGGCTCAGAGAGGCGTGGGGAGTTATCTGAGGTTACCCACTCTGTATGGGGCAAAGGTAGGATTGGAACTTGGGGCGGAGAGTCCATGCTTTTGGCCTGACATCTGGGGGGTCCCTGGGGTGGCTTCTGTGGAGAGGCTGCAGGTGTCTGCTGAGCTCTGCCCACCCACATTATTGCAGATACTGGGACCCATGCTCACTGGCTGTTCTGTTTCCTGGAGGTTCATCTGCTCCAAGGACAGCTGGACCTGGGCTTCGTCTTCCCAGTGGCAGTTACAGCCCCATCCCATTACTTGATAGGGGTGCCAGGCAGCCTGGCTGCTGGGCCTGAGAGTGGGGCCACCATGCCGGGTTCACAGACGAGGCCCTGAGGCCACATGCTGGGGCGTGGAAGAGGCTGTATTTGAACCTGATTCAGAGGTGGCTTTGGGGCTGGGGTGTGCCAGTGCTTCCTGCCCACCCATGGCAGGTGGTGGCAGAGCCTCGGGGGGTTCTTAGTTCCCTGGTGGCCAGAGTGCATTATCAGTAGCAGTGTCAGGTGGGCTGGGAGGGCGGAGCAGGTGGCAGGACAGACTCTCCTGCTGGAACAGGAAGGTGGGAGGCATCGTTTCTGCTGTGGGTAGTTTGGGGAGTCATGGTTGAGTCACAGCACTGCCACTCACACACTCAGTGACCTGGGCAAGTCACTTCCCTTCTTTGGAAAATGGAGCCCCTCATCTGGGTGCTTGGGAGCAGGGGCTGCAGACTCAAGCCCTCCTCCCTCCTCCCCGATGGCTCCCTGATATCGTCGAATCGTCGAACCTTCATTCCCACCTGTGAGGTGATGCTGCACCTTTTTCGAAGGGTGGCCCCAGTGAAAGCTCCCTTTGCTGTGTCCAGCGCTCCATAATGCCGAGTCTTACTTAGCACCGGCCTTGGGCTGGCACCCGGCCCCACGTAGCTAGGTTGAGGGGCATGGAGCTCAGCCACAGTGGGGCTCTGAGAGGCCGAGCCCCGCACGCGTCCTCAGGGTGAGGGTGAGGGAGGCCCCTGCCTTGGGACTCAGGCCCAGTCCTGTGCCCGGAAAGGGGAGCCGGCTTCCTGAAATGTCCTTGGAGGGAGCAGCAAAGGCAAGAACTATGAAAGTGGAAGAGAAATGAGCACCCCAGGGGTTTCAGGCAGGGGCTCCCCAGCCTGCGTAACCTCCAAGCCTCCCAGCCACCCCTGAGGGTGGTGTTTGTGTTCTAAGGTGAGCGCTGGGAAAATCAAGGCTCAGAGAAGGTTTGGGCTGCAGAGCTGGGACCTGAAAGGAGCTTTGCTGCCTCAGAAGCCCCCGCAAGGCTAGCACCACACTGGGGGAGGCGTCTGCCAGAACAAAGCACCAGCGACTGGAGGAGCTTCATAGAAACTTACTGTCTCACAAACACCGCACTGTCTCTCCCTGTTAGGAAAAGCCAAGAGGAAGAAGGATTTACGGATCTCCTGCATGTCCAAGCCGCCCGTGCCCAACCCCACGTGAGTCTGCCTCAGTTTCTCCCCTGGCTCAGCCTGGAGAGGCTTCCTGGAGGGGAGCAAGCAGCAGGAAGTGTGTCCCAGGCAGTGTCTCCTGTGAGCTGGGTGGGGTGGCCGTGGGGGCTCATAGGCATTGTGCATTTGCTCTGTGCCCCTTCTTGCCCCATCTCAGAGATGGGAAAGACAGACATCTGCCTGGCACAGCAGACGCTCAGTGCCTAGGGTGAGGTGCCTTGAGGAGTGCCACCTCTCAGGGACAGGACTTGCTTCTGGTCCCTGTGCCAGCCTGATTTGCTCCTCTCATGGGCAGGGTGTGGTTCTCTCTGAGGCTCACAAGGTTGCTTTCTCCCTGCAGCCCGCCCCGGAACCTGGACTCCCGGACCTTCATCACCATTGGAGACAGGGTATGTGCTGGCTGCAGCCTGGGGCATGGCCTTCACGTTTCCGAGCCTTGGTGTCTTCATCTGACAGTAGGCCAAGCTGACCCCGTAAGGCCACTGGGAGGTAGCTGTGGGTGTCGGACAGAGCTGGGCTTTGGAGAGGAGCCTCGCTCCTCAGATGCTGGCTGTGTAACCCTGGGCCTCCCATCTAGAATGGGGACAGTGCTTGCCTCATGGGTCCCTGGTGAGTTTCCTGACTTCAGAGTTTGACCACCTGTGGTCAGGTGGGCAGGTTCCCATATCAGCCATGGGAACAGTGTGTGGAACATGCAGACTCCTGGCCCTACCCTTAGGGCCAACGCCTGGGAGCCTGCGTTCCATACGTACCTCCGATAATTTGGGCAGCAGGGACTGAGAATCCTGGCTCAGGGACCGCATTTAACTCACTGGACATGCTGAGGGGCTTCACGCAGACATCTCACTCTGGAGGCCTCTCCTTGGCTGGCAGCCCCTCTCAGGCTTAGTTTTCCTCCCCGACACGTATCACTGTTTCATGTCCAGCTCGCTTATTCCTTTTTGTCTGCCTCCTGAAATAGAAGGCACGAGAAGGAGTAGGTAGGCCAAGGTCACACTGCTCACTGTGAGGGCAAGGCCTTTGTCTTGTTCTCTCTGTGTCCCCAGTGCCTAAACAGGGACTTGTACAAAGTAGGTGCTCAGTAAGTGAATGATTCAGTTTCCCCATCTCAGTGGGGGTGGGGGGCAAGAGGGAAGAGACATCCATCTGTTGAGCTCCCTGTGCCTGCTGGGACGTCTTATTTATACCTCACAATAGCCCTTGGATATTGGTGCCTGTTTTATAAAAGGTAAGGTGAGGCTCAGAGAGGTTAAGTGACTTGTCTCAGGTCACACCGCAGGATTTAAGGTTGGTGCAGGATTTGAGCCCGTATCTGACTAACTGGCCATCTCTTTCCACTGCCCCAGCTGTCTCCACTGAGGTGTTAGGGCTACCTCCTGACCTTTGGCCACCAACCCTCTCCCTTTTCTGTCCCCCAAGAACTTTGAGGTAGAGGCTGATGACCTAGTGACCATCTCGGAGCTGGGGCGTGGAGCCTATGGGGTGGTGGAGAAGGTGCGGCATGCCCAGAGTGGCACCATCATGGCTGTTAAGGTAAGCAGGGTCCCACCCTGACAGGGCTACCTGGGCCAGGGGATACCCGGGAGGCAGCCTGGAGGAGGTGTGGGGTCTGCGCCTGCCTGTGAGTCCCCTCGAGCTCCCGGCCCTACCCGCCCCCTGCTGTGTGGCTCCTGAACCACAGCCTGTCACCTGCAGCGGATCCGGGCCACTGTGAACTCGCAGGAGCAGAAGCGTCTGCTCATGGATTTGGATGTCAACATGCGCACCGTCGACTGCTTCTACACCGTCACCTTCTATGGGGCCCTCTTCAGAGAGGTGCGGCTTCAGAGGGGGGGTGGGAGGTGGGTACTGGGCTCGGGGCGGGACCCAAGCTGCCCTGACCCCACCTTCCGTCCGCACCCCTGCCCTCGTCCATCAGGCCTGCAGCCTGCGCTTGCTCCCTTCCGGACCCCCAGGAGACATTTGCTAAGTGCCCTTCAGTGCCAGGTGCTGGGCACAGGAATGAAACAGGCCCTGCCCACTTGTGAGACAGCAAAGCAGGGCTCTTGAATGCTCAGGCCCAGGAGCCAGACTGCCTGGCTCCTTAGCTTCCTGCCTCAGTTTCCTCATCTATGAAATGAGGCCAGTAATTGTACCCACCTCACAAGGTTGTCACGAAGGTGAAATGATGTGACCTAGGGGCTGGCACGCAGTGTGTGTTCCACCAAGTTGTGTGACCACCTGCCTTACTAGTGACCTGGCCAGCAGGTTGGGGCTCTGCGCAGGAGCAGCCGTGGTGTGTGAGGGTTTGATTCTGGGTCTCTGGAAGAACCAGATGGCTGGCTGGGAGAGAATTCAGTGATGCCAAGGGGGTGTGGCCTGGGGGTGGAAGGATGGGCTTCCTCTGGAAGGCATGAAGGTCTGGTGTGGGGTGTGAATGGACACCAGGAGCCTGGGTTAGAGGTACTGGGTTTGCGATGGTGATTTGCCACCTACAGGTCAGGGGTGAGGTCAGCGCTGCCCCTGCCTGGCCTCACTCTCTGAGCACCTACGGGGTCCCTGAGCTTGCTGGTGTGACAGACCCACCAGTGGGTCAGTACCTCATCCGCTTGTCTGATTGGCTAAGTGTTCACTGCATGCCAGGTTCAGTCCATCTGTCCCCTTGCCACTGGGGGCACAGACACACACCCAAGCCTTGCTGCATGCTGAGTCAGAGCTAGCTGGGAGGCCCACGGGCCTGTGGATACCCCAAGGACATACTGCCCCAAGCCTACCCAGCAAGCTGTGCTGAAGGCTACCCAGGAACTTGCTGGGGCCTGGACGGGGTAGGCAAGGCATTGCAGGTGGAGGAAGGAAGCATCCACTAAGGTCGGAGCGGGGGTGAGCCATGTGTGTTGGGGCCATCAGGGCTGATGCTGGAGGGGCTGCAGAGCTGGGTCATGGAGCCGAGCTGCAGCCGGGTCCCTAAAGTCCCCATTGGAGGCACACGACCAGCTGTTTTAATCACTTCTCCCTGGAAATGGCCATAGAATTAGGGATCAGATAGGGGCTACCAGAGACGACAGAGCTGGCGGAGGCTGGTGTGTGGCCCTAGCAGTGTAGGCAAGCCTGGAAGGTGGAGAAGTGGGCAGGTCGGGAGATTGGGGAGGCAGGCTGGGAGGAGCTGGGAGCTCAGGAAATCTCTGTGCGTTGAAGAATGAGCAGATGTGTCTGCCGGAGGCCTGGCCGGCGCTGGCACCAGGGCAGGCTGCCAGGCACAGGTGCTGCCCCAGGCGGGCACGGGCTGACCTCTGGCGTCCGCCACAGGGGGATGTGTGGATCTGCATGGAGCTTATGGACACCTCCCTGGACAAGTTCTACCGGAAGGTGCTTGAAAAAAACATGACGATTCCAGAGGACATCCTGGGGGAGATTGCTGTGTCTGTAAGTGGCCTGCGTGGGTCGGGGGTTCCAGGTACATAGCCAGCGGCCTCAGCCTGCTTCAGCAGGCACCACGCCGTCTGACGGTGGTATCTTGGGCAGAACCGGGCCCCGGTATGGCCCTGAGCCTGGGCTCCTGCCCCCTCCCAGGGCTCAACTTCTTTACCCTGTGCCAGAGCCTTCTTGCTGAGGAGACATCGGAGTCGGGGGCTCCTGGAACCACACTGATTTGGCAGCTCCTGGGTCTCTAGGCTTTTGTGTGCAACACCCAAGATTCCTAGGCCACTTTTTTTATTTTTTTTTATTTTTTTTTTATTTTTACAGAGGTCTTTTATTTTTTTACACTTATGCCATGAATTCATAGGGAATGGGTTCCAGCAGCTCAGGCTCCTTTCCATTGGTTCTCACAAAGTGTGCTTCTCTGGGTGGGGCAGGCTGGCGTTTCAGTTGAACCCAGGTACCTTTCTCTTTGGCTTCCTTCTTTTTCTGATCATTTTCCTTTACCCGTTTCAGGAAGCTATCTCGGCTCTTAGAGTGCTTAATATGCTCAATACGAACATTAATTCTCTTGGCAAGAATCTTGCCCTTGACTTGTTTGTTTACAACAATGCCAACCGCATGCTGAGTAACATTGTAGACCCTTCCCGTTTTGCCATGGTAACATTTGTGGGGCATTCCTTTTTGAACAGTGCCCATTCCCTTGATGTCTACAATTTCACCTTTCTTGTAGATTCGCATGTATGTGGCCAAAGGAACAACTCCATGTTTTCTAAAAGGCCTAGAGAACATATAGCGGGTGCCTCTCCTCTTTCCCTTTGTGTTGGTCATTTTGACGAATTACTCCACCGCCCCGGCCACTGGGTCCCACGCAGTCTGCACAGTCTCGCTAGGGCCCCAGGGCACCGTCTTAGCGGCCAAAGGGTCAGAAGGCAAGGCCGCGCTTCCTAGGCCACTTTTAAAAAGGACGTTTTACAACTTTCTCATGCTGAAAGGTCCCTTAGGGAACTCAAAGAGGTACAAGCTAAGTTGGAAAGGTTAGCATCCAAAATGTTTGCCTTTTGAGGTTGAACGTAGCTAGCGGGCAGCAGCCCTGGGTTCAAGCATCCCAGCAGCCAAACCAAATGTGTATACCGGCGGTCCTCAATCCTGACTGCATCTGGGACCATGTAAAATATACCCATGCATAGGTATTGAGTCAGAATCTTTGGGGTAATTGCCCAGGCTCCCCCACCATGTCTTCCTGAGGGGAACAGCTCAAGCATGTTGTCCGCTGTCTCTGCTGACAAGGGGGAGAGGAACCAGGGAGGTTGCAGAATGGGTGGTTTTTACCCAAGAGCCTGGTAGGGGGTGGTGATGGTGCCCTGAGGGGGTCACAGGCCAGGGACTCTGCAGGGGTCTCCGGTACATCATTTCTATGGTAGTGGCTTGGGCCCAAGACCCTGGCTCACTCAGGTGAGCAGGAGGCCAGGTGTGTCAGCACCAAGGTTGCCAGGCCACTGGGGCGAGTGTTGGGATTCGGGCAGGAGCCTGGGTTAATGGGGGGCTGGGTATGTAAATGGCAGAGGGAGACAGATGGACACAGACGGCTTGTGTGGGGGGAGGGGTCTTATTGCCCTGTCATTGTTGATGTGACCGGAAGTAACATCAATCCTGTTTTCTCTGCTTCCTGTCCGGCATGCCAGATCGTGCGGGCGCTGGAGCACCTGCACAGCAAGCTGTCCGTGATCCACAGAGGTCAGTACCCGACCCCGACTGTCAGGGCGAGGCCCACAGTCTTCTCACACGCGTGGTTTCACTCTGTCCTGCGAGGCAGGTGGACCGCCCCCCTTTTACAAGATGACTCGGCTGAGGCTCAGAGGGGGGATAGGCAGGAATTTGCCTGCTGGGGTCAGTTGAGCCTGCTTCCCAATTTAGGCCACTTTCTACTTCGCCAAGCCATTTTCCTTGGCCTGCACCCCAGAACCAGTCCTACCCCCCAGCCACCTCCCCTTAGGATTGCTAGTACTTGGTAGGGACTGGATGGATTCTTGCCCTGGGAAGACTGACTCATTTTGTTTGGATGTATCATTTACATATTGTGAAACACAAAGATCTGTAGTTACTATTTGGTGAATCTGTTCAGAGTTTATACCCATGGAACTCCTGCCCCTGGCAAGATGCAGATGGAAATATGGAAACATATTTCCATCCCCCACCCCACCTCAGGAAGTTTCCTTGGCCCTTGCTGGCTGGTCCCTGCCCCCCACGTTCCCTCATATTCCTCGTCTGATTTTTCCCACCATAGATTGCTTTCTCTTGTTCCTGAACCTCTTAGAAATGGACTCACATGCATGTTCCCTCTGTCTGGCCTCTTTTACTTGGCCTAGTGTTTCTGATCCATCCAGGTTGTGTATGTTGTAGTTTCTTCTTTTTCATTATTAGTGGTTGTCTTACCCCAATGTATTGCTTTTTCACAATGTTCATTAGATTAAGCCCCCTCTGGCCACTTCATCCCCTAGCTGGCCATGTCATCCCCTAGCTCTCCACTCTTGGCAGTTCAGCATGGAACTGAACCTGTCAGTCCTTTTTCTGTGCATTTCTGTCCTTATACACGTCCCCATGGAAATTACATGGCATGTGTGTGTGGTGTGTGTGCGTTTGCTGGAAGATTCCCTGCTGTGTATCCTGCAGCCTGCTCTGTGTGACCCGGAGTCGTGGGCTCCATGTTTCATGCAGACGCGCCTCCTGTGTTTTAGCGGCTGCCCTGTGCTTCCCGGCTGAATCTGCCGACTTCTGGGCGTGTACACTTGGGTGGTTTTCGGGCCTCGCCCTGTCAGTGATCCCCACCCCCAGCCTGGGAGGACTCCAGAGCGAGGGTCATCCTGGGAAGTGGGAGTCAAGTCCTGGCCGTGAGGTCCCTCGGGAACTCTCGTCCAAAGTGCTGATGATGGGCGCCGGGACGCCGTCCTGCAAAGCAGCAGAAGCCCGACTTCCTTACCCACTGGCGGCTGGGGCACGTCCTCACTGTACTGCCACCTCTTGGAGCCTCAGTCCCTCATCTGCTCCCTGGGCATTTGTGGTGTAGGAGGAGCCCGGTGCCCTCCAGCCAGGGCTCCCGGGGCTGAAAAGGGGTGTTCTGTCTCTGGCAGATGTGAAGCCATCTAATGTCCTCATCAACAAGGAGGGCCATGTGAAGATGTGTGACTTCGGGATCAGCGGCTACTTGGTGGATTCCGTGGCCAAGACGATGGACGCCGGCTGCAAGCCCTACATGGCCGTGAGTGGTCCCCTGCCACCCAGGGCCTCGGCCACGGCTGGGGGGCAGGAGAGGACGCACCGAGAGATGACTGTCAGGTTACGTCCTCTGTCCAGCAGGGACGGGGCCGCCCGAGACCCTGCATTTCCTGCCACAGCGGGGCTCCCCTGCCACCCGGGCTGCCCACGTAGCCCCTCTTACCCATTATTAACTGTGTCCTAAGGGTTCCTTTGGATAAGCTTCATGGACACCCATGCGGAGGCGACTTGTGGGTTCTGTGCAGGTCCCGCCCAGTCCCTGGGGTCCTGTAGGTACTTCTCCCAACCCCCACCCCCCCGGCCAGCTTTGGCCTTCACTACGTGACCCTGGCCCTCGCCGGCCTGTTTCCTCATCTGTCCCATAGGAAGGTGGGATAGAATGAGCACTGACCCCGCAGTTTCAGGTCGGGGAGGCAAGACCTAGGTGAGGGGGCTTGGGCCGCCCATGCTCTGGCCCCTCCCCATAGGTGTGTGTTCACGCCCCACCGGTCTCTCTTCCAGCCTGAGAGAATCAACCCGGAGCTGAACCAGAAGGGCTACAACGTCAAGTCCGATGTCTGGAGCCTTGGCATCACCATGGTACTGCCTGGGGCATGGGACCGCCTGGCTAGTCGGGTGGGGTAGCCAGTCAGTGAGCTGTTCGGGGCCTATCAAATAGTTGAGGCCCTGGAAGAAGGCGTTGGGTTGGTTCACAATCCGAGAAGAAAATGTGCCGTCGCCAGTTACAGTAGATCAAAGTATGTCTCACTGCATGTGACAGTAAGCCCTTCCCTAGTGTGAGGGCTGCTGTGCCCTTCATGAAAGTTCTCAACAGCTTAGGATTACTTGTCTGTTGGACTTTCCCCAGAGCTCACGGTGCTTAAGGGACCTCATGGCCAGGACTCGACTCCCACTTCCCAGCCAACCCCAAATTAAGTGAGGCCCTGGTATAAAAATAACTTTAAAAGGAAAATGGTAAAAATCTTTAAAAATCGTTTTTACTGGTGTTGAAGTTATTATCATTGTAATCCTTGTCGTCACTGTGTCACTAACTTTAGAAGCTGTGTCTCTTTCCAGTGACTGGGAAAGGGTCACAATCATTTTGTCAGTGACGTGGAACTGGGTGATATCTTCAATTTTCCTTAATACTGCTGATACATCACTTTCCAGTTCAAGTGTTTTTCCTTTTGAAGCAGAAAGGAATATTCTTAGTCTAAAGGTAGATACTCTCCCTGCAGATAGAAGTTTTCTAACTCCTCAGTTAAGAAATAAGAAGACCAAGTTCTTGCTATATTTACAGGCGACAGACAACTGGTTGGATGTTAGAAAGCCCACTCATAAACACCGCACACATACACTCGTCCCTGCTTGCTTCCCTCCTCTGACCCTCCCTTCCTTCCACCTCTCCATGCATCATTATTGTGGACCCACCACAAGTTGTCACCACCTGTTGTCTCTGGTGCAACTTGGAAAAGTGTGTGCTAGGTGTATATTTCAGGTACCAGATGCTGCAGAACAATCCACTTCTGGGCCTAGTGACTCGAACCAACAACTGTTCATTTCTCGTGTTTCTGCAGTCTGGGCTGGACTCAGCTGGCGGGTCTTCCACTCCACCTGGCTCTGGCCGGGGTCAGGTGTGGGGTCACAGCTGAAGTCAGGGCTGGCCTGGGCTGGAAGGTTCAGGAAGCCGTTACAGACTGGGGCTTGCACACAGCTGCCTTCGGGCTGGCTGCTCGCTGGGTATCCTCATAGCAGGCGGTGAGGGCGGTGGAAGTCTTTCATGGCGACTGGCTTCCGGGGACTGGCACAGCATCACTCTGCCTCGTTGTGCGGGCCAAAACAAGTCACAGGCCAGCCAGCTTCAAGGGAAAATAGACTCCACCTCTGGATGGGGGCACTGGTGAGGGCACGCAGGGAGGAGACGCCATGGTGGCCACGTAGGAGACTCGCTGCCATCACGCAACGGGCTCGGTTCCCCCCACAAGTTACAAAGTAATAGAAAAACAATATAAAAATACAGAGGATAAAAATACAAAAGGGACAAAAATCGCCCTGGTTGTTCCACTCCAGATACACAGCCCCTTCTCCCATGTCAATTGCCAACACTCTGCATTTCCTTCTAGGTGTTTTGCCTCTGTAAATATATATGCATATCTAGTTTATACATAAATACCATATGTATGTATATATATAGTTTTTATTTTGCTGTTTTCACTTAGCCTCATATCATTCATATTTCTCTGGATTGTTATAAACCCTGATAGGACTCTCTTCCAAAGACTTTACAACTATCTGCCACTATGTAGTCAGCCAGTCTCCTAATTCGGGACATTTCACGTGCTTCTTTTTTATCTCTTTACATTTAAAATCGCTGGTCATCCTGAGGAAGCAACTGGTGAACATTGTGTGCCAGGCTCTCCCCTGTGGGTGGTCTCCCTCCTGTCCTGTCTGAACCCACCCTGGGTAGCTCTCTGCGGTCACTTGACCACAGCCACGGAGCATAAAGGGCATTTAGCAGAATAATATTTGAGAAGGCTTTCAGCCATAATGGGTGTCGATCGAGTGCTGATCACGTGAACTCGTCTGTGGTGTCAGAGGACACCTCACCGTAGAGACTCAGCTGCCCTGTAGCAGGCTGGTCCTTGGCGCTGGCTGTTTAGACTGCTTCTCAGTATTTACTATTACACATAACTACCTCGCGCAACTCTGTGCCTCGAGGCTGTTTTTGTTTTGTTATCCATTTTTTGAGCTCTTTAGAAAAAATTACCAGGAAATGGATTACCATGTCGAGGGTTTGGCCATGTTTCCATTTTCCTAATTATAAAGACTGGTAGGCCTCTGGGTCCTTCTCTGCCAGCCCATGCAGGATCCTCACTTCTGCTTGTTGGAATCAGTGAAAATTCTAGGAAAGAGCAGACTGAACTTGTCCTGTAAAAACTCACACGCAGAATCACATCCAGTGCACACCCTCCATCTGTGTGGTGTCTTTATATCTTGGCTGAAAGGGTCCTCTGGCCTAATGCAAAGGCTTTTTTTAGCACAATAATAGTGATCTGTTCAGGCGCCAGTTGCCAACATGAAGCATTTGTTTGAGCTGAGGTATCGTCTGGTCATTATGGTCATTATGCCCTGTCACTGAGAAGCCTCTGTGCTGTTTCAGACAGGGCCCTGTCTGTTGTTTTCATTTCGGCTGTCAAAATCGGAACTCTGAGTTTGTCGTAAGCGAGCCAGTTTTTTCCACAAATGACTTCCAGCCCACTGCAGGCAAGGCACAGGGCTAGATGCCTGGCATGCGTGCAAAGGCTGGGTGGCCCCAGTGTTGCCTGCAGGGAGGTCCAGGTCCAGCAGCATTGATGAGGCCATGGTGGCCACGTGCCCAGGGGTCAGGGAGAAACAGTGGTGGGGCAGAGGGGAAGGCTTCTTGGAGAGGAGGCGTTGGAGCTGGGCCTTACAGGATCCCGGGGGGTGGGCAGTGGGGCTGTGGACGAGAAACGGCTGCAAACTTCAATTCCTGAGGGGGCCTGGAACATGCTGTTGCAGAGTGAAGGAGCCGATCTCATGTGGGTCTCATGGTCCAACATTCCTCTCCAGCCTTGGGGGAGAGACAGGCGTATGGACATCATTTCATTTCCTGTTTGCCTTGTCTGTAATAACAGCCACCCAAATCAATGGCAGCAGAGACTAAGACATGGAGACATTAGGGCGGGGCGGGGCCTGTAGTGAGTGAACAGTGAAGCTGTTACCTGTCCGAGTTCCTCTGCTGACTGGTACCTTGTTGGAAGGTGGCCCAGGGCTGCCAGCCCCTCTTAATTTTTCCACATTAGCTGGAACCTAGGTTTTTATGTAAAATTTTCGGAATTCAGATTTTTTCAAAACCCGAGGATGGTAAAACCAGTCACAACCCAGGGCAGGATCTGCTCTGTGAGCTATAGTCTGCTGACTGGGTCGAGCAGCCAACTGCTGTGTCCACCTAGCTTTCATCTTTGGTTTGATGTCACATGTCAACTCCTCGACCTGCCTCTCGGCCCAGCTCCAACTACTGGGCCAGGACAGGTAGGTTCTGAAACTGCCCTGCTTCTGGGTGCAGTGTGGATACATCTGATTCAGTGCCACTGTCCCCACTGCAGATCGAGATGGCCATTCTACGGTTTCCTTATGAGTCCTGGGGGACCCCGTTCCAGCAGCTGAAGCAGGTGGTGGAGGAGCCGTCCCCCCAGCTCCCAGCTGACCGTTTCTCCCCCGAGTTTGTGGACTTCACTGCGCAGTGGTAAGTCTCCAGCCCTGCACTGGCCAGATCCCAGCTCCTCCCTGGGCCCAGTCCCCTTCTCCTTTAGCAAATAACCCCCAAACAACCTAGCATCAAAATGTATAAGGCAGAAAGCGAGCACAAGGAAAACAGGGCAAATTATGGTCCTAATGGGGATTTTAATACAGTCCTAGATGTGGAGAGACCAGGTAGACAAAAAAAGAAACCAAAAAGCTTATAGGATTTGAATTGCATAAAGAAAGTTGCTTTTATTGATGTTTAGAACTTTGTACCAAATTAAAGAATGCCTGTGGGAGCCTTATAAAAATTGTGTTTGAGGTTACATAGGAAAAGGGAAAAGGAAAAAGGCAAAGTCATACAGGCCGCATTCCCTGCCCATGATGAAATAAAACAAAAGTGCAACACTAAAGAGGAAAAAGCTACATGGAAATTCAAAGTAAATTCTTCTGCCTCACTCTTGGGTTATGAAAGAGATTTGACAAAATTACAATATATTCAGAAGTGAAAGACAGAACATAAGATGTCAACATCTGTGGGTTGTGGGTAGAGATACTCAGGGGAAAAATTGTAGCCTTTCTTTTATTAGGAAATAAAAGAGACTGAAAACAGTGAGCCTTGCAGTCATCGGTCACTTGGACCCCTTTCAATTGGGGCCTTTCCTCTCCCAGGACCTGTGATAGGAATTTCCCCTCCTGTTAAGGACACCAAGGATGCGATTGTTACTGGTAGCATTTCCGTATCAGTTTAGTATTAGGGTGTTTGTAAATTTCCTAGATCGCTGTAGAGACAAGAAGGCTGTCACTCCAAGAGGCAGAGAACTTGGTCCAAGTCTATAGTTCGCATCCACAGATCCCACCCCGCTCTTGGGAACTCCCCAGAACAGTCCCACCACTTCTTTCCTTGAGCCCCAGGAACACACATGTCCCCTTGCTGTGCTGTCAGAGTTAAGCCCAGCTGGCTTGGCCAGCCTGGAGGAGCTGGACTTGCCTCCTCCGTGCCAGCCTGACCCCAGCGTGCCCTGTTCTCTCCTAGCCTGAGGAAGAACCCTGCAGAGCGCATGAGCTACTTGGAGTTGATGGTGAGTGTGGGCGGGAGCAGCACTGGGCAGCTCTGGGGAGAGGGCTGCGTCCGCGAACACAGCAGTGGGCAGCTCCTCTGGCTTGCTCCTGCATTAATTCATTCAGGTACTCAGTCACTCATTTGCTCACGCCTACGCTGGCTGCCTCCGTCCTCCTCCATGCCAGGCCCTGTGGAGGGGCATACAGGCGGTGCTGTGACAGACAGTGCAGAAGGATTGGGGTGGGATCGGCTGGTTGACCATTTTATCCAAAGGCATCAGGGGAGCCTTCACAGAGGAGATGTGATTTGCACTGGGCTTGGAAGGATGACTAAAGATTTATCTACTGATGGAGAGGGTGTTCCAAGTGGAATGCCCGTCATGGGGAGAGGCCTTCAATGTGGGGAAAAGAGAGTTTAGTGTGGCTGGAGGACAGGTACAGGAGGTCTGAGGAGGAAGCCATCACCGTTGTCTCTGACAAGGAGGGCCTCCTGGGGGCGGAGGTCCTAGAGGGATGAGTAGGAGTTTGCCAGGCAGAAGGAGCACATGGGCTGGGTGGGACTGGTTTGGGGGGTGGGGGCACCTCCACCTTATGCCTTCTCCTGTTCCCCACTAGGAGCACCCTTTCTTCACATTGCACAAAACAAAGAAGACAGACATCACTGCTTTTGTGAAGGAGATCCTGGGAGAAGACTCATAGGGGGCAGGGCTTTGGACCCCACGCTGGCCCTCTAGCACCCCTCTGCTAGGGCAGTGCTTGCCCACACCCATAAGCTACTGCCACACTGGCCTTGGGCATTCCAGGAGGAATCGAAGGGGCTGCTCCCAAGTGCCAAAGAACCAGACTGTCGGCGCCCCCTGCCAGGCCCACTTGGGGCCCAGCAGTGCCTCTGTCAGGCTACTCCAAGGACCCCAAGTCTCCATCCCCGGAGGCCCTGGACTTGGAGGGGCCTGGATGCCCCTGCCAGATGCTGCTGCCCCGCACAGAGAAGGCAGCTGGTGCCTGTGCACAGGCCACTGCCTTGCCCAGCCCTAGATGCCACCTAAGTTGTATATTTTTTTCTCTCTCAACTGAATGGACTTTGCACACTTTGATCCAGGGTGGCCACACCTCTGTCCTGGCATCAGTAGGGGGGACACAGGGATGAGCCACATGAATCCCCCTGAGCCTACTATGAGAGCGACGCCACAGTTGTCCAGGCCTTCAGCCAGGCAAACGGCCTCTAAGGGGCACCAAAGACACCTAGCCTCTGCCTGCCACCTCTAGGGGTGGTGGTTCACTTTTAAAAAAAAATGTTTTCTTTTCTTTTTTTTGTTTCTTTTGCTTTGTGGGTTTGGCTGGTTTTTCTTGCATGGTTTGGAGCTAGTAACTTTTCTGCCACCCCCTAGGGGACCAGTAGGCTGAGACCCACCCTCTCTGCTCAGGCCAGGGTCTCGGAGGATGGGCCCAAGATCTCTCCTCGGAGAGGTGCTCTTCTTGGGAACCAGCTTGATAGGGGCTATGGATTTGCTTTTGGTGTTGTTTAAAAAAAAAGAAAAAAAGAAAATATATTTTTTGAAGAAAGGACTACCTGTCCTGGGTCCTATCCCTGATGACTTGGGGCGGTTACCTGATTGCTGTTTTGATTTTAAAAACAAAAGTGGGTCAAAAGGTTGTGTGAGACTGTGTGTCACAGCGGCGAGCCCCACATTTCGGTGAAGATCTGAGGCCCCTGGAAGGACCCATTCCCCCTGGGATGGGGCCAGAGCAGTGTGATCGGGGGCTTGCTGACCTGCCAGGGCCCTGCATTTGCACATCTGAGGACACCGATGCTCCCAGGCCCGTGACGAGGCACCGGGCCCTGTGCTGGACACAGGCCCAACCACTGGTGGGGTGCCTGTCTCCCTGTCATCGAAGAGCGCCTCACCAGAGGCACAGTGATGAGCACTGCTGGGCCTTGGTGTTGTCGCCTCATAGAGGGTGTTACGTTATTGTCTCAGGTTATGTTTTATCCCCAGTTTACAGATGAGGAAACAGGCCCAGAGACGTGAAGTAACTTGTCCAAAGCTACATAGCTTGTAAGATGGAGAAACTGAGTCTTGGGGACAGATAGTGGTCCCCTGGAGAGGGCTCTCAAGGGAGTGGTGGCAGCTCAAGGAAGGCCCCTCCTTGCCAGGGTCATCTGGGTCTGTCGTCCTTGAAGCCTGGGTTTGGGCAGAAATGGTCCTCCATCCTACTTCAGCAGAAGGGAGTTTATTTGCTCATGGAAGCAGAACAGCTTCAGGTACAGTTGGATCCAGGAGCATGGTTAATACCTTGTAAAACTTGTGTCCACCTTAGCTCTGTTTTCTGTCTCAGTTTCATACTCATGGGGACAAGTCAGGACCCAGTGGCTCCCACCAGCTTAGCAAAGGGGTCCAGGGCTCCAGCTGAAGTCCCAGGGTTGGCTTACTTGGTGGGAAGGGGTCACAATGCACATCCCCGAGCTAGTCACAAGCCAGAGGATCAAACACGGAGTGAGGAGGGGAGTCAGCCTCCCCACATCTTCAAGTCAGAGCAGGGCCTTCCACGGGAAATTGGGGCATGTTCCCAGGAGAAGGAATGGATCCCCTTGTGGTCCATCTCTCTACCTCAGTCCGCCACTCCTCTCATCCTTAGCGCAGCCGGCAAACAGCCCTCAATCTGGGACAGGCCTCTGCCTGTTAACACTTCTGCAGCACAGCATTTAACAATTTCAAGGCGCTTTTCTGCCCGCCCCTTCCTCCACGATGACGACTTGTTCTCTCCTCCGGGCCTTTGCACCGACTGTACCGTGTGCGTGGAAACCCCTTCCGCACCATTCCTGGTCTCCCATGGCACCTTCTCAGGGAGGCCACCCCCGCACACCTGGGCCAGCCAGTCTAGCCAGTCTATCAGCTTTATCTGGGCAGATTTCATCTGCCACTATTGTGTCCCCAATGCCGACACCTAGTAAGTGCTCAGTCAACATTTGGTCAATGAAAACACGAATGAATGAATCCCGAAGCCGCCTGTGTGTGTGGGTGTGCGCGTGCGCGGATTGGCGCGCGTGCGAGTGTGTGTGCGCGCGCGCGCGCGGGGCTGTCCTCGAGCTCGCGCGCTCAGGGCAGGCGGAACCTGAGCCCCGGGGCGCGGCCCCAGTCGTGCCTCGTGCAGCCACCAGGCGGCGGCAGAATCCCGACTTTGACCCTCTGGCCCGAGGCTGTGGCCTTCGAGGGCTCCCTCCGCCAGCTCTCTGCCCCCAGGACCCCAGAGCGGGCAGGGTCCCCAGGTGAGCCAGGGGCCTGCGCTGGGATTCCGACCCGCTCAGCTCAGCTCAGCTCTCTGCCCTTGCACCGTCAGCTGACTGGCCCACCTGTGCGCGTCCTCCCCACCCCACGTCCATGCGTAGGCCCTGTTGGGCTGATGCAGGGTGACAGGGCGGGAGTTCTCATGCACAGATTTTCATGGGTGCACAGCCTTCTAGAGCTGGCAAATAACTCTACAGTGTACAAAAGACTGCAGTTTGCAAAGCCCTCTACAGAATACAAAGCACGTTATCGTTTACCAAATAGTTTACTTTGCCAAGCAATGGCCAGATTAGAAAGCACCTTAGGGTTTGCAGATTCTTCACATTAGTTCAAACACTAGTTGTTTGCAGGTTCAGTGACTATTTCATAGACCCTTACAGCTATTTACAAAGGTTGTCCAGACATCCAAGTCGGGGAAGCAGTGCGCAGATTGCTTTGACGTTTACACAGTACCTGTTCAGTCCTGTCCCTTGACAGTTTATGCAACTAATGACCTCAGTGAAGGCTCCCCACCATGCGCCTTGTCCAAGTAGCAGGGCCCTCTTACCTGTCCCCAGGCTGTGAGGTGGAAGTCACAGGCACAGGGGCTGGACCGAGCCCTTTGCCAAGGCCAGGTGTCTCCATTGCCCTCCTGGCAGCAGGAGTTAGGCAGCCACATGGCCCAGACCAGGGCTAAGGAGTCTTTTCTGGACTAACAACGGGGCAGGGGCACGTGGACTTTCTGTTTCAGTTACGGTTGTGAGAACCTCCTCATCAGGCAACGTAAACAATGCAACATTCAGGCCCAGTCTTGAGTTGGGAGGCAGCCCCTACGGGAGGATTTGGTGAATTGCCTTCTGGGGGCCAGGGAATGCAGCCTCCTTGTTAAACATCAGCTCAGTCTCTCCTCTCCTCAGGATTGTGCTGTGGCTCCTAGCTTCCCCAGTCCACGCCTCCCAATGGCCCATAATGCCCACACCAGCGGGCCCACCTGGACTGCCCTCCCAGTCCTCTCCTAGTTGCTCCCTGAGCTTCAGCCCCTCGTGCTCCAACACATCAAGCCCAGACCCGCCTCAGGGCCTTTACACTTGCTGTCCTCTCTGCCCAGAATGTCTCCCCTGGGATGTTCTGCTGTCTGGTTCAGACATCTGTGCTCAGACACCACCTCCTCACAGAGGCCTCCCTCACCTCCCATCACTCTATCCCCTCACTGTGCTGTATTTCCTTCAGATTTATTTTGTAAACAATAATATAAATGGAGCCACTTCAAAATGGGGACAGCGCTGCCATGCCAGAGGAACCGCCTTGCATGTCTTATGCCTCAAATTTTGGAATGTTAAAAACAGGGCAAAATAACCTTTGGACTGGGCCGAAGCAGCCTTGCTTCCCAAAAAACTGCAAAGATAACAAAAAAGCAGATATGACTATAGGACTGATGACTACCGGAATGAAAATTAAAAACATTGTTTAGAATTAGCATCACTATGTTATGTTGTCTGCTCCAATAGAAATGCCTTATTTCTAGTGATGTAATTGTTCCTTTTCCCTTTCTCATATATACCCACTGCTTTTTCTCCTAATCAGAACATTAGTTGGGCTTCTGCCTGAATCAGTGCTTCCTGAATAGCTATTCTTATTGATCTCAATAAATGCTTGTTGCCTCTCACTTTGAAAGGCCCCTTTTATTTTTAGGTTAGCAATTTATTCACACTGTTGTCCGCTGTCCACCTCCCCCACTAGATTGGGAGCTCTTCTAGGATCAGGATAAGTCTGTTTTGCTCAGAGCCTGACACAGAGGGTGCCATACTTGGGAAATGGCAAGCACAGGGAAGGTGCCCTCCAGCCCCAAGACCAAGTCCTGAACCAGGGCAGTGGGGTCCAGGGAGCTGGGTCTGCTTACCGTGCCAAGGTTTGGGCCACATTAAAGTGTATTCCCCAGCTCCCTTTTTAAAGCCTGTCCAGTAATTCTGGCCCAGGGAAGGGGAAGGGGCCAGCAAGTGTCTTCACCGGCTTTATCTCCGGCTGTGTGAGTAGGGGCAGTGACTGAACTGGCAGGGCTGGTGTCATCTCCTCTCCCAGCAGAGACTTAACAGCACCTGGCTCGGCCTCCATCTAATGCACAGATCCCTTCCCAGCCACCAGGGGCTGCAGAGTTTACACATGAGGCGCTCACGTCACAGGCCTCAGGGAGTAGAACCAGGACAAGAAGAATCTCTGATTCCTCCAGGAATCGCGTCTCAACGGAAATGAGCTCCCCATCGGGGTAGGTGTGCAAGCAGAGGCTGCAGCCCCTGGTGGGGTGTGGCTGGGAAGGGATCTGTGCATTAGATGGAGGCCGAGCCAGATGCTGTTAAGTCTCTGCTGGGAGAGGAGATGACACCAGCCCTGCCAGTTCAGTCACTGAACTGGCCCCTTCCCCCTTCCCTGGGCCAGAATTACTGGACAGGCTTTAAAAAGGGAGCTGGGAAGTAAACATTAATCTCAGTTCCTGGGACTGCTGTGAAATCTGCAGGCACACAAGTGAGCCTTGCCCTCAGACACAGAGCAAGGCTACCCCACGTCTGGGAGATTAGAGCACGTAGTCATTCAGTTCCTGGCTTTGGTGCTGCTCGCTGTGTGGCCTTGAGCTGGTCGCCTCCCTTCTCTGAGTGCACAGTCCCTAGTCAGTACAATGAGGGGTTTGCCTTGTTCCTGGAGAATCTTCCCAGGACTGTTGCTGAGTAAACATAACTGCAGCCCCCCACCTGCCCTCTTGGAATGTTCTAAATGCTCATTTCTTTGCCTCTTGTGAAAGCCATTGTGAATCCTTTTGGAAACCAGGTGTACACAAACATCAGCTGTCTTGTGTTTGTCATAGCTTGTCTATCCTCGTGCCCAGGGAAGTCAGGCTCTCCTGGAAGTTGCAAAGGCTCGGCCAGGGTCCAGCCCTGCCCAAGTGTCATGCAGGGTCTCAGCTCCCGCTCCCTGCACAAGAACGCAGGACATGGTGAGGCCAAAAAGGAACACCCACGGAGCCATAGATGGGGGAGTCATACCACTATATTCTCGAGGCGGCTGCGTTGAAGACACAGGAAGCAGGAGCCACACGATCCACAATCCACTGTCCGTTTCTCTGCCTGCCAACCAACCAGCGCAGCCACAGCAGTTACATCAGTGGCTAGTTGGCTCACTGGTTACAGCTGATGACCATCTACTACCCGAGCCAGCACCTTTCCACATGAGGCCGAGAGCCTGGAAACTGCTTTCTGGGACTCCGTCCCCACACCAAGGCAACCCAGACAGTGAGGCAGAGCCAAGTGAGCCCAGGAGTCCCAGGAGTCCTGCCACACTCCCCACCCCCCGCCCAGGCTTCACCCACCCCAGTGAGCCACCTGCTAAGCCTGGTTTAGCGGCATCCACCCCCTCCAGCCTTGCAGAAGCTGTGGACTGCTCTATTCCTGTCCTGGACCGGCCTTGTGGTGGGTCTTGTGTGGGAGGAGGCTTGGGAGGCAGCAGCAACTGTGATCTCTGGTTGGGGAACCCAGGAAGCTCTTCCTTCCCCAGCTCCCTAAACTTCCACAGTTCCCGATGCCCAGGGATCCAGGGAAAGGAGAGCCAGCATGGATTCTCTACAGCAGAGCCTTGTCTAGATTGTTCTCTACGAGGCGTGGCACGTGGGAGCACCTACTGTGTGCCGGGCAGCTTCTAGAACTGGAGCTCCAGCAGGAGTGACACAGACCGGGGCCTGCCCTGGCAGGTGTGAGGGCATCAGGCGCAGCAGCAGCAGACTCACAGATGCTTCAGGAAGCGTCCTCTACTTTTTTTCATTACCACTCCCTAAGGAGAAACATTGAATTAAATCAGCGAATTAATTAAATTATTTCAATTAATTAAACTTAATTACACTTATTTAAATTTAATTTCTTCTTAGTGAGAGTTACAATACAAAGGGATACGATTTTGTCGTGTAGTGCCACAAATAATTGTACCATCTACGTTTTTTTCACTCTCCCGAGAACCCACTTTTGCCTCCCTTGAATATGGATGGCTAAGAAAATTATAAACGACTCAGTGCTGTGAAAGAAAAGGGGGCATATGAGAGTGGGATCCTTACTGGATGCTGGTCATGGGAGACAGCCCATAGCTCCAGAAGGTTTCATGTAAGGGGGGAGGGCAGCAGCTGGAAGAGTAGAAATTAAGTAGATGAGGAGTGGAGAGCATGCCAGGGACCGCCTATGCAAAGGCCCTGAGGCAGGAGGGGAATTGGTGCCACTGAAGAGAATATCAGGGTTTGGGGGGCACATCACACGGGGCCCTGCAGGCCATGTAAAGACTCTGGACTTTATTTTCAGGGCAAAAGAGACATCACTGGAGGGTAGATGTAATCTGATTTACATTAACAACGGCAGTAACAGGATCACCTTTCTGAAATGTTCTTGCTCTGCCAGGTTGCCTTGCTGCTTCAAAGCCCCGTTCCACACCCCCACCTACATGAAGGTTTATTTACCCCCACCTCAGCTCTTGGGTCAGACAGCTTTGATTGAACTCTGTCACCCTTTGAAGATGTCACACCACCTCTCTGACACTGTTTCCTCATCTGCACATCAGGGGTACTACCACCGAACTTGCAGGACCACGGCTGATTTCAATAAAACCCTGGAGGGCACAAAGGCCTATTATAAGCCTGGTACACAGTAGGTGCTCAGTTAATAAACATGTCCCTCTGGTTCCTGTCCTCCACCCCCACCTCCTCTTGGGATGCCCAGTACCAGAGAGTGATGGGTGAGCATTAGGCACTGTGTTCCTCAGGTTCCAAAGTCATTCTCCTTCTTAGACAGTTATCTTTTTTTTAAATGTGTTTTTTTAAATTGGGGAACAGTGTGTTTCTCCAGGGCCCATCAGCTCCAAGTCGCTGTCCTTCAGTCCAGTTGTGGAGGGCGCAGCTCAGCTCCAGGTCCAGTCACTGGTTTCAATCTTTAGTTGCAGGGGCACAGCCCACCATTCACGTGGGAATCAAACCGGCAACACTGTTATTCATAGCTCCGCTCTAACCAACTGAGCCATCTGGCCGCCCCAAAGACAGTATCTTGAAACCCAAACCTCACTACCTGTGTCCCCCTAGGAGGCACATCTGTGGCAGAGATAGGCTTGCCTTTTAAACCTGCCCTGGGACTAAGATTTCACGGGCTGCTGGGGCAGGTGGGAACAGGCCTGCCCATCTTGGGGTCCCGGGACCCCGGACTAGAGCAAGGGCAGAGCCGGTACCCGACCCTCTGTTGAAGTACACTTGGTCCCCTCTGTCTGTGGGTGACCTTCAGAAAGTCACCAGTTCTTTCAGGGCTCAGTTTGGTTAGCTGTGAAATGGAGTGGAGAGCCACCGCTCACCCCAGCCTGCCTCCTTGATTGATCTCAGTGACTCTCAATGAGAAAAGCTTGGGGAAGGGGGACAATTGGGCTCAGAACTACTAGAGCAGTCACTAACAGATACTATATACAATGTCAGAGGGGTAGATTGGGGGGCGTCACTTTGTGAGGGGTGTAAATGCATAACTATTACGTTGTTTTATCCACCTGAAACTAATAAAAAACATATTGATAACCTAAAAAAATAAAATAAAATCAAAGGGCCTTTCAAAGTGAGAGGCAACAAGACTTTATTTGAAATCAAAAAATGCTATTCGGGAGGCACTGATTCAGGTAGAAGCCCACACAGTTGCGATGGGTATTTGTGAGTAATGGAAGGGGAACAACTACATCAATCGAAGGAAAGCATTTCCATTGAGGCAGATAACATAACAGTGATATTAATTCTAAACAATGTTTTAACATTTCAGTCTGGTAGTCATCAGTCCAGTAGTCATAATAACTACTTTCTTGTTATCTTTGCAGCTTTTTGGGAAACAAGGCTGCTTAGGCCCAGTCCAAAGGTTATTTTGCCCTGTTTTTAACATTCCAAGGTTTGAGGCATAAGACATGCAAGGCGGTTCCTCTAGCATGGCAGCTCCGCCTCCATTTTGAGGTGGCTCCTTTTATATTATTATTTAGAATGTCTTGCGCTTTCTGGTCTTTCTGCCAGAAATTCCCTCTAGAATTTTTGGTTGCAAGCAACAGAAGTGACTGTGTCCATTGTAGGTGAAAGGGGGATTTCTTGGCTCACTCTCAGGGCTTACACAGTGGACAGGAGAACTCTCAGGGGCTGAGGAGGCTAGAGAGGCCTGGGCATCCCCGCTAATCTGGTCAGGACTTGGCTGTGGCCCGTGCCCCAGATCTTAGGTTTAAGAGTCCCAGGCAGGAGTGGCCTGTTGACCAAACCAAAGTCTGGTTCGTTCAGCATCTTTAGTGGGAAATAGGACCATCCATCTGGGATTCTACACAGGACACTGGCTCCCAAATAAGAAGAGGTTTGGGTGTTGTGCAGACACCCTATGTGGGGACAGAGCCAGGAGAGCAGTTTCCAGGCTCTCGGCCTCACATAGAAAGGTGCTGGCTCGGGTAGTAAATGGCCATTAACTGTGATCAGATGGCCATCAGCTGTGGCTAGTTGGCCGTCAGCTGTAACCCGTAAGCCATTGCCAGGGTTACAGGAGTGAAACGTGGAGTTGGAGGCTATATCCAACAACAGGGAATTCTCTTGGTGAAGAATAGCACATTATGACAATTGAATGCTAAGCAGCCATCAAAATGGTGATTATTGGACAGACTTAATGTGTGGGAACCGAGGATGTACGTCTGTATGTTTGGCACGATTCCAGTTTTGCAAACATGTGGAAAGTGAGTGGAACCCAGTTATCAGCCTCGTGGGACACCCATTAATATTTTAAATTCAAATGTCCTGACCCGTTATGGGGGAAATATGACTTTCTCAAAGTCCCTCCGGACACCCGCAGGAGGCTGATGGTCCCTGAAGCCCCACTTGCTCCAGTGCCCTGTGCCTCTCACATTCTGTTTGGCTTTGTCTTTTGCAGCCATCCCCACTGCCTACCTGGCCAGCCTCCCGTGGACACACGGCTCCTTTTCCTTGATCTGCAACCCTCTCCACGTTGTGTTTCATAGTAAGGGTCTCCTCATTACAGGCCTCCCTGGCCACGTTTTGTCTCTTCCTCCCTAGCTTCTTTCTCCAGAATGCTCTGGTGTACCGCACGTCTCCAGAAAACTCCACAGCGTCCCACAGCTCCCCGACTGGAGGCCCCTTACACACTCAGAATCCTCAGCATATCTGCTTAAACAAAGACCGTTCTCTCTGGAAGAAGAATTTTGTTCCAGCTTTAAAGTACTATTTTGCCCTTATTTTGGGTCGGAATTGGTAGATTTCTCCCATTTCCACCTCAACCCACCTACAATCATAAAGCCTCTGGCATTTAGGCAGGCACCTGGCTGCCTGTATAAACACTACATTTTCCAGCCTCCCTTGCAGCTGTGGATGACCATGTGACTGAAGCATGGCCAGTGGGATGTGAACCCAGACTGCTTCTGGGTTATGCCCTTTATGGGAACCTCACACCTAATGCCCCTCCTCTGTGTTCTCGGCTGACATCTTAAGCCTATTTCAGAGGACCTCCCTTAGGCCTGCTTCACCCCGTACAACAGAGTTGGAGTGCCTGGGAGATGATACCCGTATCCCTGGGCACTGCCAGCCACTCTGCGATAGCACAAAAGCCCAGCTCCTTGCCTTAAGAGCACAAGTTCAGAGGTGTAATCTCCACACTGGAGCTCCCAGGGGTCCAGCCTCGGCCAGGACCAAAATGCATGCTTGCTGGGCTTCTGTTGCTGTCTCCTGTTTCTCTTGCTTCCTTACTGGTTGCTGCCAGGGAACTTCCTTCCTGAAGCACCCATACTTCGATCCTTGCCTCAGGCTCTGCTTGTGGGAGAATCTGACGTAAGACAACTTGCTGGCACTGGACGTCATGGGTGCATTTTAATAGAGCAAGTTTAGTGGGTAGGATCTTAGGTTTGGCTGCTTATTAAAAACAACGACAAAAAGAAAACAAGTTGATGATTGTTTAAACCAGACTGATGACTATTTCTCTCTCTCCTGTAACCATTTGAGGCTCAGTGGTCTATAGCAACTTGAAAGTCAGTTTAGTTAGATATACCATTCTTGGCTCATGCTGTCCTCCCTTAGAATGTAAACATGCTTCTGTTCCTTCTGGCAGGAAGTGTTGATGCAGATAAGTCTGATGCCAGCCTGATGTTCCGGTTAAGTGCCTTTGTCTTTTTTGCCCGGATTCCCAAAGGCATCCACAGACTATGTCTTAGAATATGTCTATGTGATGGATATTCTGGGTCAGTTTTTCCAAGAACCCAACATTGTTTCCAGTTATTTATTTCAGGGAAGTGTTTTTTTTCTTTTTTGTTTTTTTCATTTATAGTGGTTAGCTTCTGACTGATTCCCTAGATTGGTTTCCTTCTTCAGTGACTTCTGTTATACATATTTAGCTCTTTTTGCCTGCTCTCTACATAGTGACTTTTTCTTGAATCTTATTTATCGCTTTCATTTCTTCGTTTGTTTATAAATCTCCCACCATTTTATCTTCTGATTCTCTTAGGCATCATCTGTTGTGATTATTTGCTCTTGTGTTCCTTCTAGTTTAGTCTTCAATCTTTAGTGAGTTTTTTCTTTTATTTCTGATTCTTTCCTAAGTTCTAGCACACCTATTCTGAGGTCTCTCATTTTAATTTGTTATTCTTTTGTATCTTTTATTGCTTTCTTAATTTCTGTTGAGGGATTTTTGAATATTAGGATACAGGTTTTATGTTTTGGGGCATGATTCTGTAGGCATATATTTCTGGAATGCCTTCATTATCTGTAGGGACATTGCTCCTTATTCTAATTTTTTCCTATGATACCTTTGTATGGGATTTTAACTACAATCTCTTTCTGATGCTCTTTTTTTTTCCAACAAGACTTTATTGGGGAACAGTGTGTACTTCCAGGACTTTATTCCAACTCAAGTTGTTGTCCTTTCAATCTCAGTTGTGGAGGGTGCCATTCAGCTTCAAGTTGTTGTCCTTTCAGTCTTAGTTGTGGAGGGCGCAACTCAGCTGCAGGTCCAGGTCCAGTTGCCGTTGCTAGTTACAGGGGGCACAGCCCACCATCCCTTGCGGGAGTCGAACTGGCAACCTTGTGGTTGAGAGGATGTGCTCCAACCAACTGAGCCATCCCGGAGCTCAGCGGCAGCTCAACTCAAGGTGCTGTGTTCAATCTTAGTTGCAAGGGGCGCTGCCCACCATCCCTTGCGGGACTCAAGGAATTGAACTGGCAACCTTGTGGTTGAGAGCCCACTGGCCCATGTGAGAATGGAACCGGCAACCTTCGGAGTTAGGAGCGTGGAGCTCTAACCGCCTAAGCCACAGGGCCGGCCCCTGATGCTCATTTTTATACAAAATGAATTTTCTGAACTTTCAAGAGGAGGGGTGGGTCAGAATCACTTTTTAAGCTTCATGGCTCGAGAGTTCCTTCTTCTGTTGTTTTTAATGAAATGTTAAAAGAAAAATACAAGGTCTTGTATCACCTCTTCCGTTTTATCTAGACCCTCTCGTCTTTCCCTCTTTTCCCTTTCCTGTTCCTCCTTCTCTTCCTCCTTCTTCTCATTCTTCTTCTCCTTCTCTCTCTCTGTGCTCTTTCTTTTGTTTCTCTTTTTTGATCCCTATAGTCAATTTGGATTTTACTCTGAGCAAATCCTCGACAGTGTGGGGACCTGCCCTGGAAGGGAGCTTTCTTTGATGAGTATTGAGAGTTCATAGGGCCAGCACTGTTCCCACCCCTTCAGACCTTTCCATGGGCCCCTTGCAATCACCTACACCTGGGAGTGTATAGTAAGTCCTTCCAGTTTCCACAATAAATGTCACTTCCAGGCTGAAGCAGCTAAAACCTGGTGTGTGCGCTTCCTCCAGCTTTCTTTCATAGCTGTGGTCACCTTGAATGACATAGCTGCATCTGAGATGGAGGGGCCTGGACCCCCGAATCCTGGATTCCCCATCAATCCGTATCAGACTTAATGTGAGCAAACAGTAAACTTCTAGAGTGTAAGCCATTGAATTTTGGGGGCTTATTAACACAGCCTGTCCTACTTTGACTCATACAGAAATTGGTATGAAAGAGAAATTCTGCCATTACTAAGCCCTGAAATAGGTGACACTGGCTTAGTAGTATAGGGACAGGTGGCAAGGAAACCAATATGAGAGACTGGAAAGACAGAGATCATGTAACACAGAGGCAAACCATTTTGCAAACCTGTCTCCCATGACAATTTGGATGACAAACCAAGTGACTCCTTAATTTATCATTCTAGAGGAGGAAGTTGGAAAAGAATGTTACCAGAGAGTGGGCTGTTCTCGGAGTTGTGTCCATGTTCTTGGTGTCTCAAGCAAAGAATTGAACCAGACACAGAAATAAAGTGATGAAAGAATAGTTTTTTAGAAGAGATCGTGCACTCCAAAGAAATAGGAGCAGACCCAAGCAGCAGAGAATGGCTCAAGGGCCATTATTAGAAGAGAGCGTGCACTCCAAAGGGTTTGGAGCGGGCCCTGAGCCAAGGCAAGGCTCAAGAGGCTCAAAAGGCCCAGACTTGAGAGGACTTGGAGTTTTTACCTTTTTTCTCTAGAATGGGTTGTTCCTTTCTGGGCGTGAGACCACTTGATTGACACCTGTAATTGACAAGCGGCTATTTACAGTGCAGGTGTGAATGGCCGGTTTAATCTAATTGAGTATTTTGTACCCATTTATTCCTCATAGGGGTAGATAATTACAATGAAAAGGGGAAGTTTTGGGCAGTGGCATTCTGTGGATTATGCAGGAATGCAGAGACCTGATGCCTATCTCTAACTGCCTGCTTTGTTTTCCCCTTGAGAGACATGATCCCCATAAAATCTCTATGGGAAGTTGAGGGACAGGAGGTCTTTTCTTCTGTATCTGCTTCCTGCTGGACAGGGGCGTAGAGCTGTCCCTACCTATTGGGAGATTCATGGAACTCTCGCCCTATCTGATCTCAGATGAGAGGACGGGGTCTCGAGATCCGCCTGGAAAATCGCATTGGCTTCTTTGGTTGCGACTGGCAATCTTGCTGGGGTATCCTCTGCATCCCCAAGGGCCTTGAATGAGAAAAAATAGATTTTAATTAATAAATCCATTAGCTCTGTAGAGCCTGTGGCCATTCAACCAGTCATTCAGGTGTTGTTAATTGTCCAGGAGTTAGGCCTGGAATGGATAGGAGAGAACATTAGGCTTCAATGACTACAATCAACAAGTTTGAATCACAAGTTTTAGGGTAATTATCTAAAGCAGGGGTCGGAGATTTCTATGATTTAGGTTAAAAATAATCTGTTATTTATGATTAAGAAACTAATGGAGTTAAAACACTAAAAGAAAACTTAGAGTTTCTGTAGCAAGAAGCCCTTTCATTTGGCCCCTATCAAGATGTTGGTAATGTGTCTTCACTACGGTTGGCTGCATTTGTGAAGGATTACAAGACAGAAATCAGCTCAAAAGAATGGAAAGGAGTTCAGATAAGTCAGAAGTTCAAGACAGAGCAGGGCTGAAACACTCAGCTGCTTCTGGATTCCTAACAGCTTGAGATGATATTTAAAAAGCTTTGGGCCAGAAACTGAGCAACAGCTCTCACGGGAGTAAGGTGCCTGAAGATAGATATAAGGTTAAGGGCGTGGCTTCCCACCTATTGTTTCAGTTAGTTTCCATCATTAAATTGAGAGAAAGCGGCCCACCCGTGATAAAGCAAAGGCAAATAGTAAGAACGCTCTCTTGTAAAGAAATTTGAATGCAGTAACCGGTGAATAAAACAGACCTGAGGCAAATAGATCAGATGCCTGCTAGGTTATTAAAGAGAATGTAATTCCAATGAAATCCACGCCTGGCCTACAAAATCCTTTGATGATTTGAGACTTTAAATGGAATGAAATGACATTCAAGGCTTCACCCCTTCTAGGAGACAGGAAATGGGCTGAGAAAGTGAGTAGGCTCACTTGAGATATGGCCCAGAAGGAAAATAAAAGGGGGAGGGGAAAAAGCACACCTACAAAAGGCCGTGTGAGGGGCCGTAGAGGACACTGTTCTGGGAGTTTTGATTAGAGAGAGTACTCAGGGCCGAATTCAAATCCCTTCTTACCCTCCAAGTGGGGGCGGCGCAAAGTGTACCTGGTGGGTTCTCAAGATTGCTATGAATTTTGAAATTCTAGATGTTTTTTATTTGGAAATCTAGATAAATTTGAAGTGTCTTGATGGGTTCCAAATGGGAATCCTTCTTATGGTTATCTCTGTTCTTTCACCATCTCACTGAACTCCTCTGGGGATACAGTCGGCTGCTTCTCTGCTGCCTGGCTCCGCCCCCAGCTCAACGCCACTACAGCAACAGCAGAGGCGGAAAAGCCTCAAGAGGGCAGCTCCTCCGGAGCACCAGGCCGCCAGGACTCCGTGAGCGGCGCTCAAGCTCCTGTCTCCGCCTCGACACCCTCTTTTACGTCATCTCTTCTTTTGCCTAACCTGATGGTCCAGCAGTCAATGTAAGAAAGAAGGCCTCCACTGACCTTACACCATGTGACATCCCACAGGCAGGCTCCCTCCCTCCAGATCGGGGCCATTTGCTCCCTTGTCCCCACTCCTAGTTGGCGCCATCAATTTTCGAGAAGCCCAGAGTGGAGCCATACATCCCTCAACTTTAAAGCACCTCATTATGGGCCACAGCCTTTATCCGCCTGTGGGCCAGCGCTAAACAACCAGGCGGTTCGCCCACGGATTTGGGTAGATGCCCACCAGAGGCCCGGGCTGGGCAGCCCAGGTAAGCGCAACTAACCCTGGCACGCCGTGTCCCCTTACTCACCCGGAACCGGTGGCACAGTCTCCGTGGCCCAAGATTTCTAAGGGACGCCCTGGACCAAGTTGTGGGAGATGAATTGCAAGGGGACGCCTTTCTGTTGTTCTTCCTCCGTTCCACATGGGCAATCAGCCCCATGCGCCTTCACCCCGCTGGATTACATCTTGAAACAAATTTGACCCTCAGACTCTGAAAAAACGGCACCTGGTCTTTTGTTCTGAGGTTTGGCCGCAATACAAGTTAGAAGATAGGGAAACTTGGCCTCCTGAGGGAAATGACAACTATGATACTATCTTACAGTTAGATTTATTTTATAAAAGGCATGGCCAGATGTGCCAGGTTTTCTAGAAACCTTCTTTGGGGACATAAAAAAGGGAACTAATTCAGGGGGCGGAAAAAGGAGCTCCACCCATCTCCTAATCCACCTATAAACAGAAATGTCTGAGGCTGAAGTAACAGAAGGAAAAAAAGTGGCACTTTTAAAACCAAGCCTAATTCTCAAGCCACACCCCTCCCCCTTACTCCACTGCTCTAAATCCTGCAGGGACCACCCGCCGTGGGATTCATTGTTTAAGAGAAATAACCTTCAGACTGCAGTTCCAGACTTATTCTAAATAAGCCTACTTTTTAAAATCCTATTAACAGATAAATTTTTTTCAGTAATAATATAGTGTGGAGGTTTGGACGAGGTTTCTCACCATCTGTTGGTAACTCAAAATTTCAATTTTACTAAGTTGTGTTAAATGATAAAAATTATTAAATATGTAGGTATTTCAAAATAAAATGCTGAGATGTTAATTATTAGGTAGGTCTAAGTTCATCTATTTCTGGCTTCTTTTTACAGGAATGTTAAGAGATAAATTAAGATCTGTTAGTAAATATATCTTGTATTTTATTACAAAAGCCTACGCTTTTGAAGGTTGCCAAATATATTCCTGGATTTGCCCCAGGCATATCACTTCTTTAGTGAAAGTTTTTAAGCAAGGTCTGCTCACTGTTTCTGTGCTTCTAGGTTAGCACACTTTGAAATAAGCATAACCACCCTTAAAAGAGCACGTAATCTTGTTAATTATCCTGTAATCCAATCCCTGCCTTGTTCTCCCACCTCCGTGTAATCTTTTTTACCTTCCCTCTTTAATTTCAGATGCATAAAAGAAACTGCAAAACTGTTGTTCTCCAGAGCATTTGAGATCTTGCTCCCAGGAATATGTCATCAGTTTGGCTCAAATAAACTTTTATAAAAATTCTCTACAGGTTTGGATGTTTCTTAAATTGACAACTGTAAAATAAAGCAAGGAAATGATGAACACAGCATTCTGAAAGGTAGTTTCTTCTACAGGAGGAATAGGATGAAAGTGAGCAGGGACATTTAGAATTTCAAATATATTGTATGCTCTATTTCTGCAGGTGAGTGGCGGGCCTAGCATTCTGGTTTAAACTCTCACACAATCATTTTATACACACTTTTGTACGTATATACTCCATATAGCATTTAAAATATTTTTAATTGTGGTAAAATATACATAACCAAGTTTACCTTCATAACAATTTTTAAGTGTATGGTTCAGTGATGTTGAATACATTCACCTTGTTGTGCTATCATCACCACCATCCATCTCCAGATATTTTTTCTTTGTAAATCTGAAAGCCTGCGCCCATTCAACACTAACTCCCCGTTTCACACCCCTTCCCAGCCCCTGGCAACCACTATTCTACTTTCTGTCTTGATAAACATGAACTGACATCTTAAAATGCTTAACCATAGAGTTGGAAGGACTGTGGGTGGAGCTGGGCCCCTTGTTAATTCTAGTCTTGACTTCCTGTTGAACGTTATGGTAACTTCCAGGGGAGGGATGCAAATACAGGGGGAAGCCATATTGGTCGCCAGCGAGTATGTGTACACACACACCTTGGTAGCTTTGTTTCTTTTTCTTCTCAAAACCACTCTTTTGGTGGATTACCTAGAGAATTATTTGTCCAATCGACAGTCTCCATAAGTGTAATCATTTTGTGACTAGTTTATTTCACTTAGCATAATGTTCTTAAGGTTCATCCATATTGTAACATGTCAATGTTACAGAATTTCCTTCCTTTTTAAGGCTGAATAATATTCCATTGTACGTGTATGCCCTATTTTGTTTACCCATTTAACCATGCATGAACTCCACATAGAATTTTTTTTTAAATAAATTAAAATGTCAACTCTTTGCTTCTACATTTGACTCTAATTTACTAGGATGTCTTTGGTTTTATGGTGTGAGGTAGGAGTAGGCAGCCTACTTGGAATTTTGGAATTTCTCCACTTCTGAGAACTGTGAGAAACTCACTCCTTCATTTCATAACCTGTAGTGTAAACTTACACGTGTGTAGGGCATGGTGGGGATGCTAAAATGAAGCATCTATTCTTTATATATTCACCAACGATAACTTGAGTACCTGCTACTTATCAAGCACTTTTGTAGGGTCTGGGAGTACAGCTCCATGACAATGGATACGGACTCTGCCCTCACTTTGCCAGTGACTGCTGCCAAGTGCTAGAAGGCAGGGATCAATTTGGAATTACAGGAGGGAGTGGTCACTTCTGGCTTTGTAGGGGATCTTAAGAGAAGCCTTCTAAGGGAAGGTGGCCCTTGATCGGTGCCCTAAAACATGGATGGAATTTTGAAAGAGGTGAGAAGAGAGACATTTCACTTAGAGGGAGCAATTTACTCAGAGCCCTGAAAGTTGCATGCAGGTGTCAATTAGAAAGCGTGCAGCTGTAGGTGACAGAAATTCCCAACGACAGTGGTTTGAATAATAAAGACATTGAATTAACTCATATAAAGAAAAGTTCAGAGTCAGCTAGTTCCACAGCTCAATGGAGTCCCAGGTTCCTTCCATTCTTCTGTTTTGCCTCCTTCAGTGTGCGGGCTTTTGTTCTTAGGCTTATTGCCTTGTAGCTACGGGATGGCTGAGTCAGCTCCAACCATCACATCCTTTTACTACCGCCTTCAAAGACTGGAGGCAAGTGAGGTAGCCACTGTGTAAAAAGTTTACTCCTCCCATGTCTATCTCTTTACACCAGGAAGAGCATCTTTCTCAGCTTTCCCTATGTCTCACTGTTCAGAAGTCACATGACAACAACAGACTAATGTGAATAGCAATAGGGAATGAAATTCCATGACTGGTTTACACCAATCAGGATTGTGGGGACAGAGCCAGGAGTGCAGTTTCCAGGCTCTCGCGCTCACGTGGAAAAGTACTGGCTCAGGTAGTACATGGCCATCAACCGTGATTGGATGGCCATCAGCTGTGGCTAGTTGGCCGTCAGATGTAACGAGGGAGCCATTGGCCACTAATATAACTGCTGTGGCTACGCTAGCAGCAAATGGGGGCTAGCAAGAAGATGGTGGCCGCCAAGCGCTAATTGCAGTTCGCACAGCAGAGTGCGGGTTGCGGATTGCAGAGAAGTGGACAGCAACTTGTGGGTAGTGTAGCTCCTGCTTCCTGTGTCTCCAACCCAGCCACCAGCAAGACTATAGTAGTCTGACTCCCCTACCTATGGCTCTGTGGGTGTTCCTTTTTGGCCTCACCATGTCCTGCATTCTTATGTTGGGAGTGGGACCAGAGACCCCGCATGACATCCTGCATAACAAGGATTTATGCTCTAGAGCTGAGCTGTTAAGAAAACTTTCTACACTGATGGAAAATGTCTAGATCTGTGCTGTCCAATATGTTAGCCACTAGCCACGTGTGGCTATTGAGCACTTGAACTTTACATAGCCAGCAAGACTGCGGTACTGAATTTGTATGGAATTTAACATTAATTCATTTACATTTAAATAGTTACATGTGGCTGGAGCCTACTGTAATGAATAGCACAGCTCCAGAGGCTGGGCACTTTGCTTTTGGATGAATAAGGTCTGGCTTTGGTGCTTTGGGGAGAAGGGAGATGGCTGGTGAGAGGGTAACCAAGAGGCCTGCCGGGGGCGGCGCCTGTAAATAGATGAAGATCCAGGTATGTGGCGGGGGAAGGGAGGGCAGGTGGGAAAGAGGCATTAAGGGGGCCTTTTGACCTCAGACATTTCTGGTTCTTTCCCTGGGTGGGCAGCTGGAGGGAACTCACCGCATGAGTGGACTGGTGTGCTGAGCTCACCACTTCCAAGGCTTTCAGCCCCACCTGGAGCTCTGGGAAGCATAGCTTCTCCAGCATCTCCGAGGACTCTCTGGCTTTGATTTCTGCTTCTGCTAAGTGTTCCAACTCCTCTTCAGGTCTCTCCAGCTGAAGGCCCCCTACTCCAGAGCATGGAGGAACTGACACAGAGCACAATTCCTAGTGTCCTTTATCCTCTCCTGAATCACACTCTTAACTTGCCCTCACCCCTCAGACCAGGGTGTTGGTACTGGAGGAGCCAATTACAGATGTGTCATCATGGAAAATCGCACATGAGCCTTCAGGGAGGGGTGCCGCTAGCCCATTTCACAGTTGAGAAAAGTGAGGGCGTCCTGCTGGGCGGGAAGATGGGATGTGCCTCTGGTCTGGCTCACCCCGAGCAGCACCGTCTCCTGTGAGGCCTCTGGAGTCAGAGCTGGCAGCAGCTGCAGCCATAACTCAGGAAAAGTCAATGGAAACATCATTTGGGTGTATTTTTAACCTTGTTGGCTGTGAGTTGAGAGGAAGGCACTGGTCTGTGCCGTTAGTGAGGATAGATGGGCAAGGTAGGGGGCAGAGCATCTGGGTGACCAGGTCTTTTGGAGGTGTTGGGGTGGGCAATGTGCCAGGACTTGAGGATGGGAAACAGGCTCAGAGGACACTGACGTGGCCAAGATCATACAGTGTGTGTTCAAGCAGAGGAGGGCAGGGCTGGGAGTCGAAGGACCACCAGACTCCAGTGCCCTCCTGCCTTGCTGGGGGAAGCACTTGGGCTCAAGAGCGAGGACTCGTCTCAAATCCTGGCTTCACTCTGCCCAATGGTATGACTCGGCACCTCTCTGCCTCCGTTTCCTTATCTATAAAATGGTATCACAACACTACCTCATGTAGTGGGCATGAGCCCCGCCACTGCCCACGGCAAACCTCAGAAACAATTGTAACATTTGTGTGGCCTGCTCTGTTCTAAGTATAATCCGTACCAGCCCACAATGAATCTCTGCAGCGATTGCATAGGCAGCAGCTATCTGAGCAGTGAGTACCCTGCACAAGGTCTCACACACTGGAATGGTGCAGAGTAAAGACCTGAACCCAGGCAGTCTTGCTCCATGGCTTAGGCTCAGAACTGTTGCCCTTCAGACAAGGCTGGTTCTATGGCTGTTACTGGCAGTGCCGTTTTTCTTATCCCCCAATGACGGCTCATTCATGGCTACCACTCTCTGCTGAGGCCCCAACTCCCCACCCCCTCATCCTGGTGGTCTCTGCCTCTGCTCCTTGTAGACTTCCTTTCCTGCTTATAATCTCGGGAGGGTCTGAGTTTGGCTATCCATTCGTTTGTTCACTTACTTATCTGAGATATACTGGCCAGCCCCACTGTGAGCAGACCCCCTGTGGACGCAGCACTGAACACGATCTGCCTCTGAGGAGCTCAATCTGTCGGGGCGAACAGACATCCAAGAAGCAAACAAGCATAATTACAGTCATAAGAGGCGCTCATGGAGAAGAATGAGGGCAGGCGTTAGCTTTTCCAACATTTGGCTGAGCTGACAGGAAGCCGCTCAGAGGAGGTGACATAAAGTTGAAACTTGAATAATGAGAAGGAGCCAGACGTGCAGGGAGCTGGGGGGACAGCGATCCTGATAGGAAAATGTGCAAAGGGATTGTGGGGAGGTACAAGTGAGGTCTGTTGGAGGAATGGAGAGAGAGCAGGGTGGCTGGCGAGAGCAGGCCACTGGGACATCCAGGCCAGCAGGGCTACCCGGCTTGGCTGTGCACTGGGGGAGCAGCACAGAGCTTTGTGTTCTGGCCAGAGGAAGCACTGATGCCCGCTTTCCAATTGCTCATTTGGCTGGACCTGGCCCTCCCTGCACAGTCTTTATGGGGTCAGAGGGAGGCCCGGGCCTTTACAAATCCCCACGTGGAGTGTCAGAGACCCCTCATCCCCAGTAGCCCTGACATTGGGGAAGTCTTCCCCCACGCCCTCCTGTGGTTCAGAGTCACCACGTGAACCCAGAATGGTGACGGGTCTTGCCCAAGGCAACATGACTAGTGAGGGGCAAAGCCAGGATTCAACCAGGACCTGAAAATCTCTGAGCCCAGTGTTTCTTCCTTGACACCAGTGATTGTTAAATGAACTAATTTGTCAACTTTCCCCCCCAAGATTCAGCTTACACAAAGTGCATGTACCTAAATACAGCTCAACTCATGTTGACATGTGTGCCCCCATGTGGTTACTACCCAGCTCAGGAAATAGAGCAACACCTCCACGGGCAGCACCATTTGGGCCACTATCACCCAGAATCGTGTGGCCTGTCCTTGAACTTCACGTCGGTGGACTTGGACAGTATGTGCCCTTTTGCATATGGCTTCCCTCACTGAGAATAATATCTGCGTGGTTCATCCGCAGTACGGCTTCCTCTGCAGCTTGTCCTCTTCCTAGCTGTGTTGTATTCCATGGCACAAATGAACACAATGTGTTTATCGTTTCTCCTTTTAATGGCTTGCTCCAGTTTAGAACTATCCTAAGTAAAGCTGCAAGAACACTCTGTTATCTTCTGGGGGACACGTATCCTTTGAGTTCACACCCAGGGCTGAACTTGCTTAGTCATAGTTTCTGTGTATCTCTAGTAGATACTATTAGACTGCTTTCCAAAGTGGTTGTCCTACTTATACTCTTACATGGAAGTTAACAAGCCCTTTGAAAGGAAAAAAACAAAACAAAACAAAAATTTGCCCATGAGTCCTGATATATAGAACAGATTGGAAGCTAGGTTCCAGATTCAAAGCAGGGAGAGAGCCTACACCTCACCCCCCACTCACCCTGTGCCACTGTAGATCCTAGAGTGCTCTGGAACCAAGTTTAAAAACCCTTGTTCTACCCCAGCCAATCCGAGCCCTGCTGGCCAGTGGGAAGCTAAGCCAGTTCTGAGTCCTCCTCCTCGCCTCCTTTTCATTACCATTCAGAGCACAGCCAACTTTGGGACAGAGCAGAAGCCTCCTCATGGCCCCCAAAGCTGGTAAGGAGGAGGCTGATGCGGGCCCTCTCACTCCCTCTGGCAGGGGCCTGGCTGCCCGCTTGATCAATGAGCAGCCAGTGCAAAAATGTCAGGAGCACTTAGAAGGCACCCTCGGCATGAGCTTTATCTGCAACAATATATCTTTATTAATGGTGCTTTTAATAACGCAAGCCAAACTGCTGGCAGAGACCGTCACGGCCACCCATCTCTTAGCTGTGCACTCACTGCTGCTGCATCCCTGGATTTCCTCTGGAGGGGAGAGTGGGGAGGATGGCCCTTTGCAGATGGAGATGAGGCCCGTTGAAACTTCAATCTCCTCACCTGTAAAATGGTGTGTATTCATTAGCTATTGCACTGTAACAAACATCCCTGAAACTCAAGGATATAAAACAATAAATTTTACTTAGCTCACAATTCTTTGAGTTGGTGCCTTGGGTTGGGCTCAGCCTTTCTCTACTGGACTTGCTCACTGTCTGCGACCTCAGCTGGGATAGGTGGGCCTTGCTCTCCAAGAGGTCTCTCACTCTCCAGCAGGCCAGCCATGTTAGTTGTCAGGCAGGGTCTCTGGTCCCGCTCCCCGCATAAGAACGCAGGACATGGTGAGGCCAAAAAGGAACACCCACGGAGCCATGGATGGGGGAGTCACACCACTATAGTCTCACTGGCGGCTGGGTTGGAGACACAGGAAGCAGGCTCCACACGATGCACAATCTGCCGTCAGCTTCTCTGCCAACCAACCCACCAACCAACCCCAGTAGCGTAGCCATGGCAGTTATATCAGTGGCTAATGGCTAACCGGTAACAGCTGATGGCCATCTAGTCACAGCTGATGGCCATCTACTACCCGAGCCAGCACCTTTCCACATGAGGCCCAGAGCCTGGAAACTGCTCCCTGGGGCTTTGTCCCCACATTACTCCATGTGGCAGTTGGATGGGTCTGCAGCACAACAGTGGAAGCTGCAAGGCTTCTTGAGACCTAGTCTCAGGCCTGGCCCAGTGTGGGGACAGAGCCCCTGAAAGCAGTTTCCAGGCTCTCGGCTTCACATAAAACGGTGCTGGCTCGGGTAGTAAATGGCCATCAACTGTGATCAGATGGCCATCAGCTGTGGCTAGTTGGCCGTCAGCTGTAACCCGTAAGCCTTTGGCCACTAATATAACGGCCGTGGCTACGCTAGCAAGAAATGGGGGCTGGAAAGAAGATGGTGGCAGAGCCTGCAAGTGGAGCAGTGAGGGTTGTGAACAGTGTGGCTCCTGCTTCCTGTGTCTCCAACCCAGCCGCCCGCGAGACCATAGTGGTGTGACTCCCCTCCTTATGGCTCCGTGGGTGTTCCTTTTTGGCCTCACTATGTCCTGCATTCTTATGTGGGGAACAGGACTAGAGACCCCACAGGAGACCACGCATGACACATGGCATAGTCAGCAGGATACGGTGCTGGCCAGAGCTCCCCGAAGGGCCGTGGAGCAGTTTGTGCATGAGTCTGAGGAAGACCAGGAGGAGCAGCTCCCGGAGAGCTGGACCCCCGTAGAGGGGTGGGAAGACATGGACGGTTCCCCAACCAGCAGAGGCCGGAGAAAGTGAAGGTCGTTGCGGCCCTGTGGGCTGGGAAGTGCTTGCTGAGGCAGCCCGGATGCAGGACTTGTAGTCCCAGGAGGAAACACTTGCTGAGTCCTCCGTGGGAGCTGAGGGTGAGGTCAAGGTCGTCCCTCACCCCCAGGACAGCCCTGGAGAATGACTATGGACTATGGGGAATTGCCTTCTATCCCTGATTTAATGGACCGCTTGACAGTTTGCTTGGGAACATACCACCAGGTAGTGGGACTGGCGGATGTTTGCTTTTGTGTCTTGACCGGCCACCATCGAGAATATGTAAGCACCTTGACTGTGAGCCACTGTTGTTCCAGCAGGGTACTCTGAGAGGCCCAGAGAGAGAGTGGCAGTGCCCTGAGAGGCCCTGGCTGAGTCCAGGAAGTCTGGCTGTGTCCAGAGAGAGTGGCAGTGCCCTGAGAGGCCCTGGCTGTGTCCAGGAAGTCTGGCTGTGTCCAGAGAGAGTGGCAGTGCCCTGAGAGGCCCTGGCTGTGTCCAGGAAGTCTGGCTGTGTCCAGAGAGAGTGGCAGTGCCCTGAGAGGCCCTGGCTGTGTCCAGGAAGTCTGGCTGTGTCCAGAGAGAGTGGCAGTGCCCTGAGAGGCCTTGGCTGTGTCCAGGAAGTCTGGCTGTGTCCAGAGAGAGTGGCAGTGCCCTGAGAGGCCCTGGCTGTGCCCAGAGAGATTGGTGGTACCCTAAGAAGCCCAGGAAGTCTGGCTGTGCCCAGAAGTACTGGTGGTGCCCTGAGAAACAGTGGCTGTGCCCGGGGAGACAGGTGGTACCCTAAGAAGTCCAGGAAGTCTGACTGTGCCCAGAAGTACTGGTGGTGCCCTGAGAAACTCTGGCTGTGCCCAAAGAACCTGGCTGTGTCCAGGATATTGCATTCACCTCCAGGCTCCTCGCACAGAGCCCCTCGCGGAAGACGCTTGTGGCATAGATTGTGAGGCGAGACCCTGTAGGGGTGAAGTGTGGGGATAGAGCCCCAGAAAGCAGTTTCCAGGCTCTCGGCCTCACATAGAAAGATGCTGGCTCAGGTAGTAAATGGCCATCAACTATGATCGGATGGCCATCAGCTGTAACCTGTAAGCCATTGGCCACTAATATAACTGCCGTGGCTACGCTAGCAGAAAAAATGGGTCTAGCAAGAGCGGATTGCAGAGAGGCAGATGCCGCCGGTGAGAATACAGTGAGATGACTCCCCTTCTTATGGCTCCGTGGGTGTTTTTTTTTGGCCTCACCATGTCCTGCGTTCTTATGTGGAGAGCGGGAGCAGAGACCCTGCAGGAAACCCCGCAGGAAACCCTGCACAACAAATGGTGCAGCAAGCAGGGTCTCCCGCATGACACCCAGCACTGCTTTTGCCTTATCCCATTGGCATCGCAAATCACTTTTTTCACCTATCCTAGACCAACTGGCTTTGAACTGGTGATTCGGTAGGTAAGACATTCCCAGGTGAGCCCATGATGCTCCCAGGTCCCAACATGTAGGTGTGTGCGCAGATGTGCTTAGGGAGGCAGAAGGCAGGGGCTCGGGCATGGAGGCTGGGCCAGACCCACTTGGAGCCTCCAAAATACAGGCAGTAAGAGGGTCTGTAGGAGGCACAATGGCCTGGGGCCCTGGCCAGCCCCTACCCTGCCTGCTTTGCTGCTGAGCTCTCTGGCTGCCTCACAACCTTCCTTTCCTTTCTGATGTGTTTGTCGTGTGTCAGTCAGAAAAAAGGGAGGCGCACCCGTCAATTGCTCCTTGTCACCTGGGGAGGAAAGTTCAATCTAAGGAGAAATACAAGGCCCTGTTTCCCAGGCTGGGGCCTGCCCCAGGGGCAGCCTTGGATTCCTGCTGACATCTCCTGGATGGTGGGGACCATGACAGCACCAGCAGCAATAATAGTAACAACATTGTTTGCTAGGCACTATCCTGGGCTTACCTCCTTTCATTCTCACGACAACATCCCAGGGTTGGTGCTATTAAGCCTGTTTTACGGATGAGGAAGTGGAGGCACAGAAAGGTGAGCGGCTTGCCCAAGGTCGCACAATGAGTCAAGGCAGGGAGCTGGAAATTCTGACTGCAGAGACCCGGATTGTTCCCGCTAAGCTGACCAGCCTCAAGAGCTCAGACGTCGGCCTCTGTGGGTCCCAGCCAGCTTCTTTGTCTGTGGCATGGCACAGAATATCCACAACCACCTCTGATGTGGGGCTGCTGTCACCTGCCATCTCAGAGATGGGGGAACTGGGGCACAGAGAGGTGCAGCAACCCACACAAGGTCACATAGATGGTAAGTGGCAGAGCCCAGGAATCAGTCCTTAGCAGTTGGAACTCTGTATAGTCCTGAATCTGAGCTGCCATGCTGGGAACGTTCCAGGTTCCAGGGCATGTGGCCAGATGCTGCTTGAGGAGTAGGGCTCCAAGGGACAAGTGAGGCCATCTTTCCTTTTAGGGAAGGTCCACTCTCCAAATCTTTGCTTCCTGGGGGTCCCCTTTGACCTGGCTATGGTAAATGCTTTGGCACATAGGAAACTGTGGGCAAGAACAGAGGAGCCTGACCTGGCTCTAATCCATCTGCTCTGAGGGGCCCTGGCTGTCTGGAAATCCTGTCCTCCAGTCTGGGGTCTCTAGGTAATGTGGGGTCTTAGAGACCCCTTAATTTATAGCAACAGCAGAAACAATAACATGGTTCTCATTTCTTGAGACTTTCCTAATCGCCAGGTGCTGCCCTAAGAGTTTTGCACATGTGCCTCACTTCATCCTAGAAGCAAAAGCTGTGACTGCTCTCACTTTATAGAGGAGTAAACAGAGGCACAGAGAGGGTTAAGGACTCACCTACCCAGTTAGCTAGGGAAGGGGCCAAGGATTACTCTAGAATCTTGCTCTCTTCACCTCAGACCCTGCTGGGTAAACTGAGGCCGCTGGTGTCCCACCACTTGAAGAGAAGAGAGAGAACCCAAGAACCGCAGGTGACAACGATGATCAAGGGATGAGGAAGGGGACCCCACGTCACGGGCAGTTCCTTTGTCTCCCCAGGCCTCAGTCTCCCCATCTGAAAGACGAGGTGTTAACAGCAGCCATGTCAGAGGAACAGATTGAGAATGAAGTGAGTTGCCGTGGAAGAAGTAAGCACTCAGGACAGCCGGATGGCCTGGTTTTAAGAATAACTGCCATGGCCGGGGTGCAAGGCGTGTGAATTCTCCCTGCAGCCTGGTGAGCTGTCTGGTACACTCTCCTCAGGTTACAGCCCTTCTCACAGAGGCATGGGGTTAAGGAGATGTCCTGAGGTTCCTGAGTGGGGACCACGGGCTGTAGGTGCAGGTGGTGGTGCCCAGCAGAGTTCCATGGGGACATGGACTGGTCCCCCCACTGCAGCCTTGCCATAGGGGACAGCCAGGACTGGGTGTCCGGCACTCATCCACTGGGGCCATCACCAGTGTCTGAGTATCCTGTCACCACACTTCCTGGCCTCAGCCAGATCTGGCCAGCCTGGTGGGGAGTGGACGTTTTGCCTTGGACACTTTAGGGTGCCTCCCTGGTGGCAAGTGTGTCTGCCCAGCAGTGACTTGCTCTGTTTCCAGATGAAGGGGCCCCCTTCATGTTTCACTGACCAAAAACTTTACAACGATGATAAATGCTTGCATGGCCCTTACATTGTGCTGGGATTGATCTAAATGCTATGTCTACTCACAACCATGTGGAGCAGGAAAAGGTCAACCCATTCTGCAGATGGGAAAATTGAGCTGGGAGGCAAAGTTCCACAGCTGGTGAGAAGCAGGGCTGGGCCTTGAACCTGGGTAGGGGTCACAGAGGTCGCACCTTAACCCCCACCCTACGGGGTGGGCAATTTTATTATGCATTTATTATTGGGGAAACTGAGGTTGTGTGTGTGTGTGTGTCTATCTGTCTTCCCCAAGGCCACCCAGCCAGGAAGGGGTAAAGCTGTGATTTGAACCCAGGCTTTCTAGCCACAGAAGCTGTGGAAGTCAGCATGACAACATAAGTCTCACCATGGTCTCTCGGAGACCCTTGCCTACACCCTGCTGAACCCACTCTCTGGTGCCCAGCCAGTCCCTCTCTAGTAGGTCCCCTCCATCTCAGCTCTACTGGCCACTTCGCACATTTATCTCAGGCCCAGGCCAGTGTGTGTGACTTTTGGTGGAGGGTGACGAGGCCTTGGTGTGCCCATCAGGGAAATGGCCTTGCAGCCCCTATCTTGCAGCCTCACTAGGGGAAGGGCTAGGGGAAGATGGGGATGTCCAGGTAGGCTCACGTGGCACTCCAGGCTCCTAGACCCCTCCACGGCCCCTGCCTAATGCTCTTGGGCCGATCTTGGAAATCTTCATGGGGCTGCCAGGGCTCTCTGGGGACCCCGGCACAGCCTCGCACCCTGGATTTGGAAACTCACCTGGCCCTTATGGGATGTAGTGAGAGGCCCTTCCCATCTTCCAACACCCTTGTCTGCAGAACCTGCTCCCCACCTCAGGTCCTTCTCTTCCCTTTGAACTGTCTGTCGTGCTGTGGAGGAAGCTATTCATAGCCAAGATGATGCAAAATTTATAAAGTGTGGCTGGTTGGGCTGAATCCACCCCTGGCATAGGCCACGCTACCCACCCCTCCTCCCACTCCGGGCAGCTCTTCCTGTGTGTGCGCATGTGCACGTGTATGTGTGTGAGGACCAGCTCCCTCCCCTGCCCTCTCCCTCAGCCTCCTTTCTTCCTGTCCTCCCCTCTTCCTGCCTACCAGCCTGAGTTTCCACTCCTGGGGGGACCTGGGCTTAGCACAGCCAGTCTATTTAGGATGGAGGGGCCATGGCCTGTGGCATCACATTCCAGCCCGCAGCACTCATGACCCCTCTGTTCCTTCACCTGAAGGAAGGGTTGTTGTCGGAATTAGACCCGACGAGAATCCACTCTGTAGAGCCAGGCACTGCTCTAATTGACTCATTCAGTCCTCACAACACCCTGCTTATTATCCGTAGTGTATAGATGGGGAAATTGAGGCACAGAGAGGCCAGCTGAAGCAACCAAATCCTGAGGGGGGAGTTGGGAAGTGGTGAAGCTGGGATTTGAAGCCTGTGCTGTGGCTTAATCTCCACTGCTGATCCAGTGCGCAGCGCTGCCTCCCTCTCCAGCACGCCCCTTGACTGCCTTCCCTTGGACATCCCAGACGCAGAAAGGCTCTGCGGCTAGAAGCTTCATAGAAGATTGATGTCCATCCCCTCCCCAGATGGGTGGGCAAAGCCCAGGGAAAAGAGCCAAGGACACAAAGAGACGGCCGGCCACTCTGGTTCAGCTCTGGGCCGTGGGGGTGGAGGCCATGGCCGCAGAGGTGGTGTAGGACAGCTCCGGAGCCTCAGCCCCCCTGGCAGCCAGGCTTCCCATCTCGACTTCCTGCGCTTCCCGTGGCTCCTGTTCGTGGTGGCTGCAGATTCTTCAAGAGAAGAAGACTGACAATGCCTGGTGTTTCGTTCGGCCAGGCGAGCCTGCTTCTGGCCCCCTCACACACTCGCTCAGTCTCAGGAGCCCCAGAGCCGGCACTCTCTTTATCCCCACTTCATAGATGGGAAAACCGGGGTTCAGAGAAGGAAAGGGATGTGCTCTAGATCCCACGTCAGGCAGGTGGCCGAGGAGGCATTTGCACCCAGGCGGCTGGCTCACTATGTCAGCTGCTGTGTTTGCCATGGTCCTGCTGTGTCCCCGTGCTTCATACCCGCTTTTATTGGGGTAAAATTCGCATACCATAAAATGACCCGTTTTAAAGTGTACAATTCAGTGGCATTGAATTCGTTTGCAGTGTTGTGTAAATATCTCTGCTCTTTAGTTCCAGAACATTTTCATCACCCCAGAGGAACACTTTGCACTCATTTGCAGTCGCTCCCCTTCCCCTCCCCCAGCAGCCCCTGGCAACCTGTAGTCTACTTTCTGTTTTTGTGAATTTGCCTCGTCTGGACATTCCATATGAGTGGCGTCATATGGTGTTTGGCTTTTTGTGTCTCACTTATTTCACCGAGCACGATGTCCTCAAAGTTCATCCATGTTGGAGCGTGTGTCATAACTTCATTTCTTTTTATGGCTGAGTAATACTCCATGTGTGAATGGACCCCAGCTGTTTATCCATCATCTGTGGATCCACACTGGGTTGTTCTTCCTCTGGCCATTATGAATAGTGCAGTTATCACCTTTCATGCACTACTTTTATGTAAACACCGGTTTCAGTTCTTTTGGCAGAGACTTTGGAGGGGAATTACTGGGCCATATACAGGCCCTGGTGTTTCAAGGATTTGTTTCCTTGCTGGTGAGGCATTGATCATAGTCTTCATGATTAGCACCCCTCCTTTGTCAGATGGAAGCATTCTCCTCCCCTCTGCTCCCCTCAGTGATCTGACCTGCATGTGTCTTCCCTTCTGGGCACGAGCCCTCTGTCTGTCCCCTCAAGGCTACACTTTGCTCCTTCCCTCCCTTATTTCTGGGGGCTCTGGCCAGGGGCCCAAGACGGGGAAATCAAGACCCACAAGGGAAAGGGGCCGGGCCCAGAGAGAAGGAGCTGAGACTGCACTTGAGCCCAGGCCCATGGGACCTTGCACTGTTTCTGCCTGTGTCGTATGGAACATTACCCCTGGAGAAAGCCAAGCAACAGGGCACTCATATCCCATCGTCTTGGGGTTTCAGCTTTCCAGGAAGATCTTGGGCAGGATGTGACACTTTTATGTGAAAACAAACCTCAGCTAGATTCTGCATCAGAATGGTAACCTCACATGAATTTTTCACCCTCAGTCAGAGGTGTCCAAGAGATGTCCTGGCTTGGATGGGCATGGACGCGCCAGGGACCCACTCCTCTGGAGCTCCTGGATGTTCAATGGTGGGGATGTGATCGAAACTCCCAGACAGCCTCCTCAGGACATGCATTTGGGAGGGGGCTTTGCTGTCCCCCTGCTCTCCCAAAGAGAGGCAGCAACCTCCCGCTGCTACCAGGCTGCCTCTCTGAAGTCCCAAGGCAGCAGGGAAAGGAACCTGCCAGGCAAGAGCACAGCCCTTCTGCAGCCGGCTCTGGCATTGAGTGGGACTGTGGCATGTATTTTAGTTCCTTCAGGGGCCCTGACTCCACTCATTTTGCAGCCCTCTGCCTCCCCTTCTGAGCAGCAGTGGACACTTCATAAATATTGAAATGATCCATGGATATGTCCCCCGTGGGCTCCCACAAGTGCTCCTGAAACAGTGGTGTTTGCCACTCGGCTCACTGTGCAAGTGAGGAAAACTGAGGCCTCCAGTGGAATTGGGCTTATCCCAAGTTACCCACTGAGTCTGTGGGGGTTGGGAATGGGTCAGGAACCAGCTCCTCTGACTCCTGCCCCAGGCATAAGTTGGCCTCCTTACAGTAGCCCTGGGCCTGATGCCAACATGTGCTCAGGTTCTGGGCCCTCAATGTCCCTTTGGCCATGAGCACCTGCCCCCAAGTCAGTCCTCTCTGAGTGCCTCAGAATTCTGGGGAGGAGATGAACCACCCATTCCCCAATGTTTCCTGTATGTCTACCCCATGCTAGGTAGTCCTGGTGCACCCAGGGATGTATGAGACAGGGACCCTGACCTCATGGAGCTGAAGTTCCCATCAGGGAAACAGACTCTGCTAAAATGCCAGGTGGAAGGAAGCGCTGTGAAGAAAAAAGAATGCAGGGAAATGGGAAGGAAAACGTCAGGGAAGGCCTCTTGGAGGGGATAATATTTGAGCAGACACCTGAATACAGTGAGGGAGTAAGCTGTGAAATGTCTGGAGGAAGAACTTTCCAGGCAGAAGAGCAGCAAGTGCAAAGGCCCTGAGGTCTGCATGTGCTTGGCACAGTTGAGGAAGTTGCCTAAGAACTGGCAGGGATCACAGACTTGGTCCAGCCTGCAGACACCTTCAGTCTGGCCTTCATAGAATTAGTTCTCCTGATGGTTTTAAAATTTTGAATCAGTGGCTAACATTTTAAAATCTGATATTTTTTGTACCCATGAACAATCCAGATTTCCAGCCTCTCAAGAAATCAAAGCTCTGACAACAATGAGCCCTCGTTTTGGAAATCTGGAGTCAGACAGCATCCACCCCTTTGCCTCGCATTTCTTCTCACTACGAGTCCTACAGGATTTGCATTGGTGGCCCCTGCCAAGGGTCATTTGTGCATACCACAGGATAGCGGCACAGATCACTTGGGCATCTTTGCTTCTCTATATTTTATCTGGAGAAAAAAACTGGTAACTGAAGAATTGCAGCACTGCTGCCACCAAATAAGGCAGGACTGAGAGGTCACACAATGTCATTTTCCTAGTTCTCTCCAGTTCTGGCAGTTCACAGCAATTTTCCCACCTGTGGAAAGTCAGGAGGTACACTTGCTCCTTACTGTGTCTGTGCTGCCCTAACTGTAAAATCTTGGGCAGGTCATCTTGTCACTTAGTTAAGTTATTCCACTTCTCTGTACCGGTTTCCTTGCCTGGGAAATGGAGGGAGATAAACACTGACCTGTCTAGCTCAGGACAGAAATAGGAGAAGTCAGGGTCTTTGATCCTTTAGGGCCAACGATCTTATATATTTTCCATTTAGTGTCAAAGAGAGAAGATTTGGGGATATGCCGACCTTTAGGTTTAAGCCAAAGCCCTGGTATTCATGGTCCAGAGATCTGGAATCAAATACACCCTGTATGCTTCCTTTCCTTCTTCCCTTCCAGCCTGGCCTTTATCTCCCATTTATTGTTCAACACATATCTTTGAGCACCTGTTACATGTCATGGCCCTGATGGAAGTCGAGCTGTGGCCCCCTCTCTCACCCGCCTGGAGCTTGCAGGCTGGGAAGGGGGTGTGCGCCCCCTCCCGCTCTATCTTGGGTGACATCTCCAGCTGCCCTTTTCCATGGCCTCAGCTGGGGCGGTTTCCTACTGGTGTCGATCGCTGGTACTCACCCTGCGCCTTTACCCCCCACATAACCAGTTCCCTAGCATCAATTCTCTCTGAGAGACCTGGAAGGGCTCTGTTTCCTGGCTGGATCCTGCCCGCTTCACCTGGCCTACATCCTGGCCACACAAACTAGAACAGTCTGGCTCTGAGTCTCTTTCCTCACCAGAATCGTGAGTGTACCGAGGATGAGGAATGGCTGCTTCCTTCCTAGGTCAGCAGAGTCCAGGAATGACATGGAGTAACACTTACACGTTGTAACCATTTCCATCTCACAGTTACCTCAGGAGTCGGGCACTTTATAAGCCCTTGCTGCGTTTTAATAGGTAAGTAAACTGAGGCACATGCTCTTTGCCTGCACACTTAGCTCTTAGTGTGCAGGCTTACTACGCTGCTTGCACAGCTGGGCATGGAGGAGGCATTGGCACAGGATTTCTTGCATGGATGGATGGATGGATGGATGGATGGATGGATGGATGGATGGATAAAGGAAGGAAGGAAGGAAGGAAGGAAGGAAGGAAGGAAGGAAGGAAGGAAGGAAGGAAGGAAGGAAGGAGAGAAGCAGGACTGTGTGTCTGTTTGGAGAGTGAGTGGGAGCAAGGCTCAAGTCCCTGGCTTGCTGGGGATTTGCCCACTATTGCCCGGCCCCTGATCCATGGCAGAGCACCCTGCACGGCCTAGGTTAGGCTGGAGCCTTTGGATTGGGACAGAGATCAGGAGCAGCCAGAGAACTGAGCCGGGTGCATGTGCTTGAGGCTTGTCCTCGCAGCTCCCACCTGGAGCAGCGGGGGCCCAGAGACAGGCGTGAGCTGGTCCCACAGAGAGACGGTGTTGTGCGGGGGACCCTGCTCGCTGCGCCATTTGTCGTGTGAGGCAGCCTGTGTGGTCTCTGCTCCCGCTCCCCACATAAGAACGCAGGATGTGGTGAGGCCAAAAAGGAACACCCACGGAGCCATAGGTAGGGGAGTCACATCACTATAGTCTCACTGGAGGCTGGAGCCACACGACGTGTGACCTGCTGTCCGCTTCTCTGCCTGCCAACCCACCGACTGACCAACCAGCGCAGCCGTGGCAGTTATACCAGTGGCTGATTGGCTCACTGGCTACAGCTGATGGCCATCTACTACCGGAGCCAGCACCTTTCCTTGTGAGGCCAACAGCCTGGAAACTGCTCTCTGGGGCTCTGTCCCCACAGACGGTGACAGGGCTGGGACAAGGGCAGGTTTCCACCTCCTTTCCACCAACCTGCTGGGAAAGGCTTGTTTCTGTCCTAAGGATGAAGATTGGTACCCCTCAGACTGCCTGCCACTGCCATCTCCCCAGCCCAGAACCCCTCTGCCCTTGCTCCACTGCGGCCTTCTCCCCTCCTTGAATACCCCTGCCTCCTTCTAGCAACAGGCTTTTGCCCTTGCTCTTTGGCCCAGGTTGGGACACCCCTCTCCCAACTCCTACTCAAGCTTTAGGTTTCAGGACAGATGTTACCTCTTTGAGGGGGTCCTCCCCGATCCCTCAGTGTGCTTAAGGCACTCACCTTCGGGGGCTCACCCATCAGCACTCTTGCCACCGAATGTGATTATACACCTGCACCCGTCCTGGGACCAGGCCCCCTTGTTCACCACAGTGCCTGACGCAGGGGCCTTGACTTGACGTACGTTAGGTGCTCAGTAAGTATTGAGGAATGAATGAAACCTACCAGGTACTAGGCACTGGGACAAACAGCTCCTAAGTGCTCTAATTAATCCCATTTTGCAGATGAGGTGACCGAGGTTCAGGGAGGCTCACAGACCTGCCTAAGGAAGTACAGCTGGAAAGTGGTAGAGGTCAAGGTGGAGCTGCTGCATTGCCATGACACCACAGGCCACTGAAGGGGGAGGGTGAGAATGAAGACTCTGTGGTGGTTTGGGGCCCAACTTCCAGGCCTGAGGGCTGGGTTTTCTCTCTTTCTGTCCTGTTGGCATCTCCTATCTGGTGATGTCACCACAGTGCCAGAGCCCTGCATGTTGGAGCAGAGAGGGGCCTTCAATGGTCCTACCATTTGAGGGGTGACCCCACCTTAGAGAGGAGAGAACCCAGGTTCCAGGAGGACACCTGACTGTCTCAAGGCTGACAAGTGAGAAGGTCAGGGCTACAGACATCAGCTGCGAGGGCTTGGGCTTCGAAAGACCTCTGATGATGTCACATCTGATGATGTCATTTCATGTCACTTCTGGAGTGGGTGGAGCCAGGGTAAGTCCGTTTTGAAGAGCCAGCCCCCGCCACCCCCCACCCTGCTCTGAGCATGGCCCCCGAGCCTGGGCCTGGCCTCCTGGTGGCCACTCAGTGCTACACCATGTGAGCAGGGCACATCCTGCTCAAGAAGATGCGCTTGCATGTTGAGGCCCAGCAGACATCTCTTCAGGTCCTAGTGTCTAGAACTGGAGTATGTGCCCACCTAGCAGCAAGAGAGGCTGGGAGGGGTTCCGTGACCCTCCAGTCTCTGGAGCAGAGAAAACTGGCTCTGCCACCAGGGCCTGCTTCGATCTCTTTCTCTTGTTCCCTCGGTAGCAGATGTGATGGGCTCTGGTCCCAGACCTAGGACTCATCTTAATTCTTGTTCATAGAGACTCAGAGCCCTTATACCACTCAGGCCTGACTTATTTAAGAACCAGGCTGTTCTTAGGGCCCGGGCTTTGGGGGAGTTCAGAGGTCTGTTTTGTAGCTTAATCTCTGCATCCCAGGGCCTGTGGGTGAGTCTGGCAGGGCCTTCTCACAAAGGCAGCTCCAGGAATCTGGAAAGGTCCCGGCCTGTGGGCTCTTGGGGTCCCGTTACTCACTCAGAGAAAGCTGCCAACAGGCTGAGCCACTGGCCTGCAGTCACACAAGACCTGTCCTTGCTGTGCATCGTTTCCAGGCCCCTCCCAGGCCCTTGCTCCTTTTCTTTCCTCCTCTTTTCCCAGAAGCTTGGAACTTGGGGACTAAATGGGGACCTGAGGGCTCAAATTAAATGTGCCATTCTGCCTGTGGTCATATGGGATCTTGCCCGAGGTCACACAGCAATGAGCAGCAGGTGGGACTCCAAGCCAATGAGCCCATTGCCTCCGCTGGGCTGAGTCCTCAAGGGCTCCGTGCAGCGCCCTGTCTGTGGAAGGAGGGGTGCAGTGCAGTGTGTGGGGTGACTAGCTTTTCAAAGCCCCTGGTTCTATCCCTCATCGGTCTCCTGCTGTGGGTGTGAGACTGGGAAATCTGACGGGCCTGTGAGGGGGCAGCGAATGAGTCGACTGGATGGCTCCAGGCTTGGCAGCCTGGAGGGTGGGCCGTAGTAGGGCCTGAGCTGGCTCCATCCCCGATGCCGAGTCCCATGGTGGGCACTGGGATGATCAGACGACCTTGTCCTGGAGTAGCCAGTAGGGAGGATCCTCGCAGGACCGCACACAGACACTCCTAACCACAGCACACGTCGCCTGGGCTGTGTGGGGGCAATCTTAGGGCTGCCATTGGGTCTCCAGTACAACCTGGCAGGTCAGTGACGTAGGGTAGGGTAGAGACGTAGGGTATACGTCTCTTCATCCCACCAGTAATATACATTCTCAAAAACACAGAGAAAGCAAAGAGATCAAAAACCTGGCCCAGGGATAAGCTTTGCTAACATCTGAGATGTTGCTCTTCACACACTTGTCTACACATTAAACACATCCTACGATTCTTCTTCTGCAATACCTGCCATCTGCTTTCCTGGTCACTGGCTGTGTGGGGCGCCTTGTGAGCCATTGGGTCCTTCTGTGTGGATGGCTGTCTCACCGCACACGTTGCTGGACACTACCTACTCTTGCTGGGCATTGGGCCCTTTCCACCACTTAGACATTAAAACAGTGCTGCTGCGGCAGCCCTGAGGTTACAGTCTCCATGTACCCTAATTATTTCTGGAGGGTTTGTGCACTGCTGTAAATTTCCTGGGTCAGTGGGTCAGCAGGCTTCATTTTTATATTGAATTTGTAATGGACACACTGTGCACAGAGCATTAGGGTATAGCGTGGATATCTCTTGCTCTTCTCTGTCCCCCAGGTACTGGGTTTCTTGTGTGTCCTTCCAGAGGCTTCCAGACATACACAGCATTGGAACAAAATCTTTTGTGTACGTGGTTCTTGTTTTGCACAGAAAATGTAGCATGTGTGAATGCTGTTCTATGCATGTCTCCTTTTTTTTTTTAAACTCGATAACCTTGGAAGTTCTTATGTCAGGGGAGATTGAGCTACTTTATTCTTTTTCTCCCCTCTGTAACACCCTATGGTAGGATACCACTGAGGTTCACTGCAGCAGTGCCCCACGGGAGGCGTCCTGGAATCTGCACTTTTGCTCTTGCGAACAGTGAGTGTCCTTGCTCAGGTGTCACTTCATGTGCACGCAAGGATATCCAGGAGCTAAAGTCTTCAGTGGACCTGAGGATCAGTAATTTCTGACAAGTTTGCCCAAATGGTGCTCCGTTGTGGTTGTCAGGCACGTGACAGTGTGCTAGGCTGGGGTCTTTGACAGTCTGATGCTGAAAATGGCAGGTATATCGAATTTGGTTTGCACTTTTTAGAGCTGGCAAAGGGAGGGAGGCAGTCAGCCGTCAGGAGCAGGATAGTGACCATGCTCAGGGTGGGTAAGGGACCCCGTATGTCCCACGTACATGTCGAGGGACAATCTTTCAGGCAAAACTTCCTGAAAGATTGACTTCAGTGGCGCCGTGAGATGGGTGAAGAATTTCCTCAGGTGAGAAAGAGAAGGAAGGGCACTCAGGCAGGTGAAACAGGACAGGCAAAGGCAAGGAGGTGTGAACGTCAGGGTGGGTTCAGAAAGCACTAAGGGTCATCGGCTGGGCAAGAGGGGACAAGAACAGGCCATCTTGCCAAGATCCTCAGTTTGTCCTCTGGGTGATGGGGAGCCAAGTCAGGAGAAGGAGAAGGGAGGACTTGGGGAGAAGGTGAGCAAGGGTGACCCTAACAAGCGAGGCCTATCCCCCTTAGCAAATAATGAACCCAAAATGGAGCGAAGGCCGATATTTTATTCATGGCCACGCAGAGCCATCAATTACCGGTTCCTGCCACCCAGCCCAGCACCGCCTCCATCATCCTGCCATCCCAGGCTATTTTGGGCTTGGGCTTGGCCTCGACTCCCTGTCATCCAGCTCCCTCTCCCTGCCTGGGGTGGGGGGCACTTGTCCTGGCTTGGAGCGACAGGCCAGAAGCCACAGGTCCATTCCCGCTGAGGTCCAGAGAGGTGCAATGGCATGATGAGCCTCCCACCACTGAGACCAGGGCTTTCATTCCCCCCACGCAGCCCCTACGGCAGGTAGGGGGATGTCATTCCCACTTGACCCATGGAGGACCACAGGTGCCAGGTGACAGCCCAGATCACACAGTGAGCCAAGACCAAGCCAAAGCTGGAGCTGCTTCCCAGCTGTCAGCGCTTTTCCTAGGCTCTCTGTGCACACCAAGCTGCTTCTGGGAAATGGGCATTCCAGGTCCCCACTCGAGCCCATCTTCAGTGCTATTCTCTCACTCATTCCACAAACACCCTGGAGGTCTCCTCTGTGCCCGCCCCAGGCTAGCCACTGAGGCCACTGAGAGGGGCAGCTCCAGGGCCCTGCTGGGACCTGAGAATGTCCCACCCGTCCCTTGCTGCTCACCACAGTTGGTGTATCCTAGGACCCCCAAGGGAGGGGTGAGCAGCCCCCAAGCCCCAGAACCTCAGGGGTCCTGGCAGAGCTCCCTCAGAGGACTAATTAGAAGCCCCAGGCTCAGAGAAAAAGGAAATCCACCCAAGGTCACACAGCACGGCACTGATGGAGGGGGGAGCAGTAGAGGGAAGGAACACATATTAATTTAATATTACTCTGTGCCTGTGGCTTTCCTGCTGCTCGATTTGCCGCACCTCAGTTAATCCTCAAGACAACTCCAGGTAGTCTTGGTGATGAGACTGAGCCAGCTCCCCAAAGGAGCGAGACCCCACCTGGGGATCCTTCCCTAAGACCAGGGCACCCCAGCCCCCAAGCCATGGGCTGAGGGGAGCCAGAAAATCAAGGAAACACATGCCCGTGGTACCAAGCATCTCCTCCTGCTGCTTGGAGAGGCGGAGTGGGCACAGCAGCAGCGGGAGTGCATGGAGCCACTGCATCACTCGGGCCTGCAGGCTCCTCAAAGGGGGGTCCCCGGGGCTCCCAGGGTGGCTGGGGCACTTACTACACACCAGGGGTAGGCCCATCACATCCCCACTTTTCTGAGGAGAAGCCCGAGGCTTGAGCTGTGGGCTTCCTGGCAAGCCCTCCCCAGGTGGTCTCAGAGATGGCGGCAAGCACTGAGCTGCCTCATTGGTCCCGGAGCTGTGCTCCAGAAGGCCAGTGTGGCTGGAGTGCAGTGGACGACGGACAGGGCTGCGAGGTAGCCAAAGGGCTCGGCTGGATCGTCAGGGTCTTATTGCAGGGCCCCAGCTGTACACAAGCTCCTGTGTGACCCCAGGTAGAGGGCAGGAAGGGTCCACCTCCTGCTGACGCCCCCTTATCATACTAGTCCAGAGGTAGCATGGGTGGCCAGGAACTTAGACGAGCCCCTCAAGACTCCATGCCCTCTGAACTTGTTCCATGAGGATGTGTCACTGTGTCATTTGGGTGAACAGCACTGAAGCTCCCTGCTAGGCTCTGCAGGGCTGTGCCGGGTACCCAGTGGGCTCCTATCTTCAGTCCCAGGAATCTGAGAGGAGACTCAGGGTGTCTGGGGGAGAATAGGGGTGCAAATTCCTCTCTGTTTCAGTCATCAAAATCCTCCCTAAAGGGCTTAGGGGGAGGGCCCTCAGGGATGCCCCTGCCTCCATGCCCCTATCAAAGCACACTCTGCTTTCTGCACCCCTACTCACTCCATGTGCCACTGGCCCAAGGTGACTCTTCGTGTAGCACTGCCTCATCCCGGCCTTCTGGGCTTAGGATCGCGAAGGAGCAGTCCTGTCTCCCCCCACCCATCTCCTGCTCCAGAAGGTGATGAGCCAGCCAGCAGAGGTTAAAAGCTGGAGTCACATCTGACACACTGTTTTGGCCCTGCCACCCACTAGCAGAGGGACAACCTCTCTAAGCCTGTTTCCTCATCTTTAAAGTGGAGCTGGGGCGTTGACTGGGGTGAGGAGCTGTGTGTGAGGCATGTGCTGGGCACCTGTGTCCTCTCCCTGGGTTCCATCTGCCAGGGCCCCACGCTGGTCAGGCAGGCTCACGTCCCTGGGCCTCCAGTGGTGCCCTCTCCACACTGGCCGGGCTGGAGGCCTCCGCCTCCAACCCCACTCGTCTTCTCTGACCCCTGGCCACCTGGCAGCCAGGACAGCCTTGGCCAGTGGCCTGGTCCCTATCTAGTCACTGGGCAGCCTGGGTCCTGGCCACCCTCCGCAGAGACCCTCCTGGATTTTCAGGACCTTCTGATCCCCTACACTCACCCAAGTCTAGACCTGGAGGGCCGGATTCTCCCCATGGGATGCCTGGATCTCTGTGGGGCCCCTGGGGAACAGTTGTCATGTCTCTGCTTGCACTCATCCGCCAACAGGGAGCCCGCTGCCACAACATAAGCAAACAGCACGTTTTGGGGCCAAGTTCTGTTCCAAGCCCTTTGCTCACAGCCAGTCTGAGCCAGTGCGGCCTCACATGCTGGAGATTATATCTAGACCCTTGTGTGTTGGTGGGTCCTTCCCTCCACCAGCCCCCTCCCTCAACCACAGCCTCCACGACCTGTCACAGGGCTCCGCTCCCACTGGAGGTGCCCATGTTGTGGTTTGGGTTGTCACAGAAACCCCACGGGGGCCCCATTTTCCAGATATGAGCCTGGAGGCCAAGACCTGGCTCAAGGTCTCCTGACTGGGGGGACCTGCTTGGGGCCAGGTGTGTGAGACTTAAGTCCACCCTGGGCTCTCCAGGGGCTGTGCAACCCCAACCTCCACTCCCTCCACACTCAACCTTATGGATGCATTTACAGATGACAAAGCTGAGGTTCAGAAGGTGAAGAGGGAGCCTGAGGGCCAAGGAAGAAAAAGCAAAGCTGGCGGAGTGACCGCTGTGTCTCTTCCACAGTCCAGGGGCTTGGGCTATTCCTCCTACCTAGACTGTCCTGGCTTTGTGACTGTGGGCGGGCCCACTGCCCCACCCTCTCTGGACAGCAGGGACTAGAGGGGGCCTTGCAGGGGCTGTTGAGAAAGCCAAGTGTCATACAGAGAGAGCAGACCATAGGCCCAGCACACGTGTGTGCAGATGGACCCTGATGCCCAGGAGCAGCTGATGGATGATGTCATGGTCTCCACCACCACTTCCACTGACCAGGGAAAATGGGGAGATCACCAGGGACAGGCTTGTAGGCAGGAGGTCAACGCCAATGCTGAGGCTCTACCCTGAGGCTTCCCCCTCTGAGCCTCAGTCTTCCCATCTGTGAAAGGAGTATATTCTCACAGCTGATATGGGGTGAGCATGCCAGGCCTACGTGATCACCCCAGCACCCTGTGTCCTGCTTCTTTCCTTCCTGACCCTGAGCACTGCCTGAGTCGTCCCACTTTCCATGGATGCACTGGCACATTTATCAGTTGTCTTCCCTACTGGAATGTCACCTCAAGGAGAACAGGAACATCACCTGACTTGGCTCACCTTTCCAGTGCCCATAATATCTGCTGGCACATGGTAGGTGCTTAAGGGGAGAAGACGAAGGAAGAGCATTATTGAATGAATGAATTTGATGAATGAATGATTGTCAGTTCCCCACTCACTGACTTTTGTCCCCCTAAACCCATTCTGTGTCAGTCTTCCCTATTCTATGACACTTATTGGGCACCCACGGTGTGCCAGGCCCTGTGTAAGGAGCTCGGGACCTAGTGCTGACAGAACAATGACCCTGCCCTTATGGAGTTGACATTCGAGGTGGGAGATTGGTAAATATCAGGCAGCAATAGGTGCATTGGAAAAATAAGGTGGGGAAGAGGGGCCCGTACTGCTGGGGGACAGGGGCTGCACTTTTAAATCCAGTGGTCCAAGCATGCCTCCCTGAGAAGGTGAGAACTGAGCGAAGACTTGAAATGGGTGAAGGATTAAACAAGAAGTCATTTGAGAAAGAGCGTTCCTGGCAGAGGGAACAGCAAGTGCAAAGACCCCGAGGTGGGACTGTTTCTGGCATTTTTTCCTCAGGAAGTGGCAATTCCTTACTTTCCCTCATTCCCACACCCAGCCCCTCCAGTAAATCCTGCAGCGCATACCTGCTGAATTCCTAATCCGACCACTTCCTCTGCCTCCACTGTGACCATCATTGCTCAACTGGACTAGAGTAGTGGCTGCTTCATGGCCTCCCTGGGCCACATTTTCCCATCTAACATCCACCGTGCATAGCAACTGGGGGATAGTTTAAAGCACGGAACAGACCATATCTGCAGGTACTGTGGAAAAGTGTTTTGGTTACACTTGGAGTTACAATAGGACCCAGCAATCTCACTCCTGGGTATAGTCCCAAGAGAAATGAAAAGAGCCGTCCAAAAAAGCAGAGGGTCACATGCTCGTATAGCAATATTCAGTCACCACAAGTAGGAAACAACCCTAATGTCTACCAATGGATGTGTGGATAAACAAACTATGGTTTTTTATTCTAATACAATAGAATACTATTCAGCCATAAAAGTGAATAAAGTTCTGACACATGCTACCACATGGGCAAACCTTAAAGACATTATGCGAAGCCAAGACAGCCAGACACAAAAGATCACATACCATATGATTTCATTTATACATAATGTGCAGAATAGGCAAATTCACAGAGACAGAAATTAGATCAGTAGTTGCCACGGGCTGGGATGGAGGGGAGTTGGGAGTGACTAATGGGAGTGGGTTTTATTTTGAGATGATGAAAACATTTCAGTTCACTCGTTCACACATCCATCCATCCATCCATCCAACTATCCATTCATCCATCCAAATATCCATCCATCCATCCAACTATCCATCCATCCATCCATCCACCTATCTATTCTTCCACAAACATATCCATCATCAATCATTCATCCACCCATTCATTCATCCCTCTCAACCCACCTGCTTACCCATCCAATTGTCCGTCCTTCCCATACGTACTCTCACCTGTCTGTTTACTCATCCATCTGTCCACACATCCATCTGTTTTCTTTCTTCATCATGCACTGCATCTGTCTCTGCATTCATCTCTCATCTCCAGAGATTTTTCTAGCATCTGACTCCAACCTGCTTGGCACAAATACCCTCTTCACCTCCTAATGCTGACTGATCCAAACCTAAATTTCAAATTCAGTGGGGTTTCAAGGCCCTGCAAAGCGCTTGTTTCTCCTCTTACTTTTTCCACTGTTGATCCTAGAAGTTAGTGGGCCCTGTGCCTACTGTGCCCAGTGGGTGAGCTATCCCCAGCTTTCCCCCTCTGGCCTGGGTTGGAAGCTGTTCCTGAGGGTGTGTGACTGGAGTCTTATAGCCCAGAGAGGAGAGGGAAGCATGATCACAGGGTCTGTAAGGGAGGAGATGAATAGGAACAGATTGATGCGCTGGGCCTCAGTTTCCCTACCTGTGATGAGGGGATGAAGGGTGATGACCTCCCTCAACATTCTTAGGCACTCCCTCCGCTGCCTAAGTGCCATCGTGGAGAGGGATTGCTTTGCTCTTCCCTTCCTTCCCTGACACTTATCCACTTAACAGCCCTGAGGACCTTGGTCCAGGAAGGGAAGGCCTGCTGCAGGAGGGGCATCCGTTAACAGCCCTTGGGGAATCAGGGGTCACCAGATTGCAGCTGTAAGGCCATTAGCAGTCCATTAGCCACACACCCCCTCCCCCCAACCCCCCACTTTACCTCAGGACCTGTCCTGTACTTCCTGGCAGAGCTTCTGGCCCCTCACACCAATCCCAGCGGCCTCAGAGGCCCCCATCAATTGTCAAGTCAGCTGGTACCTCATCAGAGCTGTGGAGGACAAAGGTGAGGCAGAGCCTGGCATGTGGGACGCCATTGCTGGACCCACTAAGCAGGTGGTGAGGGCAGGTAGAGAGGTATGTCCCGTGGGGCAGCAACTTAGCATGAAGTTCCCTCTGTCCCTTTGTCAAATAGGAGTAGTGAACCGTTTTCTGCTTTCTCGCCCCAGCTTCTGTGAAGTACGTTTCACTCAAGAGGAGCTGTGCCAGGTCAGTCAGCCAATGAACAAAGATCCATTGAGCTAACAAACATCAGAACTTGGGCAGGAGGGCACAGATTTAGACTCTCCTACCTGGAGAATTCATTCGCTCACCAACAAATATTTACTGAGCACCCACTCTGTGCCATGCCCTGGGACACAGCAGTGAAAGAGGCAAGCATCCAGTGGGGGAGATGGAAAACGAATATGTGAAGAAATTAATTTGACAATTTCCTAAAGGATAGTACCATGCAAGGGATAAAGCCCAGTTATGTGAGGCGAAGGTGGGGTTGCCACTGGAGAGCGGGAGAGAGAGCTGGGAGAGGGTATGGGGAGGGAATAGGGGACCCAAGGAGTTTGGATTCTTCTTGTTATGCAAAGGACAGCTGTTGGAGGGACATGACTTGGCTCAAATTTCACAGAATTCCTCTAGCTGTGCTTGGGGTGGAAAGGGGGCAGCAGGGAGGCCGGTGAAGAGGCTACTACATGTGTCCAGGCGAGCCAGATGATGGCTCTAACCCGGCTAGGAGAGTGGAGAGTTGGGGATGAATGTGGATTTGCTTGGAGTCTGAGTCACCAGGAATTAGAATCCTCATGAATCTTAGAATTAGACTCCCCTAATTAGAACTAGACTGAGAAGAATTGGAATCCTGGCATGAGAAGCTGGCAGGAAGCTCAGGGGAACCTGATCCATCTCCAATGGTCTCAACAAACCAGCCCCACCTCAGCCTCTGCCTGAAAGAGCGCCTGCCCCCCCAAATATACCAGTGGTCCTAAAAGGCCAGCTGCTGAAAGACTACATCCTCCAGCGTCCCTCCAAGCAAGGGCAGCCACGTGACCTAGTCTGTCCCTTGCTAAGGGTTTCACAATATTACTTCATTTGCTTCTCAAGACCTGATGAAACATATGCCATTATTCTCCCCATTTCACAGATGAAGAAACTGAGGCTCAGAGAGGGACGAGATCCTACCTCCCCTCAGGGCCTGGCCTTGGGGTGGATAGAGCCGTAGAGGAGGGGGAAGGTCTAGCAGAAAGAGCAGCGCCTGGTACAGTATTTTCAGCTGGCTGCCTGCCCTGCCTACCAGGGGAGGGGAATCAAAGACGGTCTTCATGGGAGGATGATCGTAAAGGGATGTCTTAATTGGAATTCTCAAGGAGAAAAACTGTTACAAGTGCTCAATGATTGTATAATGAGCTCACCAGTGTGAGGAGAGTCACAAACATTTGCAAAGCTGAAATGTGTGTGTGTGGTGCTGACGTTGGGGGTAGGCGGAGGGTTGGAGGTTCTTTTTCCTGGTTGTGAGGAGTCTGTTCAATGTCTGTGCCAGGAAGGTCCTTTTGCCTCACAATTCACTCACCTGATGAGCCACTGCTGGAGGAATTTCAGGCATTGTGCAGGACTCTTTGGTGAGGATTCGGAAGCTCCTTGCCCCTACTAGATGGAAAAGGGGCACAGATGTAGGGAGTTGGGCTATTGCAAGTGGGGAAAGAGAGACACCTTGGAAGGACAGACCCACATTTATCTGTCTGGGTCACTACCAACTCAACACCCTCTGTGTCTCCTCATCACCCTCCCATAACTTCCCAGCTCTGCTGGCCTAGGCGGTCCTCTGTGACTTGCCCTGCTGACCCCCCTCAGGCCCACTCTCATTCTAAACCAGGTTTGACAGGTTCCTGCCTGCAGGCCTTTGCACGTGCAGATGTTGTTGCCTGGACCACCACCTGTGTTTTGTTCACCGCTGAAGAACTTTATGTGGTCTTTCAGGGCCTGGATCGACTTTCTCCTCGGTAAACCATCTAGTGTATCTCACCTGCCTCAGGCAGTCCCTAGTCTGTCCTTAGTTACCTTGGTCAAATCAGCCCCAGTTAGCTCAACTATTCAATGGGGGTCGGAGTGAAATTTAGGAATTTTGAACTGCCAGAGCTGGGAGGGACCAGGATCCCCCCCACACAGAGAAAAGCCATAGGCCTGGAGAATTTTTCCACAGAGGGTCTGACAGAGATGAGACACTCCCACAGAGTCTGGCCCTTGGCAGGTGTGTGGGCCAGCGAGCAAAGCAGACATTACTGTTACCATTTGACATTTAAGAATTTTAATTTCAAACTAATTTTTTTAAACATGATTTTGTCTTCACAAGTATATCTGAAAATGGACAGTGGCTGGGAAATGGGAACCAGATTGCTGGGGGCTCTCAGGAGCTGGCCCCAGAGGCCCCCACCACCCCATCTGTGAAATGGAGATGCTGATTGTCCTGGTGGATCTGGGCTGTGCTCCCATCTCAGAGACCCAGTGATCCTGACAGTGGCTGTAATGGCCTGGGGGAGGGGGTGGCTGGAAGCAGTCTTTCCTGGGGCCCTTCCTAACATCCCACCCTGGCCCAGGATCAGGAGTCTGGACGCGCTGTGTAGCAGTAGGAAAGGAGCAGGCACAGGAGCCTGCAGAGGTAGGAAGGCTGTCCTGAGCCCCACGTTAGCTAAGGGCTGCAGTGGGAGGCTGCCGGGGGCCCCCACAGCCTGAAGCCCTGGGACAGTGTCCCAGACTACAGGTGGGCAGTGGTGACCTTAGAGGTCAGGGAAGAAAGGAAGGGAGAGGAGGAAGAGCAGAGACTCCTAGCCTCTGTCCTCATTCATTCATTTACTCATTTATTCATTTATTCCTTTGTTCATTTATTCTCTTGTTCACATCACCCTCTTCTTCCCTCCCTTCTTTAATTCAATAAAAAGGCTCCCAGCTCCTACTATGTGCCAGACTGCACGTTGAATGCTGGGGACAACGGGACAGACATGGGCTCTGCACTTAGGCTCTTCCAGTCAGGATGGGGAGGCAGACACCTTCCAGGATCTGTGCGTGAGAAGCCACCATTACAGCCATCAGCCATCCTGAGGGGCTTGGGGGAAGAGTAGCTTTGCCAGTCAGGCTCACTTATCTGCTCCAGAGGCCTCTTCTGCCTCCCTTTTGAAACTTAAGTCAGCTTAGGTCACCCTACTGCTCTAAACCTTCCCTTGGCTCCCCGCTCCCTCGGAGACCAAGGCAAAGGTTTCCTAAGGCCTCAAGGCTCCGTATTGACCAAAGCCCCCATGCCCTTGCCCATACTCCCTCTGCTGAGCCAAATGGGCTTCAGCTGGAACTCACCAGACAAGTCCTACCTCAGGACCTTTGCACATGCTATTCTCTCTGCCTGAGCTGCTCGTCCTCCAGATGTCCTCATGGCTCCTCCAGCACCTCCTTCAGGCCTTTCTCAATGAAAACTTCTGTGGCCCAACCTAAAATTGCAAAGCCCCCAACTCTGCTTTATTTTTCTCCGTAACACTTGGCATTCTGATTCCTCACTCAGCTTGTTTATTCCCTGCCTCCTGACAAGGGCAGGGATTCTGTCTTTCTTGTTCATTGCTTTGTTCCCAGCAGCTGGCACAATACCTGGCACACAGTGGGTATCCAACAAATATTACTTGAATGATTCATTTATTGATTGATCGGTTGGTTGGATGTCTACAGTTACCCTGCTCCAGTCTGGAGTTGGCTGGAGAGGAGAGTAAAGGCTGAGGATGGGCGGCTCTCCTTCCTCCTCCTCTGCACTACTCCTCCACCATGTAAGCCCCAAGGCCTCTGCAGGGTCCGATATAAAGGATGAAGAATGAGCTAAGTTTGAAGTTTGGGTCTGACTCTGTCAGCAGTGGTAGGAAGAGAGGGTTTGTACTGGGAAGGTTGGGGTGAGATGCTAGAAAAATCTCTGGCTATGAGAGATGAGTGAGAAAGCTGATGCTATAAATGATGAAGAAAGGAAACAGATGGATACACAGATGAATGAGAGGGCAGTTGCATGGAAGGAAGACGGATGGATGGATGGATGGATGGATGGATGGATGGATGGATGGATAGATGAATGAGTGGGTGGTTGGATGACTAGATGAGTAAGTGGATGAATAGACAGATGGGTAGATGAATAAATGGGTTGATGGATAGATGGATAGATGGGTAAATGAATGAATGGTCAATTAATGGGTGCTCAGATGGGTGGACGGATGGCCAGGATGATGATGATGATGATGATGATGATGATGATTAAAAGCACCTATTATTTATTGAATTTATCCCGTGTGCTCTGCCTGCACTTCACATACTCAACCTAATTTAATTCCCATTATAATCTTATGAGGGAGGGATTTATGTCCCCATTGTACAGATGGAAAAACTGAGTCTCAGATATGAAATGACTTACTAAGGCCCACAGCTGAGGAGAGGTTGAGACCAGATTTGTACCCCAGTAAACTTAGCCTTCAAGGTTGCCTTGCTCTTCAGGACTGAGTGCCCACCACATGAGTGGTCACCTTTTGGGGGCAGGCAATCTATTTTGGCATCTCCAAAGCTCCCACCAGTTGGCCTCTGCAGGAGGAGGTCTCTGTCAACATCTATTGGCTCCAACCTGATGTTTATGGCTACATTCAGCCCCAGAGTCGTGAGACTGTGGGAGCAGCTCACCCATAATCCTCCACACTACACTGTTACCGGGTGGCCCCCCCCACGGGGGAGGGGGTGTGGGTGGGAGAGCAGCTGACATGATTCACTGCAGACAAAGAGAGCCCCATGATTCTCAGGGTTTGTGCTCTAGCCGTCCCCTCAGACCTGGGGCTCACTGCTCTGAGCCTCGGTGCCCAAACGGTAAACGGGTGTCCTGATGTCCAGCTGGCCCACTGGATGCTGGGAAGGCACAGAGAGATGATGAATGCAAAGCGCTTGACATGTAGTAAGTACTCAGCTTCTACTGACGATGACTCCAACCAGCTCTGCCATGTCCTCGCAGGAGGTCCTGGGCAAATCGATTCTCTCTGAACCTTAGTCCTCTCCTCTTAGAAATTGGGAAATGCACACGGGCCAGCCAGTGAGCTGCGCCCTCCACCACTAGATTAAAGACAACGAGCTGCCACTGGGTGGCTGGTAGGTGGCCGGATGGCTCAGTTGGTTAGACCACGAGCTCTTGTCAACAGGGTTGCCGGTTTGATTCCCGCATGGGATGGTGGGCTGTGCCCCCTGCAACTAAGGTCAAGGGACGGAGACTTGACTTGGATCTGATGGGCCCTGGAGGGGCAATATTCCCCAATATTCCCTAATGAAAAAATTTAAAATGGGGGGGGAAATAAAATTGGGAAATGGATGCCTACCTTGAAGTTTTGTTAAGATTCTATTCTTTAAACAAAGCCTTATTTTTTCCCAGGCATATTCTAGGTGCTAGGGATACAGCAGTGAATAAAACAGACAAGCATTCCTGCCTTTGGGAAAGACAATAAACATAAATGAATAAATTACACACCATATTATGTGAGGATAAGTGATATAGAAAAAAATAAAGCAGAGGAAGGGATGATGGAGTAGGGAGGGGTACTATTTTAAATACAGTATCCAAAAAGGCATATCCCCAAGAAGAGACATTGACAGAGACTTGAGGTTGGCGAAAAGTGAGCCATGCAGAAGAGGGCGGAAGAGCATTGTGGCAAAGGGAGTAGCAAGTGCAAAGGCCCTGGTGTGGGCAGGACCTGGTGTTCTAGAGGAATAGCAAGGAAGTGTGAGGAGAGGGATAGGAAATAAGATCAGAGAGGTAATGAAGGCCTTGAGTCTGTGACTGAGCTGGGAGTCATGGATGGGTTCGGAGCAGAGGGTTTTCACAAATGCTTAAGTTGTGATGTAAGAGGAAAGGGCTGCATCTCTCCAGTGGAGCAGCCTTTCTCCTTGGCCCTTCAGGGGCTCAGCCCTTGCCTTCCCCGCCCTCTGCTCCTCTCTGTGGAGGCTCCAGGGAGCTGGTGGCTGCCCCAGACCAAGCCCCAAGCACAGGCCGGAATTAGGAACACAACGGCTTGGGGGTCCAGGCTGGGAGACAGCCCCAGACCTGAGACTCCAAACCAGGGCTCCCGGCTCCAAACATAGGAAGCTGTAGTTGGGAAGGAAGGCATGTGCCAGAAAATGGCACCAAGCCCACATTATCGCCAATGTCACCTCTAGAAACTTTATCTTTTCTATTTGGAAAGTTTGTGGTCCAAGTCTTCCCATGGCAGAAACCCCTAAGGATGTTTGTAGCACAGCCAGACATAAACTGAACTTGTTTCAAAAGCAAAATGATAAATATCCTAGTCAACCTTCCCCAAATGATGCTGGGGGGTGGGAGTGTGTTTCTGAATTTCAGAGTCCCTGAGATTGGTGAGGCTGAAAGGGGCCCCTCCCTGGGTCAGGGAGCCCAGTGTTAAGGGCAGTACCGGCCGTGCCCTTCATGAGCTATGTGATGACAGCCCTAAATTCCCCATCTTCCTTCCCTCCCTGCACCCATTTTGTGGCTAAGCCCTGGCTCTGCCAAAGGCCCAGGAGCGATCCCAGGACAGTGTGCCCCGGCTCTGGCACTGACCTTGTGGCTGTTCCTGGAGGGGCCTGATCTCTGCACACTCCCTCCATCCCCCCAACACACCACACAAGCTGACTAGAGTCCCCATCCAGACATTCCAGGCCTGCTGCTCTGGGACGGAAGGGTCTTGGCTATTTGCACATCTCTTGTGATATGGCGCTCACTGCCTCCCAGGGCAGCCATGTCTGGGTTTGAGCTGCTCGAATCTTAGGAAAGGTCGTTCTTTCTTCTGCACTAGTGCAGAGAGACTGAGCTTTGGCCTCCAAGAGTCCTCAGTTCCATTGGCCACACACACCCCAGTTCTCAACACCAGCCTGTGTGCTCACTGCCCTTTCTGCTCCCATTCTGACTGTAGTGCTGGACCCTTATGCACCAGAGAACTTGGGGGAACTTAAATTCTGAAAGTACTTTCCTCTGCAAAGGGAGCACCATGCAGTGGTTAGGAGTATTACTCAGGAGTTGACCACTTCATGGCTGTGTGCCCTTGGACTTAACGTCTCCGTGCCTCTATTTCCCTCATCTGTCAAACAGCAAAACGTTCTAATTAGGGGAATGGAGATGTGGGTGGAGAGGCTGCCTGAGGAATTGGGTGCATTGGTCCCAGGGATGATCTAAAACACCCTGAGGTCTTCAGCCTTCGCCAAGAAGCAGGATATTCTGTGGCCCCGTTTCTGCCAAGCTGCCAACTTTGGAGCTTTGAGGAGGGGCTACTTTCTTCATGTGTCCCCCATTTGAGAGCCCCTTATTGAGAACAATCCTGCACCCTCAGCTCTCACCTCCTGTCTTGTACTCCCAGCTCTTCTTGTCACTCCTCCCCTTCCTCATCTTTCGAGCGCCAGTGTCAGGGGTTGGAGATGTGGGCTTGCAGGGGCGTCTGGATTGGCCAGAGGCTTAGCCAGGGTGCTGGAGAGGGATTGACCTGCAGCTGGTGGTGAGAGGTCTCTCCAGGCAGACTTGGAAATCAATGCTCCTGGAGTGAAGGCATAAAGCCTCCCCAGGGTACGAGGGGGGCAAAGGCACCCCCAACCACAACGCCTTGCCTGGCTGCCCCCGGCAAGGGCTCAGACCTCCCCATCTTGGTGTGATGCCTCTGAAGGGTCATAGACCTCCTGGAGCTTGTGCAGATGGATGTGCAAGATCCAGAGCAAGGCAGGTGCTGTGGAGACAGGCCCAGGACTGGAGCTGTGCGTCTTGGCAGGAGGGGACCGACCGTAGGTCAGTGGGTCCGGCACCGTCATGGTGCCATCCTACTGGCCCTTTCCTGTGCCTCAGACCCCTCCTTAGAATTCTGATCTTGTATGCATCGAATAGCACATAGGACTCCAAAGGGGTCAGTTATCACAATTGTTAAAAAACACATTTGTGATAAGGTGGAATACATGCTTCTCTATGGATGCATTGGTGATAAGGTTGAATGACAGATTTAATCCCAATCATAACTTCAGGCCAGAAATGAATACAAATGACATTTGGAGAGCGGCTGCAACTATAGGAGTGGGATATGAGCACATTTGTGACTTTTCTTGGCGCCAAAGTCCCAGGAACTACTGATGATACCAGGGTTTGCTGCCTCGATTCACAATTGAAGGAAACACTAAATTCCAGCTGGAAGTTAGTGAAAATAATGATATTATCCCCATTCAAATATGTGGACCCTGAGTCTCATTCCACATTTCCCCTGCTCTTGCGCTCCCTGACAAGAACAGCAAGAGCAGGGACACTAGTAACGCCACATTCCATGACTAATGGTGACAAAGAATGGTTGCTGGTCTTTGTGGAGGTCTTGCATTGTGCCAGACACTGGGTGAGTGCTTTTCCCCTACCTGAGCCTCACCACAGCCCTGCAGTGTAGGTACCAGGGTAGTCCCCATTGTGCACAGGAATAAACTGAGGCACAGAGAGATTAAGTAACTTGCCCCAGGCACACAGCTTGGGTGTTGGTGTCAGGGTTTGAACCCAAGTCTGTCTGACCCCAGATCCTGTGTTCTTACCCTTCCTCCCACTAGAATGCCTGGCACACAAATGGGGTTTAATAGATATATGGCCCATTTAAAGGGTCATTGCTGAATCCTCTTCATTCACAAAGGGACATTCTCTGGGGCTGGGCTGGGTTCTGTGGATTTGCAATTGATTCTATATTTATCATCCCCTTCCTTAGGCAGGTTAATGGATTTTAAATGGAGTCAATACTAATTGCCCCTGTGCTGTAGATGGGCCATCCTGAGGGTAGAGTTTGCTTCAGCTCTGGGACCCAATTCCTTACCACAGACGAGCACTGAACCTGGGGTGAGGACTGAAATAGGCAGAGATGCAAATAGGGAGGGCGCTCTGGCTGGCTAAGGGAACAGACCAGGCAAAGCCATGGTCATATGGACCGTATAGCCCTACTGAGGGAGCTGCAGGGCCCCTCCTGCCCGTGAGTTCTCCTGGTCCGCAGCACAGAGCTACGCTCGCCCCGAGGAGCTTCTGTGAGAGTCAGGTCACCACAGAGTGTTTATTAATCACCACAGGCAGGATGGGGGTGGGCAGCTCCACAGGGAGTCCAGAGCGGGAGGGGAAGCTCCGGACAGGCAGTGGGGGCTGGGGCTTTCTGGACCAGCCTCCCAGTCTCCCTCTTCTGTCAGCTTTGGGTTATTTTAAAAATTAATTAATGTTGGGGACACGTGGAATCCTTGAACACGGTATAAAGATACAAACAGCTCACCTCCCTCCTGCTTCCCCCAACCTTCCAGTTCTCCTCCTGGTAGCAAGTGTCCATTGTCTCTTTCCAGAACATTCTACCAAAAGCACATAGATGCGTGCTTATGCATATCCCACTTTATAAAAAAAAAATCCCAGTGATGGCCTCCAGTACCCTCTCTTCATTCAACAAATATTTATTGACCACCTACTAAGTGTTATCACGTGCCCAGCCAGATCAGACCCCTGTTCTCAGGGAGTGTGGGTCCTCACTGTCTCACAGATGCACTGGCGTATGTAGGTGCTGCGCTCACCTTCCCCGGGAATGCTGGGCAGGTTGTTACTATTACAAAGTGAGTAGCTGGATGTATGTCTTGCTCCCAGTGTGCGAGCATCTCGTGGGGTAAATTCCTAGACCTAGAATCCCCAGGGTAAAGAGACGAGTCTTCTTAACTTGGCCAGCTGTCACCAGATTGTGGTTGAAAGTTCAGCATTTAGATGTGGCCAGGGAGGTGATCCAGGCTGGGGGTGGCACGTGCTTGGGGAGGGGGACCAGAGATGCCACCTTAGCCCTACAGGAGCCCTTAGTCTGAGGAAAGGCAGGGTTGGAGAGGGACAGTGACTCCGGAGAGCTGTGATGGGGCAGTGCGGGAGGCTGTGGTGCCCCGAGTAGTGCACCCAGCCTGGGAGCGGGGACATTCAGGGAGGTTCCAGAAGCAGGCTTCTTCATTGAGCGCCCGCTGCGCATCTGTCCCGCGCCCGGCCCACATGCCAGCCGTTCCTCTGTGCAATGTCCACGCCCAGGGCCTCCTAGGAAATGGCCACTGTATTAGGGGAGCAGCATACCTGTTCTACAGCTGATGAAACTGAGGCCTGGGCAGAAAGCAAGAGCCGAGGCTTCTGAAATCTAGTCTTCTTCCTCCCTGCTCCAGTCCCTGAGAATGGCCCAGTCTGTGGGCATTCCTATAAATAGGAGTTTCTGCCATGATTCCTAGGAATGGGCCTCAGGAAACCAGGAAGCCTTGTCCACCCTGTCTCCAGGCTGTTACGCTTTATTACATTGACAGGATAACTTGACTTAAAAAATTGCTTTATTGTGCAAACTTCAAAAGCCATGAAGCTGTAGGACGCGCCCAAGTGTAACATGCGCCCATACTCTCATTCCTCACAACCCATCAAGCAGAGGACTAGGAGGAAGCCTGAGCTCCTACCGAAGTCTCCATTGGCTGGGTGAGTGAAGGGTCGGGGATCTGACCGGGTGCGCCTAGTTCAGAGCACTCAGGAAGCAGATGTAGACATTCGCCTACACACAACAGTGATTGAGGAGAAAGGTCCCCTCCCAGGAGGACCACTAGCAGTTCCATCTCCAAACTTCCAGATCTTTTGCTTTGCTAATGCAAATAGATCAGTAGTTTTTCTTAACATAAATAAGATCATGCACTAGGCCCTATTCTGCCTCTTGATTCTTTTTTGGCGGGTGGGAAGGGAAGACAGTGTGTCTTGGCCAATGAACTCACCATTATCAGGCTTTAGAGACCTACCTCATTCTGTTTCAGAGTCAAGTCCACTCCAGAGAAGAGGAGACTGAGATTGAGGGCTCTAGCCCTGCCCCCTTGTGAGGAAGAAAGGGCGAGGGGTTGGTCGTGGGGCAGGGGCTGGGGACAGAGGCCGCATCCCTGGAGTGATGGTCCCACAGAGGGATCTCAGTGGGGGTCGCAGGGAGGAGGCAGGCAGCGCCCACTGGAGTGGAGGGGGGCTGGGGAATTGGCCCGATTATCCCAGCTGGGAGGCCTCCTTCGTGGAAGCTATTTTTAACCGTGAGAGAGGCTGAAGTGACTTCCCTCCCTCCCTTTACTGCCCTTTATTCCTATCATCCTGGTGCCTGCAGGCCCTGCCCGCCTTCCTGGAAGCTCTGTCCCTTTAGAGGAAGGGAAAATGTGAAAAGGAAGGGAGGCAGAAGATGCCCTTGGCCTGTGTCATGCCACAGCATTTATCCCCCACGCAGTTCTGCCAGGCAGCTCTCATGCACTCCCTGTTAGAGAGGGGTTTAGAAGAGGTTCAGGAGGTCTGAGAGACATTTTTCAGTCCTTGCTGTTCTTTTTACATCCATCAGCTCCACCAGCAGCCCCTTGAGGGCGTGGAGAGTAGTATTAGAACCCATCTCAAAAATCTCTGAAGTTACTTAGACAAGGGATTCTTTAGGTTGCCGAACTCAAAAGTCCAGGCGTAGGTCTAAGGGTCCCAAAGGAGCATGTCTAGACTGTTGTTTCTCTCAACACCTCAGCTCTCCTCTCCTCTGGACGGGTCTTGTCTCAGGTGGGTTCAGCCCATGTAGGGGTAAGGAGATCCCCAGCAGCCCTTGAGAAATAGAGCTCCTTTTCCAGATGATCCAGCCAAAGTTCTAGGGCTGGTCCTCATTGGTTGGCTTCAATCACATGTCCATCCCTCAAGCACTCACAGTAAAGCTCACAGCTAGGCCTGCGTCACTTGCCCACTGCTAGGCTCTGGGGATGGTCCCAGCCCCCAAGGAAGCAAGTGGTAGAGAGTATGGGAAACAGGTGATGAGTCCCCCAAAAGCAAGGTTCCCAAAAGAAGGGCCTAAACACAGGGAGGACATGGACCACTGATGCCTCTGAAGTTGTGCAGCCAGGACAGAAAACTCCAGATACCCAGGACAGGACAGGTGGCCTGGGGCCTAAAGTCTTGGCCTTCAGTCCCATTGCTGGCCCCTGGCTGCCATCAGCCCATCCTCCTAACAGATGAAGCAGCAGGGGAGTCAGAGAGGAGGGGGGAAGGCAGTGTGGCGGGTGTCAGAGCCTGTGCATGAGGGAAATAAGTCAGCTGGCCAGCTCCAGGCTGCGTGATCAATGCCTACTTCCTGACAGGGTGGGGGTGACTCAGTGTCCTGTTTCCAGGGCCGACAGCCATGGAGCCTAAAGTTCTGCTCTCCTCAGATCAATGCCACAGTGTCAGCCAGGGACCTGCGGGAGGGGTATGTGGCCTTGAAGGAGCAAGGCAGTCACTTTGTTGTCCTCTCTGTCCCTTTACCCCTTCACAGCACCCATGACGAAGGGCCACCAGGGTTGGGCAGCTCATGTCCTCCCAGGCCATCCCTGTCACTGCAGGAGCTCAGCCCCATCTGGGCATCGTTTCTTCATCTACCAACAGGGCTGGTATCTATGTGCCTGTCAACTGGAGCAATTACATCATCCTGCATCATGAGTTCATGCGGTGGGCATGTAACCTGTAGGCTGGCACAGGCCAAATGTAAAATTAGCGGCATCCATTGTTACTATCATTGTCGTTATTCTTGGGGAAAATGGGGTTGAGGGAAGGGACAGGGCTAGGAGCAGGACTCCCAGGCCCAAGCTCTGCTCTGTCACTCACGGCCTGAGTGATCAGGGGCCTCTCCTTCTTCCTTGGCCCTGGTGGAATGCAGTCCAGCACCTTTTGACTTCTGGCCAGGGTTTTGCTCATCCCACCAGAAATCATATACTGGACCACCCAGGTACAGGCTCTGAACACCTTGTGGGGGTGGAGGTAAGAGGCAGGGTAAGTCCCAAATCCTGGACACCTGCCTGGAGGAGGATGCAAGGCTTCTGCTGAGAGCCGACTTGTGATCTTGGTCTCTCCATCCTGTGCCCCTTTGTTTTCATTCTGCAGATTCCCAGCAGGCTCAGTGCGTGCTGGGCCCTGGCTATGTACACTCCGGACAGATGTGTCCCTGCCCTTACAGAGCCAACATACCTTGGCTCTGTGCCAGGCCCAGATACAGTAAATGAGATGCTTCAGAGAGTGGCCAGTGTGGGAAGGAAGTCAAAAAAGCTATGGGAGATGCCAGTGGGCCTTTACAAAAGGTGCTGTCTGAGCTGTCCCTGAATGAAGAGCAGTTTTGGGAAAGAGCCCCACGCTAGAATTAAGGTGGTGGCCTGTGAGGGCATGGATGGTGGGCCAGTATGTCTGGAAAAGGAATGCCAAGAGAGCTGGGCGAGGTGAAGTCAGGCAGGTCCTGGGACTCAGGGACTGTGGGTCTCACATCTGCCCTGGGAGAGTTTGAAGTGGGCATGCCATGAGCCCATGTTATGTTTCAAGGGTCTCCTGACTCAGGGGCCAGAGCTGGGGTGAAGTGTAGGTGGGACAGGAGAAACCTGGGTGGGCTCCTGGGAGGAGGTGGCCCTCGAAGCACTGGGAGGATTCTGGGGCAAACTGGCATAGCTGCCTGTGGGGCCAGACAAAGAGACACCAGTGAGGGACTATCTGGTTTTCGCATCTCAATCAATGATTAATTTATGACAGAAACAAATGCATCGGCTTTGTCATATTAAAACACGAATATTATAAGAGCCAGCCGCTTTGAGCCAGCTGCCCACTTGGACCAGCAAACCCCATCTAGCAGGATGTCCTCTCCACACCCTGACAGCTTTGTGGCCTTGGAAGCAACTCCCCTGACTGGGCTTTTCTTTCCTCAAATGAGTGGTTCCATTTGAGAAGTGGTTCCAAATGGTCTGAGGTGCTATTTGGTCTCCCAGCCTGTGGCTCTGAGGATACCCAGGTCAGCAAATGTTTTCTGAGTAGCTATTATGTGCCAGGCCCAGGGCTGAGAGGGACTGGGCCCCACCCTGGAGGAGAAGAAAGATAATTTTAGATTAAGAGGAAGTCAGGTACAGGGGCACAGTGAGAAGGGGTTGGGAATGTATGTATGTGCTAGAATCCCTACTGCGTGGGGGACACTGAACTCCCTTTCGTCTCATTGGCTTCTCCAGGGGCCTCCAGAGGGGCATTATTTTTCTCATTGTTGTGGCTATTACTATAACCCCCATTTGACAGAGTGGGACCTCAGCTAGAGATCTGTCCAGAGTCCCCTCCCACCTCACCTAGCTCCGCCTCCCTTCAACACTAGAGGGTGGAGTGATGCCCTGGGAGGGTGGTGGGTCCCCCTGTTCACAGACAGGAAGCCTTGGGGTAGGTGTGTGAACTGGTTAGACAGACAGCAGTGCACGTCCCTGCCCCTCTGTGCCTCAGTCCCTGAATCTGGAACATGGGCGTGCTCCCTGTAGAGAGGCTGGCACCCCACGTAGTCCTGCAAAAGGCCATGTGTCCAGGGCCCATACCAGCTGCTCATGGGATGTGATTATGGTTGAGAATTCCACGTAGTAGGTGGGTCAGGAGGGTGGGATGTGGAGCCTAAGGGCAGTGGCCTGGGGGGTCAGACCTGAACCTCTGCAGGGACGTTCTTTGCTGGGTGACCTTGGGCAAGACACTTGCTGTTTCTGTCAAAGGGGTCTGATAATGGCTCTAGGGAAGGCCTGGGGCTCAGGGAGAAGATCTGGCTTACCTTCCACTGGTCCTCCTGGTGAGCAGCAGGGTGGGGGCTGTGTGTGGAGGGGGTTCAGGGTTGAGGATGCCCTGGACCCACCCGCTTGTCCCAAGAGCTGGCAGACTACTAGACACAGAAGTACCCCGGGAGCTCCTGTCCTTTCCCCAACCAGGACCTGGGCTCCCAGCTGAGGGGGTGCAGCTGCTCCTCTGGGGGCCCATGATAGGTCGTCACAGGAGGGGTGTCTTGGGGCCCATTCCTTCTGGGGTGGAACTGGGGCCTCCATGTTCTGGAAAACGGGGCAAGGGAGGGTGGGAAGCTGAGTCACTTCCCTCCTTGGTCACTTTGAGGGAGAAGGAGGAAAAGTTTCCTGAGAGCTTTTGGTCCCCTGGGAGGTGGGTCTCGAAGGAGGAGGAAGAAACCAGGACACTGTGTGCCAGTCAGGGGCAACGTGGGGTGTTGGGCTGGAATCTCTTGGGATACCCTTCTCTCCACTGCAGCCCTGGGTAGCTGTCCCTGGCAAGGGGGCAGGTCTCTCGTTTGGGAGTCCAGACCTGGCTCTAAGCCCTGGCTCCCCCTTCAATAGCTCTGTGACAGGCAAGACCCCTCTCTGTGTCTCAGCTATTTTACCTATAAAACAGGGCCAGTGACCAGAGGGTCATAATGATGATGAAACAATTCTAGCCAGCTCCTTAGCCCAGAGCCTTGCGAGCGTTGAGTGCTTCCCCCACCCCCCAGCCCCAATCAAAGCTGTGCTAGGCACTCTGGGTAGACTCTGCACTCACTGAATCCTCACTGCAGCTCTAGGAGGTAGGAAATCTCACTCACTATCCCCACATGATGTGAAAGTGTGGCCTTGATAGCTGAAGTTACCTGCCTCCACAGCCTGTCAGTGGAGGTGGTGGGATTCAAACCCTAGACAGCATGAGGCCGGTGAACTCTCTGGGTGGCCTAGGCCAGGTGGCATCTACTAGTTAGCTGCCTGGGGCCAGGTGCCTGGGGCAGGAGCCTGGGGCTGGAGGTCCTGCAGACAGCTCCGTCTGAGCTGCCAGCAATCTGGGCGTTGGCCAGAGAGCCATCCTCCTCAGTTAGAATCCTGCAGCCAGTCTCCCTGCTGTGCAGACACATAATTATATTTCACATTAAAGGGGGAACTGGAGGCTGAGGGGGCCTGGTAGCCCTTTCAGGCTTGTGCTCCAAGCACAGACCTGCCTCCTTAGTTCAATGCTGTGACCCCAAGGCTGAGCAAGGGGTCAGACTGGTGATAAAATGGGGTCTCCCTGGGCTAAGGCCCAGCTAGGCAGGTCTGTCTGCTAGGATGAAAGGCCTGGGCCCTGCAGGAGGCTGAGAGATCTGAGACCGAGACAATAGGCCCCAGGAAGCTGGGAGGGCAGGGCTGGTGGGGACAGGCTGGGAAAAACGCCTGAACCTCCAGAGGCAGGGGTGGCAGGAGAAGAGGGTCACACGGGGGTCAGGTCTGCAAAGAGGGAGAGCAGGGGGAGGAGCACAGAGGAGAAAGCAGGAGATGGGAGAAGCCAAACAGAGCACAAGATGGGAGGGGAAAATGCTGTTAAAGAGGGGGAGATGATGTGTGTATATAAGTGTGCATGCCTGGTGTGCAAGGAGAAAAGATCCCGTTGGAATGTACAAGCCAAGATCTGTGTGCACATGCGTATATGTGCAAATACTACCCTGCATGTGCACTTCTGAGTATGTGTGCACCTGTGCACCTGCAACCATCATGGACGTCAGGGCACTCATTTTGCGCATATAAGTACCGACGCCTGAACTTGTGTGCTGGCTGTGTGCAAGATTCCTTTGCCTGTGCGTGCACTCTCCATGCACCTGTGTGTGCTTGTGTCTCTGGAGGACATGCCTGTGTGTGTGTGTGTGTGTGTGTGTGTGTGTGTGTGTGCGCGCGCGCGGCCGCGCGCAGTGGCGCGCGGTCGCGCGCCAGTGCTCAAGTGGCTGGTGGTTGTGTGTGTGTGTCGGGGGGGGCCATCCCTGGGCTGGGGAGGCGCATAGCTAGGCCAGCGCCCGTGAGGGCGGGGGCAGCAGCCGCGCGGCGCGGGGCGGGCGTGCTCTCGGCGGAGAGTTAGAGGAGTTGCGGAGCTGGGTTCTGGTGGCAGCGGGGCGCGGAGCTGGGTGCGAGCCGAGCCTCAGACTCCCGCCGCCACCTCGCCCTCCATCCTTCTCTCGCCGCCTTCTCTGGGCCCGGCTGCTGCCACCGCCTCCTTGGGAACTGCAGCCAGGGGCGAGGGGGCTGGTGCGGCCGTTGCCGGCAAGGAGGCGCGGGGCGGCGCGGAGCGCCGGGGCGTGGGGAGCGCGCCTGGCCTGCCCGGGATCAGATAACAGCCGGCGGGGGAGGGGGTGCGCCGGCCGTGCTCACAGCCCAACCGAAGGACGGGCTCTAGCCGCGCGGGCCGGACCGAGCTCCCCGCACCCGGGGCGCCGTCCAGGCGCGCTCCCCCGACCCGTGGCTGCACCGGGGCGATCGGCTCCCGGAACCAACGCGCCCCTCAACATGGAGCGCTCCCGGGTGTTGCCCTGAGGCGGCGGCGGCGATGCAGCCAGCGCGGCGGCGGCCGTGGCCAGGAACGGCCGCCCGGAGCTCGGAGGACGCGGAGCGCGCCGCGCCCGGAGGACTGACCGAGGTAAGTGCGCGGCCGCCCGGCGCACGGACTCCGCGGGCCCGGCTCCAGCTCCCCGCAGGCCCTCTCCCGGCCCGGAGTGAGCGTGAGGTGGTGCAGCAACAGGGAAGGTGGCGCGGGAGGGTTTTCTTCCCTCTGGTTTTCAGGGCTTTTTTTCCTCTCTTGGTGAGCCATCGGAGGAAATGCTGACTGCAAGCTTTTTCTTCCTCTGCCATGTCTCCGGCTACACCACCAAGGAACTTTGCTCGCTGCTAACCTTCGTCCTGGGGGCGCTCCGGGAAACTTTGAGGCTCCTTCGGCCCCTTCTGGCAGACTTGCACGAGGGGGCTCGGGAGGGAGCGTGGGGAAACACTTTCCCGCGCGGCATCAGCCCTAAGCGTGACCTTCCGGGAGATCCCGGGATCAGGGTGGGGGCGGATGAGGGTGCCGTCTACCAGCCGCCCCCAGGCCCGACTTCTGCGGGTCCTTGGTGTCGTTTCAGTTTCTCACTTTCTGTGCTCTAATGGAGTAAAAATATTCTGGAAATGGTGTTCTCCGCTAGCGAGCGAGCCGACGACTCGCTCGAGAGAGTCGAGCTTCTTGCTTTTAAAAATGGGCCTTGACTGCGGAGGGGATGGCCCTGCAGCTAAGAAGCCCCCCGGCGTTCCAAGGCCGGGTCCCTCCCACCGAGTGTTCTTGTCGGCTCTGGATGTCCTGGGGAGGTGGGAGGGAGGGCAGGCGGATGGGGAAGGCAGAGCTCCCTGGAAGGCAACTGGGGTGGGGAGCTTTTGCGGGGGGGGGGGGGTTCAAAGGGGGAGCTGAGGCCCTACCGGGTGTCTGTGCTGCCTATTTGGATGGAATGTGCACAAGTCATGTGAATACCTTAAAACCTGTGTTCGGAAGGGGAGCGAGGTCACAGGAAAGTGTTTCTTTGGAGGTGGTCTTCAGTCCTGGGAGGTTCTTCTGCCTCCCTATAGTCTGCACTTGCTGGGACCTGGGGCATTTGCTCCCCGTTTCCTAGGGGGCTTGCCCATCCTGGAGTGCTGTGCTACCTGTGACCATATCTACTTTCTCGTTTGCTCCATGTGCCCAGGCCAGAGCCCTGGAACAAAGTGGTGGGGACATCCTGCCCCCCAGAATCACATCCCAGAGCCTGGGTTCTCAGGAGCACAGAGGCGCCCTCCTGCCTCTGAAATCAGCAGCTGCCTCCTCAATGATGCGAAGCCAGAAGGCTTAGCCCTCCATCCTACCCCTCACCCCCTCCTTGAAGTGCCAGAGGAAGGCTGTCCTGCCCCAACCCCAGCCTCACCTTGTGCTAGGTTGCTCCAGACCCTGGACCGCCACCATGTGGCCAGAGTCTGGGAGAAGACCCCAGCCGCCCAGCCCCGGCACTGCCACAGGAAGCTTGTAGTGTTTTTGCGGAGTGTTACCTCTTCTGTCCTGAGAACAGCATCCCTGTCCCATGCTGGGACTCTAAGCGACTCCTCAGCGAAGTCGACCCTATGGCTTTCTGATGGCCCCTCCGCTTCAGCCAGGGTGCTGCAGTTTGGCAGTTCCAAGAGGAGGACTTCAGAAGGTCCTCAGGTGGGTCCAGGACCCCTGAGGGAGAGCAGGGTGCAGAGGGGTAGCGGCTTGCTTCAGCGCACCTGGGGACGAAAGGGGGGCTCCACTGTGCTTTACAACAGAGAAGGTCCTTCTCCTCCACTGGAGCACTGCTGAGTGTGTACAATGGACACTAAATACGGGGTGTGGACGCAGACCTGGCAGGCACGAACTGCAAGTCCCCGACCGCCTCCTTGTCCCCCTCTCCAGGGGAGGGCACAGCAGAGCTCCCTCCCCAACCCTGAAGGGAACGGCCCTTCTCTTGGGAGAAACAGAGCCTGAGTTTGTCAGCCATTCTCTAAACCCCCCATGCCCAGCTGCCAGGTCAGACCCCCATAGGGCTTCCAGGTTGCTCAGGAGGGAAGCCCTCTAGATGAGTGCCTCCTGGAGGGATGTCCAGTGGGCTGTGCTGTGCTGGGAGGAAAAGGTGCTCTTGTCCAAAGCTCAGCAGCAAGTCAGGGCTTTGAGCAGAAGCCTCCACCTAGCTCTCCCCTGCCAGGCTCCTGTTCCAGGGCCATGATACCCCTTTCCTCAAATTCACCCAACGCAGGAGAAGGTAACATCGGTAGCCCCGTGGCAGTGAAATGATAATAACAGCAATGACAATAGTTATAATAGTGACAGGAGTGCTCTGCAGCACTGGGACTGGTTCTGCCCGGAGGCAGTTCCTTCTGGCCAGACTAGGCCTCGGATGCCCTGGGCCGTAGCATGGCATGCAGAGGTCTTGGCACACGTCTAGGGCGGGAGCAACTACGTCGTCACACCCGGCAACTTCTGTGGCCCTTGCCTGGTCCCAAGGTTGAAGGGTGCTGGTGCCCCCTCAGAGGCCACCTTATGCCCACCCTCAGTTCTGCTGCTCCCACGCCTGGCTCTGGGCTGGGCCACCCTCTGACAGGTGCAGCTGGTGTTTGTTGCTGGGTTCCCGTCAGGGCTTTGCTGTGCACGACACATGGGCACACCTGCCCCTCCCCTGGGGCCTGCAACTGGAGCACTGCCACGGGCTGGCACGGAGGAGAGGCTGGGAGGGAGGCAGCTTGTGGGCAGTAGGAGGGGTGGAAGCTGGGTCCGCCACTTGGAGTGTGGTGGGTGTGTGGGCTTAGTCCCAAGGAACGGCCGCACCAGGGGAATTGGCAGCATGATAGGGAGACAGAAAAGGCTGAAGATGAAAGCCAGCCTAGAACTGGGCAATGGGCCGGGCAGGGAGGCTGGAGGCTTCAGAGGAGCCTCGGGGTGGGATGGGGGGTGCTGGGCCAAAGCAGGCAGGTTTTCCAGAGGAGCTGGGGCCGAGAGCAGGAGTGGAGCCCTTGCTGGGCACTGGCTGAGGGCCCAGCGCCCTGCCAGCTGGTTTAATTTCCTAATGGTCTGCCAGTACAGAGGGTGGCTTTAGCTCCATTGTACACATGGGAGATTCGAGGCCCTGGGAGCGACTAGAACCTGTGCCCCTCAGTTCCAGAACCCTGGCACTCTCCCAGATACAGCTCTATCTTCCCTCATGCCACAGATAGCCTGCCAGGTGTATCTGTGTGCCAGGCTGGCTGTGGGACCGCCAGAATGGCACAGCATCCCCTCCTGACACCCCTCACCCCCAGGCTGGTTCTACACAGGCCCTGGTGCAGCTCCCAGGTTGCTGTATCCCTGGGACCCAGTGAGGCCTGAGATGCAGTAGGTGCTCAGAAAATGTTAGGTGGGTGCATGTCTGGCTGCTTTCTCTGGTCACAGCGGCCTCAGTGGGGCCTTGCTGTGCTGGCTGGTTGTGAACTCAGGGGTGGCTGTGAGCTCTGAGGGTGGGGCCCTGGCACTCCAGTGTTCAGCTGGGCCCCAGTGCAGTGTCTGGTGTACAGAAGATGTTTAATAAACTGGTGTTGAATAAATGGAGACCTGGCTCCTGCCCTCGAGGATCTTAGCATTTGGGAGGAGACAGCTAGGCTGGGCAAGGCCTGTGGTGTGACTGTGGCTGACTCACTTCTCCTCTTGGGCTTCAGTTTCTCATCTGCGAAGTGGGACTGCTGAGAGCACACAGGATTGAAGAGTAGAAATGTGAGCCCCTGTGTGTGCCTCTGGGCAAGGGGTCTCAACGGAAATGGGGGTGTGAATAGGGGGCTCCAGGAAGGAGCGAGATATGAGCATTGGTGATGCCAGAGCCTTGGGAATTCGTTGGGAATTCCGGGGCTTACTCCAGCCTTCCCTTTGACATGTGGGGAAACTGAGACCCACAGAGGGTAGGTGATTTGCTGCAGCAAAAGAGGACTTCAAACGCAGGCCTCCTGCTCCTGCTGTGTCCGCTATAACCACTTCGTTACCCCCTCCCTCCACCCACTCCCACTGATGTGCCGTGGCTCAGGTCTTCCTGCCTGGCTGCAGAAATGGCAGCTGTAGAGGCAGTGCGAGGCTGTGGGGACTTACGGGACCTCTGATCCAGCTCCTAATTGGCCTTCTGTAGCACTAGACACAGTTCTGTTTGCATGGCCAGATAGGAGTGGAAGCCCCCTTTTCGGTGGCCTCAGGGAGCAGGTCTGCTGTGGCTGTGATTAGTGCTGCTATAGAGTCACTGGAAGGGGCCTCCTGAATCCTGCTGGGGTCACCTCCCTACTAGCCTGGACTGAGCTCTCCTACCACCTTGGGTAACTGAAGCCTCTCCCTTCTCTTCTCACCAGTGGTCTGGCCTCTCTGGAGAACTCAGGCTTGGAGAGGGGTCAGGGAGCAAAAATTAAAGCCCTCATGGTGCACGCTTTTGCCAGTGCCAGCCCTGGCCGTGATCGCATAAGCACCAAATGAGCTGGATACACTCTGGGTGTTTTAGTCTCGGGACACCTCTGGGCTCGGGACCCTCCCATGGTTCCCCTCTCACACAGAATAAAAAGTACACTCCTCACTGCGGTCGGTCCACAAAGCTCTGCACAGCCTGTCCTCATTACTGCCCTCACTCCCACCTCTCTTTCCTTCCCCTCAGGCCACCCCTCACCTCCCTCCTTACTGTGCCCACAACACACCAGGCCTGCTCCTGCCCCAGGGCGTTTGCACTTGCTGCTCCCTTTGCCTGGAGCATTCTCCCCCAGATCTCCATACAGCCCCCTCCCTCACCACCTTCAGGTCCTACCCAAATGCCACCTTCTCCATGAGGCTTCTCCTAGCTTTCCTGCATAACAAGGTGATGCTTTATCCCTCTCCTGCTTTATTCCTCTGTAGAACTTAATGCCACCTGCCATGTTATGCTTTATTTGCTTATCTTGTTTACTGCCTGTTCCCCCTGGAACGTAAGCTTCCTGGGTGTAGGATTTTGGGTCTGCTTTGCTCATAGCTATGCCCACAGTGCTACAGCAGCGCCCAGTGTATACAGGTGCTCAGTTTCCATACATGGTGCCCAACACATAGTGAGTGCTCAGTTGCCAGAATTATTGTCCCATTCTGCAGATGAGAAAACTGAGCCTCAGAGAGGTGACATCACTATGCCTGAATCATAGAGTTTGTTGGGGCTGGCACTCAGATCTTTGCTCTGAGCTCTTGGCCTGCCATCTGCCTGTGTCACGGGGAGAGAGTTGGCATTATTTAAGGGGCCCCTCCTCTGTGTTGAGTTTTTTCTGTGACTTCGCCTGCTTCAAGCTCTGAACCTGCTATGTCCCTGGCACTTGGCCTACCTCCAGCTTAGAATGTACCCACCACATCCCTTTGAGGGGCAGAAGCTGTTCCCATTGCAGATCTGAGCAAACTGAGGCACAAGGATTTGCGCCTCTCAGCTGTCATCTGCCTCCCACCCTGGGGACCTGGGGTGGCCCAGGGCTCAGTGTCCCCACTTCTTGCCCATTAAGCATTTTCAGGTGTCCATTGGCCATTTGTGTTGTGTGTCAATGTGTTTCACCCCCCCTGCCCACTCTCTTTTAGAACATAGCACCCAAATTAATTTTTTTTTTTACATTTGCCATTTTCAACAATAGCAACTTTCCACTTTAAAAAGAACCTACATGCTTCCCCCTTCCGTTCTCTCCTGATCTTCCTGTCGCCTGTTACAAGCCGGGGCTTACTTGAGCAGACAGGTTCCAAGAGGCCGGGCCCTGGCCAGGGCTGTGGGGCTCCACCACGTGCTGTCTGGGCCTCTCTGGTGGATGCACCTGGGCAGGGCACTGTCTCTTGAGGCTCACCTCTGGGGCAGAAAAGGGACCAGGTCTTAATGAGAACCAGAATCGTGCCCAATTCACCCACGGCTATTGCCAGCCTTTGACCTGTCCCCACCCTGCGAGGGGGTGTGGTAGGGGGAGGGTACAACATGAATATCTCACTGTGGGAGTGGGCAGCCTGAGGCCCAGAGAGGGACAGTCACAGCCAGAGGTGGCACAACTCCTTAGAAGCAAGGTGGCAGGCAGCAGAGGAGACCCTCTGCCTCCTCAAAGCCTGCCAGAAACTCTGGAGACTTACTTAGGAAGCTGGGACTCGGAGGAAGGAGCCTATGGAGATGGGGAGGTGCTGAGCTGTGTGTGTGTGTGTGTGTGTGTGTGTGTGTGTGTGTGTGTGTGTGTGTGTGTGATAGAAAGGCTGAACAGCCAAGGGCAGGAAATGTCGGAGGTGGGGGTTGTATGGCTCCCACCCCCTGTCCACCTCCCTCTCCTTCCAGCTGCAGCCTGAGCCCCCTGAGCTGGCCGCTCCAGCCCTGCAATTCTCCAACACTTAAACCAAAAATTAATCGCTGCCAGCAGCTGGTGTTCTGGGTGGTAGCTGCTGTGCTGCACCCCCACCCCACCCCTGACTCTATGCCTCTGGGCTCTTGGTTCCAAGCCAAGGCCAGGCCTGTGGGGGTTCAAGGAGGACTAAGGAGGGCCGCAGGAGGCTGGCCCCATCCCTTCCCAGGACTAAAACTTGGCAAGACCCAGTGTGTGGAGCCTGGCTGGGTCACATGGAGGGCAGAGGCAGTTGGATTCCTGAGGCTCCTGAGGGTGCTGGGATTCCAGGGCAGGTGGGGGGCCAAAAAGTGGGATTTGTGGAAGCAGGGTGTGGACACGGCCTGGGAAACCCCCTTACACACCCCCCTCGGGACCAGCCCCTGGGAATCTCTGTCTTGCTAGCTTCTCCCTTCCCTTCTCAGAGAGGTCTCACTTGTCCATCACGCTTTCAACAATTAGCTTCTGAGCACATGTGCTGTGCCCATTGCCAGAGCTAAGGGCTCACGTCTAGGTAGGTGGGGAGGAGGAAGGACACAAGTGAACAAATTCATAAGGAAGTACAGACTTTGTCATATGCTTTTGTTAATTATTACAATTTTTAATTATGAGTGTTACATGTTCATGGCAAGCCATTAAACAATTGTAAGGGTGGAAAGTGAATTTCTCTTTCTCAAACCCTGTATCAACTTCACCCCCACCCCAAAGCTTTATGTTCTTGAAGTAGCCATCATTAGAGAACCTTCTGGATTGACTGCTTATGCAAACATGTGAATGTAGCTATGTAAACATGCCAACATCTATAGCTCCCTTTCTCCTCTCTGCCTTTCTTTTTTTCTGCTTTTCCCCCCATGGGATCACTCCATACGTGCTGCCCCCGTTGGTGCCCCAGCAGTCTGGACCTGGGGACTTCATCCTTTCTTCGTTGGTGGGCACTGGGTTGAGGCCGCACCACAGAATCTCCAGTTCATAGACTTTCAGCCATGGAGCCTTTGAATGGACAGAGCCACCAAAGTGCACAGGTTTGAGACAGAGAAACTGGAATTGCAGAATTGGTTTATCTTAGCACCTGGAGAGGTGCTGAATTGTTGCCAGGGTACCTCCTTCCTCAGACCCCTGATGTGGATAATCCAGATCTCTTGTCCTCATCCCCGGAAAGTCTAGTTTGGACAGTCTGGGATAGAGACTAGGAATCTACATTTTTTTAAATTGGGGAATATTGGGGAACAGTGTGCCTCTCCAGGACCCATCAGCTCCAAGTCATTGTCTTTCAATCTAGTTGGGCGCAGCTCAGCTCCAAGTCCAGTCACCGTTTTTAATCTTAGTTGCAGGGGGCACAGCCCACTATCCCATGCAGGAATTATACCGGCAACCTTGTTGTTGAGAGCTCGCACTCTAACCAGCTGAGCCATCTGGCTGCCCCACCAGCAGCTCAGCAGCAGCTTGTTGCTTCAATCTAGTTGTGGAGGGCGCAGCTCACTGGCCCATGTGGGAATCAAACTGGCAACCCTGTTGTTCAGAGCTCACGTTCTAACCAACTGAGCCATTCAGCTGCCTGGAATCTACAGTTTCTTAATCTCCCCAATAGCACAGCCCGCAGCCCAGCCCCCTGTTGGGGTAGCCACCCTGCTGCAGTTAAGCTCCCTGACCTTGGAGCAGTCCCACTCTCTCTGGGCCTCAGGGACCACTAAGCCAATACATCTGCCACTCAGCACAGTGTAGACACATAGGGGCTGCCGCGAAGGCACTCGTCTCCCTTACTTGCTCAGATGGGGAGAAGGCCTCTGTTTGGGGGAACTGGTCACCTCTGATTCATCTCTGGGCTTCTCCATCTCAGGTGCCCACCACCCTGTCATTCCTGTAACGTGGTTTGAGCCAAATCAGAAGAATAGTCTCTGCTTTGCTCCACCAAGGGGCCGTGTTTGAAAGGATATGATTGACTAAATCCAAGAGAGATGTTAATCAGCCCTGGTGCTCTTCCTCCCCGAGCCTCAGTTTCCCCATTTGTGAAATGGGCATTAACACCAAGCTCCCATCTGAGTATCCATTTTCTCATTGCCTTTTGGTTTTGGCTCTGCGGGCAGGGCAGGGCAGGAAGCTTCCTCTCTCCCTGCTCCCCCACCCTCTGCCTTGTGTGCTGGAGGCTCGGCCATGTCCATCACCTTGGCCTGCTGGGCCTCAAGCTGTCGGCAGCACCTGTGCGGCCGGGGCAGCCAGACCCCCCTGTCCTGGGCCCTGGGAGCCTTCAGAACCAATGGAGGGGGTGCCCTCGGAAGTCCCTGGGGCAGCCACATAGTGACCCAGCCCCTCCTTGGGGGCTGAATAACGGAATAGACCCTGGCTGCCCTCTTTCTTTCCTCTGCTGGCCCTGCCAGCCATAGCCTCAGAGGCAGCCTTGAGACCTGGCTGTCATCCTACGGCAGATGCCATGGCCCTGGAGCTCCAGGGCCAGGTGACCTGGCTCTGGGCCCTGTCCTGACCCAGATGCCCCTTTGGCGGCCTCAGGACCAGCTGCAGCTGGGTGGGCCCCAGGGGTTCTCCACTTATTCTGCCACAGATCAAGGGCAGGTGGACGGGGTGTGGTTGGGGAGTAGCACCCCTGGGAACTGTGACCTGATGAGCCTGTGGTCTCAGTTTCCTCATCTGTGAAATGGGAACTCCCGGGAAAATGGGTTGAATGAATCCATATCCTTGACGTTTTGTCTAGGGTGTGGAAGAAGCACTGGGCCAGCATTCTGGAGGGACAATCAGTTAGGTCCAGACAGGAAACAGAAGCAGGACAGTGAGGAGCAAATTGGGCCATGCATTAGTTTCTCGTGTATGCCATAATAAATAACCACAAACTGGATGGCTCAAAACAGTACCGATGTAGTATTTCCCAATTCTGGAGGCCAGATGTCTGAAATCAAGATGTCGGCAAGGTTGCTTCCTACTGGAGACTCTGAGGGAGAATTGTTCCATGCCTTTCTCTTGGTTTCTGTGGCTGCTGGTCATCCTTGGGGTTCCTTGGCTTGTAGCCACATCCTTCTAATCTCTGTCTCTGTCTTCACATAGCCTGCTTCTCCCTTTGTGTCTCCCTCTTGTCTCTCTCTTTTTTTTTAAGATTTTATTGGGGAAGGGAAACAGGACTTTATGGGGAACAGTGTGTATTTACAGGACTTTATTGGGGAACCGTGTGTTCTTTCCAGTCCCTCTTCTCTTATAGAGACATTTGTCATTGGATTTGGGGCCCATCCCAATCCAGAATGATCTCATCTGCAGATCCTTAAGTTAATTATATCTGCAAAAAACCTTTATCTACCCTATCTTGCTGTGTATAATGCACACCCACGTTTTCGGTCCAAACTTTCAGGGGGAAAAAAAATCTTTCATTTTAATTTTTTTAATTCAAATTTTTATTTGTTTACATTTAGGTACTTGTTTTTTGTATTATAAAGGAATTTTAGCATTTATTTTTAACATAAGGAATTTTACAAGAAATTTTATGTAACAAATTGTCATGCGGGATGACAGGCGGGGTCTCTAGTCCCGCTCCCCACATAAGAACGCAGGATATGGTGAGGCCCAAAAGGAACACCCACGGAGCCATAGATGGGGAGTCATACAACTATAGTCTCGCTGGTGGTCGGGTTGGAGACACAGGAAGCAGGAGGTACGTACGCGATCCGCAACCTGCCATCCACTTGTCTGTACCAACCAACCTCACTTGCTAACTGTAATCCTCCTGTCTGCAATCCGCAATCCACACTCTGCCACGCCATGCCACACCAGGACACCACACTACCACGCCACACTTTGCCATGCTAACTGCGATCCACGCTTGCTAGCCACCATCTTCTTGCTAGCCCCCATTTGCAGCTAGCGTAGCCACGGCAGTTATATTACTGGCCAATGGCTCACTGGTCACAGCTGACGGCCATTTAATCACGGTTGATGGCCATGTACTACCCGAGTGAGCACCTTTCCGCGTGAGGCCGAGAGCCTGGACACGGCACTCCTGGCTCTGTCCCCACACAAATAGTTACAAAACACAAGGACAGATACGAGGTACAAGAAATTATATGTCCCAGTAACAAATTTACGATATTTACGCATCATAAAGGCCAAGAACTCTTCGTCGTTGCAAGTTTGTTGTAAGTTCAACAAAACTGGTCATGGTATCCCAGGGTATTATGTTGTATACAGATATCATTATTGATTTCTAGAGTCACACTTATAACTCATAAGCATAAATAAAAGAATTAAAAACATTTATATAGATACAGAATTGGTACTACCCATACCCATATAATGCGCATCCTTATTTTTCCCTCACAAATTTGGGCCAAAAAAATGTGCATTATACACAGCAAAATACGGTAAATAAAGTCACATTCACAGGTTCCAGGTGGATAATGTTTGGAGGGCCATTATTCAACCCATTATACATGATCAAGCTGAATATGTTGCCCTGTACCTTGACTTTTTCTTTTTTGAAGAAAAACATTCTATTTTAGCAGCCCAGGCTGACGATAGGCTCCTCAGGTGTCTGGGTTTCCCTGAAAGCTCACTGTGGTTGGAGGGAGGGAGCTGGGTTTCACTCCTGCTAGCCTACCCGCCCCGGCCCCCTCCCTGGGCTGCCAGGCAATGTCCCTCTGCAGATGGCTGGTGCATTGATGAACCACTGTCATGCCCTGGCCTGATGCTGTGTGGCCTGAGGAGCCTGCGTGTCCTTGGCCCCCTCCCGTGGCTCCTGACAGCCATCAGAATATTTTGGGGGCTTCAGCAAAATGCATACCCTGGTGGTGAATTCAGCTGCCCATGGTGTCACCGGGTGCCTTTCTCTGGAAGTGGCGTGACATTTTGCTAAGACTTGGCACTCAAAAATAATAATGAAAATGACTGTTTATCCGGTGCTTTCTGGTGCCAGGTGCTGTGCTCAGTGATTTTCCAAACATCATCTCATTTAATTCTCAAAACATCCTGACCGTGTGGGGAGCAGGGCTTGAGAGAAGAGGCCACTGAAGGAGGCAGGAGGCCAAACCGCCTTTGAGCAGTCGCATCCCTGGGACTGTGATGCTATCATTCCCTGGCCTGACTGAGAAGCCTCATGAATGGGCCTGAGTTCCTCTCCAAAGGCGCGAGGTCTTTAAAGAATGCCATGAGTTTTTGTTTTTTTGTTTGTCTTGTTCCTTTGTTGCTTTCAGTTTTATATCCCACATATCAGTGAAATCATATGATTCTCGACTTTTTCTGTGTGACTTATTTCACTTAGCATAATAATCTCAAGATCCATTCATTTTCTCACAAATGGCACTATTTCAGTTACCAGAGCGGGGAGAGGGGTAGTAGATGAGGGTAAATGGGGTCAAATATATGGTGATGGAAGGAGAACCGACGCTGGGCAGTGAACACACAATGTGAGATATAGATGATGTAATACAGAATTGTACACCTGAAACCTATGTAATTTTACTAACCATTGTCACCCCAATAAATTATAATTTTTTAAAAAAAGAATGCCATGGGCCCTGCTGGGCTCTCTCTTCAGGGGAGGTGGAGACGTCCTGCGCTGAGGATCCAGAGATGTCTTTGAAACATCTCTGTCTTGGAGTTGCAGTGTTGGGCATGAGCCAGGTTAGCCTGGCTTTAAATGTTCCTCTCTATTTGCTGTGTGACTCGAAACAAGCTGCTTTACCTCTCTCAGCCTCACTTCTCTACTCTGAGAAATGAGGCTATCTACTCCATTTAAGCTGTGATTGTGTGTGCCTGGCGCGAGAACTATTTCCAAATTCTCAATGACAGAGGGCTCTGAGGCCCTCAAATGGGGAGGGACTGGCACAGCTAATGCCTACACTGAATGGCCTGCAGCCCTCCATTTCCTGTGCCAGAACAGGGGTCTGGTTCAGTCTCCTTCATTCTTACCCTCACAAGACTAGGCTAGAAAGACAGACCTTTGCTTGAGCACCTACTGTATGCTGGAAGGCTCATGCAGAGGGAAGATTTAAGCTAAGGTCTTGCTAAAGCTCTCAGAATGGGGATCCTGCCCCCTTTGTCCATTTCTTAGAGATGGAGCTCATGTCTCCCCATCTGCCCCGTGTCCTAAGAGCCCCCACGTTCCCATGACTGAGTTCTGTGCTTCTGTGGATGTGGAGGCAGGTGTGTCAGGCTGTCCACGAACCTGTCCATAAATATTGTCTGATGCCCCAGGATGTAATGGCGATGGCTTTGCTGTTTGGGGAAAGAACGGAGCTGTTGATCACTAATTTATTCATGCACTTATGCTTTTAACTTTGGATCCAGAGTAAATGAATCCATGTGGCCTGAGTAGAGGTCTTTGAAGAGAGCAGGATGCTGGAGGTGGCAGAGCAGAGAAAGCGCCCAGGGGAGAGGGCTGTGGCACCAGTGCCTCCCAGGGGGCGTGTCCAGCCAGCAGAAACTGTAGAGAGCCCTTCAGAGCCATCCCTGGGGCCTTAGGCAGGTGCTAGGGCAGAGAGGATACTTGCCACTTGCCTCATGAGCCCGCCCTAGTCCTCCTAGACACACAGGGAAAGAGTTAAAGGACCCCTGAGTCGAGTCACAGCACTCTGCTGCTCAGCCCTCTGCCAGTTGGCTTTACAGACCTTTCACTCCAGGTCATGCTTCCGAGCTTGGGGCACTGATCCCAGAACCACCCCCTTTCTCTCCATTCCAGAACCTGCCCCCCGAAGGTAGGGCACTCCAAGGTTCTAGATTCTCAGCCAACAGTGTGGCCTCCTCTGTCACAGAGAAAATCAAAGAAGAGAACTTCCACTTGGTGCCACCACAGCTACCCAACGCCCTTACACCTGCGCCCCTCACTATGTCTTCCTCCCTTTCCTTTGGATAGATTTTTATCCCTGCTTTCTGTCCTGGGATCCCACTCCTCTTGCCTACCCAAGAGCATCGCTGTGGCAAGTCCCTGTCTATGCTGGACCCTCCTTTACACCCTGCACCTGTTTCTTCCTAAGGTGATTGGTAAAGCCCTGCGCTTTCTCTGAGCACCGGGACATTCCAGGGGACAAAACAAAGTCCTACCAACACACATTAGTGATTAAAAACTCTCAGCAAAGTAGAAATAGAGGGGGACTTTCCCAACTTGATAAAGATCATCAACAAAAAACCTACAGCTAACATCATAATTAATAGTGAGAAACTCAAAGCTTCCCCACAAAGATCCGGAAGTAGGCAAGGATGTCCCATCAGATTACTCCTTTTCAGCATCGTACTGGAAGTCCTTCACAGCGCAGTTAAGAAAAGGAAATAAAAGGTATACATATTAGGAAGGAAGATATAAAATTGTCTTTCTTTATAGGTGATGTGATTATCTATATAGAAAATATGAAAGAATTGACACCCCCCCCAAAAAAAAGTCTTGGAACAAATAAGCTATTTTAGCAAGGTTGCAGGATACAAGGTTAATACACAAAAGTCAATTGCTTTCCTATATGCTAGCAATGAACAAATAGAATTTGAGATTAAAAATAATACTATTTACATTAGTCCTCCCAAAATGAAGTACTTAGGTATAAATGTAACAAAATATGTGCAAGGCCTATATGAGGAAAACTACAACAGTCTGATGAAGGAAATAAAAAAAAAACAACACTAAATAAATAGAATACATGGAGAGGTATTCCACGTTCACAGACAGGAAGACTCAATATTGTCAAGATGTCAGTTCTTCCCAACTAGATGCACAGGTGTAATGCATCCCTAATCAAAATCCTATTGACTTACAGCGTGGATATCAATAAATGGATTCTAAAGTGTATAGAGAGGCAAAAGACGCAGGGCAGCCAACACGGTATTGAAGGAGAAGAGCAAATTTGGAAGGCTGCTAGTACCTGACTTACTGTAATCAAGACAGTGTGGTCCTGGCAAAAGAATAGAGTGCAGAAATAGGTCTACGTAAGTAGAGTCAATGGATCTGTGGATCTTTGACAAAGGAACAGGGCAATACAATGAAGCAAAGAGAGTTTTTTCAACAAGTAGTCCAGGAACAACTGTACGTCCACATGCAAAAAATGAATCTAGACACAGACATTACACTCTTCACAAAAATGTCCTCAAATGGATCACAGACCTAACTGTAAAATGCAAAACTATCAAACTTCTGGAAGATAACATAGGAAAAAATGTAGATGACCTTGAGTATAGCAATGACTTTTTAGATAGAATACCAAGGCACAATCCATGAAAGAAATAATTGATAAGTTGGACTTTTTAAAAATTAAACACTTCTGCTCTGTGAAAGTCATTGTCAAGAGAATGAGAAGCCACAGACTGGGAGACAATATTTGCAAAAGACACATGTAATAAAGGGCTGTTATTCAAAATACACAAAGAATTCTTAAAACTCAAGCAATAGGAAACAAACGGCCTGATTATAAAAAATGGGCCAAAGACCTGAGCAGATACCTTAGCAAAGAAGATATGCAGATGGTAAGTAAGCATGAAAAGATGCTCTATGCTATATATCATTAGGGAAAGAAATGAAAGTTTAAAGGAGATACCACTATACACCTATTAGAATGGTCAAAAGCCGGAGTACTGACATAAGCAAATGAAGCTGAGGTTGTAGAGCAACAGGAACTTTAATTCCTGGTGGGGATGCAGACTGGTGCAGCCATTTTGGAAGACAGTTTGGAGTTTCTTGCAAAACTAAACATATTATTACCACCCAGCAATCATATTCCCTGGTATTTACCCAGAGAAGCTGAAAACTTACGTTCACACGGATGTTTATAGCCTCTTTTATTCATACTTGACAAAACTTGGAAGCAACTCAGACATCCCCAGTAGGTGAATGAATGAATGAGTGAATGAACTGGTCCATCCAGACAGTGGACTATTATTCAGCAATAAAAAGGCATGAACTGTCAAGCCATGAAAAGACATGGAGGGACCTTAAATTCAGATCATTGTATGACAGAAGCCAATGTGAAAAGGCTACACATGTATGATTCCAACTGTATGACATTCTGGAAAAGGCAAAACTGTGGACAGACAGTGAAAAGATCAGTAGCTGCTGGGGCTGGAAAAGGGGAGATGAATAGGCAGAGCACAGAGGGTTTTGAGGGCAGTGAAAGTCCTCTGCATGACACTATCATGGTGGTTACAAGTCATTATGCATTGTCCGAACCCATAGAAAGGACAGCCCCAAGAGTGAACCCTAAGGTAAACTGTGGACTTTGGGTGATGATGGTATGTCAATATGGGTTCGCAGGCTGTAACAAATGTTCCTCTCTAGTGAGTGACACTGATAAGAGGGGAGCCTGTGTGTGTGGCAGCAGGAGGTATGTGGGACATCTCTGTACCTTCCCCTCAATTTTGTTGTAAACCTAAAACGGGTCTAAAAAATAGTCTTGGAGACAAAAATGAATCCTTGCCCTCACATGTCAATAGGTAACTGAGCACAGACTCCTGAATGAGTGGCCCTAGAACATGTGAGAGGCAAGGGGACATCTAAGGAGGGACCTGCATGGAATCAGGGAGGAGCCAGGCGGATATCTGAGCTGGGGAGCCAAGGGAGAGGCCAAGGGTGGACGGTGCTCCTTGGGTTCAGGGACCAACCTGGAGAACAGAACATCGGGGCTGGAGTGGAGTGAGCAAGGAGGGAGCCTTGCGTAGGGCCCGCAGGCAGTGCAGCGTTCCCCTTTTGTTTCTTACAGCAACAAGCATTTCTGTCCCACTCCTTGGTAGGTGGCTGTGTCTGTACTGAGTGGGTGTCAGCAGTTAAGCTTGGATCTGTCAGGGTGCAGTTGGGTTCAATCTCTTTTATGTGTCTCCTAAAAAAAAAAAAATGTTTTTTAGGTGAAATTCACGTAACATAAAATTAACCATTTTAAAGTGAACCTTTCACTGGCATTTCGCACAGTCACAATGCAAGCAGTGCCTCTTATCTAGCTCCTCGCCCCACACGAAGCCCCATGCCATCCGGAGTCACTCCCCAACCCTTGGAAACCACCAGTCTGCTTTCTGTCTTCATGGATTTGCCTCTTCTGGACGTTTGTGGTTTTTGGGTTTTTTTTGTTTTAATGACCTTTTTTTAAAAAAAAGATTTTATTGGGGACTATTGGGGAACAGTGTTTCTCCAGGGCCCATCAGCTCTAAGTGGTTGTCCTTCAGTCTAGTTGTGGAGGGCGCAGCTCAGCTCCAAGTCCAGTCGCCGTTTTCAATCTTTAGTTGCAGGAGACACAGCCCACCATCCCATGCAGGAATCGAACTGGCAACCCTGTTGTTCAGAGCTCGCGCTCTAACCAATTGCGCCCTCCGGGCCTCCCATGGACGTTTGTATACATGGATCACACGGTATGCGCTCATTTGTATGTGTCTGGCTTCTCTCACTTAGCAGAATATTTGTGAGGCGCGTCCATGTTGTAGCATGGATCAGCGCTCGAGTCCTTTTTATGGCTGTGATGTTCCACTGTGTCACATTTTGTTTATCCGTCAGCAGTTGATGGATGTTTGGGCTGTTTCCACCTTTGGCTGCTGTGAACAATAATGCTGCCGTGGACATTCGTGCCCAGTTTTGATTGAACACCTGTTTTCAATTCTCTTGGGTGTACACCTAGGAGTGAGTAGAATTGCTGGGTGCTGTGGTAGCTGTCTGTTTAAGCTTCTGAGGACATACTATCTTTGAAAGGCGTCTTCCAACAATGGAACACCTCCCTTGACCCCTCTCCAGCTTCTGCCTCACTTCTCTGCTCTCAGGAACCACAAAACTCACAGGTGGCAACCCGCTTGCTTTCCCCAATTTCTGCTTTTGGCCTTCAGCTCTGCGATGCCAGTGAAGCTATTCAGGTCCATGGTCACCTTGTCTTCGTCCTGCTCGCCCTCGCGCCCTCCGGGAACGACCTGTGTGGCTTGGCACCCATTCCGCCTCCTGGCCCTTGGGCTCTGCCTCCTCCCCAACGCCCGCTCACTGGGGCGCCCCTTTCCCTGCAGACCTCAGTCCGTCACTCACCCAACTCCCAGCTTTCATCCCTAGTCCAGACCTTTCTCCTACCTTCAGGCTCAGCCACCCACCTGCCCAGGGTCTCCCCAGGGTGTCTGCAGGCACCTCAAGACTCTCTGGGCAAGAGCTAAGCTCCCACCTTCTGCCAGGCTTCTGCCCTCTTGTACCTGTGCTCCTCTCCAAGAGAAGCTGAGGCTGCAACCTGCGTGCTGCGATGACCTCTGAGACATTCTCAGGGTAGCCAGCAGGGGGGACGCTGGGATGGGGGCACTGCCTTCCAGGAGGGCTGCTTCCTGACTCCACCGCTGTAGTTCCTGGGCTCCTCATCTGAACTGTGAATGTGAAAATGCAGTCTCCATCTTCTAGGGCTGTCCTAACGGTGAATCCCAGTGATTTGTACTGAAGGCCACGTGCCCGGCCTGCACAGGGGACTTTCTGACAGGGCTTCTCCTCCGGTCTCACGTTCTGAGCTGTAGCAACTTTTGCAGGAAACAGTCCAGGCGTGCCACAGAGCTTTTCTGAGCCTCAGTTTCCCCTAGGTGTAAAATGGGAATAATCTACTTACTAGAGGTCCTAGCAGGGCTTGCTGTCCATGGGTTCCCATAGACCTGGCACACAGCGTGTGCTCACATGGGGGGTCCTGGGTCACCAACATGGATGCGTGTGTGTGTGTGTGTGCTCAGTGGTGCCCAGTCCAGCAGGTGGGTCTGCCCAGGGAAGGGTGGATCTGCTGGCTGTGATGGGTTTAGAAAGCCAGGCAGGGGACAGGTGTCTCCTCCCAACAAGACCCCCACCCCTCACCAGCCCAGGCTGCAGCTACTTGAGTTGCAGAGGACTTGGCCCAGCTGACCGCCCCCTCCCCTGATTAGCCTGTCAGCACTGAGGAGCGGGCAAGAGCCCCCCATTAGGGCTGTGCCCAGCAGCTGGATTTGGAGGGGATTCAAGCCACGTGGCTTCCTTTGGCCTGGGGAGGCAAGTGCTGTTGGGAGTGGGAGTTTCCTGGAAACTCCCCTCCGTTCTCCCTGCTCATAACCAGTGGAGCCCGGGCAAGTGGGTTCAGAAGGTGGGGCCTGGGACCAGTTGTGTAGACAGCGTCCGGCGGTCTGAATGGCTGACAGTATAGAGAGTTTGTGGCCCATGGTCATGGGTAGGGCTTTGGGGCAGTGTAGACAGGTGTGCACTGTGGAGGCAGACGGGCGGCCTGAAGGCTGGTGTGGGCAGTGGAGATGGGCGCCTTCGCTGTGTCAGTGCTGTGAGCAGTGCAGTGGGTGTGGCCCGATGACATAGGTGGGGGTGGGCAGGGGCATACATGGGTTGGATCTCCACTCCCCCATGCTCTGACCCTCAGTAACTTCTGACCCCTCTTGCCCAACCCACCACTCTCTGAGGAGGGGCCCAGGCTGCTTCCAGGCCAGGACTGGATTTTTAAGTCCACATGTGTTCGAGTCTTCCATTGTCTCCCTGTACTATGGTGCCTACCTCTCCCCAACCCCCAGGTTCTCTGGCTCATCTATCCTCCCACCCCCAATGCCTCTCACCCCTCCACCCCTGCTCAGCTGGAGGAAGACTGCAGCCTCCTCGGTCTTGGTCTCAGTCTCGGGAAAGGACCTGGAAGCTGCCTTTCTTTTGTTGTCCCCATTTACAGATGAGGATGTGAGGATCAGAGAGGTTTAAGGGATTTTCTGGCGCCCAGGTGCTCCTCTGAGCTCTGGTGTAGGGGTCAGGCTCTGGCTGACAGGTAGCCCTCAGAAGCCCAGCATCAGGGCCCCACAAGTGTGTCCCTAACTGCTGGCTGCCGCAGGGCTGGCCCCGCTCACGCCTGCTCCTAGGCTTTCCTTCCTGGTGCGCACAGAGCCTGTGTGGGTCCTCGCCTTTGCCCCAGGCCTCAGGTGCCTTTTCTGTCTTGCTCACAGGGCCAACGCTGTCTGCAGGCCATTGATCTGGTGCTGGGCCCTTTAATGCCCCTCTGAGGACCGAGGACCTACCACGAGGGGATGGAGGCCCACACGCCCACGGGCCCCTCCACGCCTTTCTGTCAGGACGGATAGCCCCCACTCTGCACGAGGCACTACGGGCTGACTCATCTCAGTCCCCCCACTTTCCAGATGAGCCCACGGAGGCCTTGGAATGCACAGTGCAGTCCCACAAATCTGAAGCCAGACCCATGCTTTCACTCTTCTTTTGTCCTGCTCCCACACTGAGCATTGGGGGCTTCTCATATGGGCTGGTAGGTGACAGTACAGGGCTCCTCCAAGCTTAGGCCTTGGGGGTACCACTGAGGGGTGAAGGGACCATCCCCACAGTAGGGTACAGCTGATCACTAGTGCTGGCCTCTCCTGCCCACCCCACAGGCTGGAGCAGAGAGACGATTCTGAGTTCGTGCTTCAAGCCATGTGAAATCTCCAGTGTTCTCAGGCCACCTCCCCGTGCCTCACTTTCCTTGTCTGTAAAATTATAACATGCATTTCATAGGACTCTTCTGAGGCTTAAATGAGAGAATCTAGGTAGAGTACTTGGGGATAAGATGTGGTGTACGTACCCGCTCAGTAAACACGAGCTCTCGTTATAGATTGTTGTTGCTTTGAACGTAGACGCAGAGCCCTTGCTCTGTGCCTGGCCGTGTCCTGGGAGACTCCAGACATGAATCAGGATCAAAGCTGGGGGTGGGGGTGGGGGTGCGCAGGGTGCCTGGTGTGGTCAGGGCTGTGACAGAGAGAAACCCGGGAGACCTCACACTCAAGCTAGGGGCCTGAAAGACATGCTAGAGGTTAGCCAGGAGGTGGGCATCCCGGGGGTAGGGGAATGGGGATAGCCTTGGCAAAAGTATGGAGATGGGAACTGCTGGGAGTTCGGTGTTGTCAGAGGTAAACCGTCAGAAAATGTCACTTCATTTTCTTTTCAGAAGCTCTTTCCAGGCCCTGCTGAAGCCACAGAAAAGGGGTGCCTGAAAGTGCATGAGGACCTCTGGAGCTGGCAGGGCTGGATACCGACCATGAACACAGTGTATTCAATGCTGGGCCCCGTGGGCCTCTTCCTGCTGTGCCGCCAGTGCCTGGCACAGAAATGCTGATGATGCTAATCATAGTGATAGTGATAATGTTTCTCAATGCCAGGCACCGTTCTAAGTGATTTATGAACTCACTAATCCTTACTACAATCACATCTTATTAACCCCGTGTTACAGATGGGAAAACTGAGGCCCAGAGCGGTAAAGGGACCTCCCCAAGATCTCATCACATCTGAGCGGCAGAGCTGCAATTTGAACATGGTTGGTGTTCAGGCAGGCGTTGTGCACTGGTCCAGGGAGAGGGGAAGGGTGTTCTGAGGCAGGGTGAGTGGGTGGGGCTGTTCCTGGTGGGAGCCCACCCTGCCCTGCCCTGTCCTACTGTGTGGCCCAGGCAGAGCGGGCCCTCTCTGGGTCCCTGGGCCTGAACCTTCCACTTCCAGATGGGCCACACTTCTGCTGTCCCGAGGTCCCTGCCAGGCCTGGCACAGTGGCCACTTTGGGTCCCCGATCAGCAGGCATTGGTGGGGACCACTGAGAGTTTCAGCTGCCCTGGTTTTACAGTTGGAATGGGAGAGGGGCAGTCAGTTGTTAGCGGTTGCTGAGACTGGAGATGAGTGCTGCACGTGCCTGGACCCACTATGTCCCCACATCCCTGTGGGGAAGGAGTGACATCCTTAGCTGACAGGCCAGGAAACTGAGGCTCAGAGAGGGGCAGCTGGGTGCCTGAGATACACAAGCAGGGAGTCACAGAGCTGGAATGTGAACCCAGAGCCTGCCCACAGCAAAGCCTATGCAGTCTATATTTAAGCAGATGTGCTGCCTCAGGCTTTGCAGGTGGTGTGAATGCCAACCACAGTGGGCACTTGCTGAGCAATTACTGCCTGCAAGCCCTGTGCTGGCCATCAAGTCCTCACATGCCCAACCCCACCCTTGGAAGGGCTGTCAGTGCCCATCTTACAGACGAGGACACTGAGACCCAAAGAGGGGACTAACCTGTCTGGCAGGATTTGGGATTCTAGATAGCTCTGTTTGGAGGGGTCCTGGGAGAAGCTAGGGGTTATAAGATGCCCTGGGGATGGGCAGGGGCTTCGCAGCATTCCCAGCCCAGTACTGACATGGCTGGGCCTGTTCAGCTGGGCAAGGGGCCCCTTTTCTGTGATGACGAGTGGGTGATGGTGAGAGGTCAGCGCTGTGATTTGAGGGCCCTTCACACTTGTCACTGTGCTGAGAGCTGTGTCCTTGGAGCTACCAAAGCTGGCCAACCTGGGCCTCCATTCAGCGCCTGGGAGGTGGGGCTGGCCATTGAAGTATTGAAGAAGTCAGGGGAGGGGACTCCACGTGGCTGCGGCTTCAGGTAGCAGTGGGAACTGACTGCACTGAGCCATTCTCATCCTCCCTGGACACAGCCACGGGATCACCCAGGGAACGGAGTGGAGCACATTATCAATCAAGGTCACCTGTCTGGCTTCCATTCCTGGTTGTGTTACCCTGGGCAAGTTACTTCACTTCTCTGAGCCTCAGTTTTCTTATCTGTAAAACAGGCATCATAATGGGGCTTACCTCACAGGGCTGCTCAGTTAGGGAGGCCAAATGATGTGAGGACAGGCACAGGCTCTGGGGCCCCTGCCTGGCTTTAGTTCCCCACCTCTTCCTCTTATAGGCTGTTAGTCTTGGGTAAGTCACTTCCCCTCTCTGAAGCTCAGTTTCCTCATCTGGAAAATGTGGATAATAGTAGACTCTTTCCTGCAGGGCTTTCTCAGGATACAATGAGGCACTCAAGGTGAAGCCGAGTAAACCTAAGTGGAGCACCTGTCCCAGGCTCTCAAGCAAGGGCTGTCCCAAAAGAATGGGAGAATCCACAGACTTGCCTGGAAAGCCACAGTCCGCTTCCCAGAAGCCCCCGACCGTGTGGTAGTTCACCTCCTGGCTGCCTGGGGGTTTCATCCTCGTGCATGCTGACTGATGACATCACATGCAGTGTTTCCAGGCGAAGGTAGGGGAGTGTCTATGGGTCAGGCCCTCCCGGCGTAAGCGGTGAAGCCGATGAGCTGGGCGTGGGGACAAGAAAGAGATAAGAACTAGTGAAAAAATCGTTGCACAATCTGGGCTAATGGACTGCCGTGGGACAGCATATGCAATTAGTGCATTAATTGTCCAGAGAGGGTGACTTCTGTGCTGGGCGACCCGCCATCCCATGGTTTACCAAGTGCCTGGTATCTGGGGCTCCCTCTTCCGGTGCTTCGTGAATCTGTGAGCCATCCCTCCCCAGATCCTGCAGTGTCGGGGGGGCTCGGGAGGGCCCACATCATCCCGGCTTGCTCTGAGGGGCACTCCCCAGGAGGCACAGCGGGCCCTGCTGACAGAGGGCCTTGGACCTGCTTTCCAGCTTCCAGCAGCCCTTAGCTGGGGGAGGGGGAGGGCAGTCTCCGGTGCAGGCGGGGCAGCTGGGAGCAGAGCCTTTTCCCTCTCCCATCCCTCCAGCTCCTTTTCTTTCCCCAGCCTCTTTGGGTTTCATGGTTTGAACCAAAGCTGTCCCAGCTTAGCCAGCTCCTGCCCCGTTGCACAGGTGGCCAGACCACCTCCGCTGACGGGGACTCCGCTGGGCAAGGGACTCTGATGCACTTGCATGTGTGCGCCATGTGTGTGTATGCACAAAGCTTGAACATGTGCAGGCATGAGTGCAAAAGCAGACACACGGTGACCTAGCCCAGGGTGTCCAGCACCAGCACTAACGTTGTGACAGATCCATCCTCGTGAGGACACATGTCCGTGTCCGTGTGCATCCTGCACACGCACCATTGTGTTCCCACAAAGGAGCAGGGGCGAGCAGCTGACACACACTACACACAGACACACTCTGCTGCATGTGAGACGGGAGCTGTCAGGTTGCCCACTGCATCCCTGGAACTTCCATCCGCACCCTTGTCTCTGCATGAGCACCTCCTCTGGTCACTGGAACTGTCCCCACCCTGCTGCCCTTGATGGATGACACCAGGCTACTGTAGTCCCTGCCTCCCACAGCACCATGGGCCACTCCTGCGACTGTCTTGCCCCTGAGGGGATAATGAATGTGCAAGGTTAGGCACCCGTGGGCCGGAGCCCCGCTGCCGGCTGCATTAAGGCACTTATCAGCACACCCATTAAGGGCTGCTGTCCTTCCCTGTATCGCTTTCCTCGGGGTCACCTTCCACACTACCTGCTTCTGCGGAAATGCAAAGTGGGGCTAGGTGTACGCACATCCATGACACTCCTAGAACAGCAAGCACCGTGCTGTACGCTGCGTGTCCATGAAAGGACGGTGCATACGTGAACACCTGTTGTGTACTGGGCACTTTTCATCCAATAACTCCATTAACTCCCAACAGTTATACCCGGGAGGCAATGGAATTGATTTACCCAATGTGGAAATTGAGGCAAGGATTAATCATACAAATGAGTGACTTAAGAGGCGGATGCAGGGCAAGCTAGAGCAGGTAAAGGCCAGGACCTGGCACAGGAGGAATCCATGCCTCCCCCACCCTAACCCTCTCCCACCCCCCAGCAGATGCTGGTGTGAGGATGGAGGGGGGAAGCACCCTTATTTACCCTCCCAGCCCTGGCCATGTGCCCCAGCTACCAGGTGCACCTGGCCTCTTCAGAATGCCTAGCTCGAGGAAGGCCACCACCCCTCCCCCAGGCACTGACTGGCCTGTTGCTTTGGGCCACTGGATTCTCTCTGACCCTGTTTCTTCCTCTTGGGGCAGGGAGAGACCCAGGCAGTGTTTCATAGGCTTGTTGAGAGGCACACAACAGTAGATGCTAAATAAAAGGTTGAGAGCACTTTTTTCTGGGATTTTCAGTGGCTGCCATCCTGCTCTCGAGGAAGAGATCTGCTGGTAAGACCCATTGCTCTAGGACAAATGCCCCTAAACCTACCTCATTCTCCTGGGCACAGGCTCAGAGAGGGCCAGTGGCTCAGAGTCACAAAGCACAGCAAGGGCTAGACAAGGTCCAGACACCAGGCCCTTGCCCCACCAGCCCCGGGCTTTCTGCAGCCCCTGCCTCTACACAGCACCAGTTAGCCATGAGGAAGAGGTGGTGGGAGTCATGCAGCTAGGGAAGGTTTCCTGTAGGAGGTGGTCCTGAGTCACCTGGAGAGACTGTTTTCCTCCTAGAGACATTAGGGCCAGGTATATGTGATTAATTCCAGGGTCTCTGTTCCCACAGCCCCGGAAGTCCTGGGTTCCCATCCCAGCTCTGCTGTGGACTGGCTGTGTGGCCCTGGGCAAGATGCTCACCCTCTCTGAGCCCCAGTCTCTTTCCTCAATTGAAAGGAACGGTTGCATGAACTGAAGTAGCATGTGTTAAGTGTCGGACATGATGGGTGTACAGTTCCAGTTTCCTGGAGTTAGAAAGACTTGCGTGGTAGTGAGGTCAGTGTGAGCCAGTGTGGGGTGAGAATGTCAGTTGCCCTGTAGCTGTGGGTGCTTTCTTTCCCACCCTGAGCCTCATTCTCCTCATTGAAATTATGCCAAGAACAGCCTGCATCTCACCCAGGACTAGATGAGGTATTGCATGGAAGGGTGATACTGTCGCTGTGTTCCAGAAAATTCCTCAGGTTGATGTTCCTCCCCAGGGCCTTCGGAAGATTCCCAAGGGACTTTGGGTCTCACCTGGGACATCATAGATGGGTCACAGGTGAGACCCTGACCTGTTCCCCCCCTCCACAGTAGACCTCCTCTCTCCCTTACTCTCTTGCTGACCTCCTCCCGCAGATTGTATGCAGCTCCTTCTTGCCTCATGACCTTTGCCTGGAGCTGTTTCCTGGTCCAAGCCCTGGCTCTCTCCCAACCAGCAGGAGGCAGTCACACAGCACCTCCTGCAGCCTGAATCATTGACTCATTTTTTTCTCAAATGTCCGTCAGCCTCCTATCTGTTCTGAGCACCAAGGGGCAGGACCTTTCCATCCTGTTCACACTATGCCTTGCACAGGACCTCTCGTGGACTCAGTTCTTAGTGAAGACATGCTTGTGGAATGAACGAATGGACGAATGGACGAACGAGATGGCCCAGACAACCACCCTCACCATTTCATAGGTGAGGCTCCAGTCCCAGTCTGGTTGGCTGTGGATACTTGTGATGTCCACTTGCTCAGGATAACATTTTTGAACACATGAGAGAACCCACATAGGACCACAAAGGAAACCAGAAATGTGAGTTATCAAAACATGATTTTAGAGTATGTGATACAGTGATTATAGCATGCTGTTGCTTAATAATGCCTTTGACAGCAAGACCTAGCGAAGGCCCCTGTACCTGCTGTACAGAGTGTGAAGCTTCAGGGCTTTGCTGTCTCCATTTGCCACAGAGGGAACACATTTTGCAGAGAGAAAAGGGAAGTTCACGTGTTTTCCCCAATCAAGATCATAGAGCCTTGGATTCCATCCTTGGGCCCTTGGAAAGAGTCCTGAAATGTGCTGAGTTGTGGCAGGGACCACAGAACCCTTCCCTGCCCCATGCAGCCTTCCAGACCCCTCCACGTACCCCCAGGCTCCCTCAGTTTCCCTCCATTCTTCTTGGGCAGCCCTCCTGGGGGCCTGGGGACCAACACAGGCATCATGGGCTATGATCTGCGGTTCAGTTTCCTGGACACGACCTGGAAAAGCTGCTCTCTCAGGCCCACCAAATTGGCTGTTCTAGGTGAAATGCCCAAGGCAGGCATTGGGTTGTCTCTCAGCAGGGTTCTATTATGGGTGGGAGGGCCCCCCAACGCCTTGAGGCTTGGCCTGGAACCCCTGGCTGACCTGGCAGAAAGCTGACATTTCCTGCCCTGTAGGCTCATCCAGAGCTCCAAGGGGGCTCAGCTGGTGCCAACCATACCCCGCTCCCTACTGTGAGCAGTTAATAAGGGAAGGAGGGATGGGAGACTCGCCATCCCTCAGGCCACAGACTTTTTCCTGCAACAAGTTGAAGAGGACCAAGGGGAGCCTCTCATTTGATAGATGGGGAAAGTTAGGCCCAGACAGAGCAAGGTTCCGTGTCAAGTTGAGGCTGGAGTGGTCTTGAGACAGCATACAGCCCTGCCTGCCATCTTGCAATGCAGACCTCAAGGGCACTCCTGGGTTACCGGGGCAGATCATGAGTGGCTTCTGCACTCTGGTTCCCACTGCCCTCCTTAGCCTCCTCCTGGAACCTGGCCCCATGCTCGAGGCAGTCAGACCTAGGCCCTGGCCTCAGGGGGCTTCTGGTGGGAAGACTCGGTAGGACAGTTAACTACCACCCAGAATGGTCTGGTCTAGGACTGAGGGAAGTACAAGGATTGGGGGCTTGCAAGGGGGTGTTGAAGGGTGCATGGGAGCTTGAGGGAGAATGAGAAAGAAAAGGCATTGGGCAGAGGGTCTGGCAAGGAGGTGGAGAGCATTTCCTCTGGGCGCCATTTCTGGGACATAGATTATTATTGTCACTGGCAGATAAGGAAGAGGACGCCCAGGTGTTCCCATCTGCCTTGCTGGCTATGTGTCCCCAGCTAAGTCATCTCTCTGAGCTGTCCCTTCTCCTTCTCACCTATTCTCCCCTCTCCGTGGCACACTCAGCCCCAGCTCCTTTGCCTTCCCTCCCGTTTCTTAAACACATAGAGCAACATTCCAGCCTCAGGGCCTTTGTCCTTGCTGTTCCAGGAACGTGGTTCCCATAGTCTCTCAGAGAGTTCTTCCCTGACCTCTGGAATAGTGCCCGCCCTGCCTCCGGACTTGCTTGGGTTCTTTTCTTCTCACCACGTTTTCTGCCTTGCCCCATTCGAGCGTTGGCCCCAGGCACTCTGCTTGCATGTGGTAGAGTCTCAGTCGGCATCTGGTGAGTGAGTGAGTAAGGGCTGAGTGTGATTCTGGTGAGCAGATGGAGGGAGACCCATGGCCTTGGCAGTGATCCCAGGTGTGAGCTGTAACTGGGGTCCTGGGGGGAGTGATAGGCCCTCTGAAAAGCCCAGCCTATTTTCCTGGACTCCTGGTCTCAGAACTCAGCCTCCTGCTCATGCCAGGTGAACCCCAGTGCCCTCAGAGGTCTGTCACACCCTCCCAGTGAATTTTTTGGTCCCAAGATAAAGCCAAATTTATAAAAGGAGGAAAAGGAAAGGGAAGCTGAGAAAACAACTGTCCCTGTGTTCCCCCAGCAGAGCGTCTGGGTCGCTGGGGACTGAGGCCGGGTCTCACGCCCTGAGCCTGCCTGGACTCTGCCTAGTCAGGACTCGTATTGGGCACAGCCCATTATGAAGATATGAGGCCCCCGAGGTGGGGCCTTTTCCCTGATGGGAGCAAGGTGGGCCTGGAGGAATCATTAGGGCAGAGTTGGCTGGAGCACACAGGGACCAGAGGCAGGACACCTGGGTGCGAGGCTCAGCAATGTGGCTCATAGACCATGACTTATCACATGGCTGTACACCTCTCTGCCTTCTTTCCTCCTCTGTCAAAGGCCATTCCACCTGGAACAATCTCTGATGAAGTGCCACACACTCAGCTGAAGCCAGGCAGTGGTTCCAGGGGGCCAAGAAACATGTTGTGTGGACTTGGCAAGGAGCAGCAGGGAACCCAGGGAAATCTTGGATGGCTTCATAGAGGAGGCATCCTTTGAGCTTGAAGAATGCATCAAGTTCTGGAAGGCGGAGCAAGACATTGCATGATGAGGAACCAGCTTATACTGAGGCTTTGAGGCGTGAGCATTCCTGAGACACAGCTCACTGAGGATCACATGACCCTCCTCACTGGGGAGTCCAACCCTAGCCCTCTGTTCATTCCTAGTGTGTCTTGTTGATTTAAAAGAATTCTTTATGTATTAAGTACATCGGTCCTGTTTTATAGCATACATCAAACAAACAAAACATTTATACTTTTTGTTTTGCTTTGGCGAGTTTTGGTAAACATAATAATTATTTATATGTTGGCAAATTTCCCAGCCTATTTATTCACGGTCTATTTTGTTACAGGATGTTTCTTGTTACTTAACCTCTGGTCTTTGCTCTCCCATGCACTTGCTGAGCACTTAGGAAATGCCTGAGACTCAACTTAGGTTGAAACTTGAAAAATTACTGCTGTAAGAAAAATAGAAGCCAGGGTGCCTTTGCTCACTGGGTCCCTCCCCCTGGAGTTCCTTCCCATTCTGTCCTTTTGCTCATTCCTTCCTGCATTGCATTGAGTGAGGTCCAGCTGTGGCCTTCCAGGGGCCTGTGACCCCTCCCCAGCGTCAGTTGGGCTCAGACATGTCATGACGGGAGTGGGTGGAGGCCAGGAGGTTCCGGCTGGGCAACCTCCACGTATTAACTTGCTGATACCCCATCACCACCCCAGAGTTAGATACTATTATTAATCCCATTTTACAGGTGAGAAAACGGGCTCAGAGAGGTTATATGACTTGCCAAAGGTCACATGGAAAGAGAAAAGACAAGATTGAACCCACGACATATTGACCCAGAACTCACACCTTCAAGGTCTCCTTTGGGATCAAGTCCAAGCTCATAAATATGCATCCAGAGGCCTCTGAGAACCTCAGTCTCTTCATCTGTCAGTGTAACGCCTCGGCTTCAGCACCCGCACACCTGGGCACTCCAAACACCTTCGCCTTCCCTGTTATTAGGGTGACAGGGTGTGCCCCCACCTGGTTCTCTACACCTTTCTTAGCCCCAAATCCCTTAGGATCCTGGAATGTCAGGCTTGGAAGGGCCAGCTCCTTCATTGGCAGATCAGAATAGGGAGGGTCAGTGGCAGGGAGACCTTGCCCAAGGCCCAGTGTGTGAGGAATAGTGCCAGATGTGCACCCCGATCCGTGGAACTCTGAGTCCCCCTTACTGCACTGCGATTAGTCTCAGGCTAGGCTCTCTCCTCCCTCCAGGAAACCTCCGTTTCCCCCAACTGGGTTAGACACCTCCCTTGGGCTCTCAAGGCTCTGACCTTGTTGTGGTTGCTGGTTTACTTGCTATCTCCCCTGCTTGGCAGGAGGCCCCACACAGGCAGGTACTTGGTACCCAGCTGAGCCCAGCTTGAGCAGGGCCTTAGGGAAGGTTGACTGCAAGACGGAAGCCCTGAGTCGGACAGACACCTGCCACAGGTCACACAGCAAGTTGGAGCAGAGCTGGGAGCCCCATGAAACCCCCAAGACCCTCCAGGTTCCAACTGCTGCCAGGACCCAAAAAAACCCAGGGACGCAGCAGTGCCTGTAATGGCCACTCCAGCAGAGAGTGCCCAGGGGCCTCTGTCCTCTGCTGCTCCCAGAGGCCTGGGGCCAAGGACACCCTGTCTCCCTCCTGCCCCCGCCCCCTGTAGAAGGATGTTCTCAAGATAAAAATACCCTTGGAAACATTCTCTGGTGCCTGGCCTGACCGGAAACATTCCCTGGTGCCTGGCCTGACCTGTTGTCCACCCTGGGGACCAGAACCTCCTGCCCTGGATTCCCTTCAGGGCTCAAAGGATGGATGTCTGCCCCTCGTGGCCATTTGGCGCAGCCTATCCCTGGGGTCAATGTGTCCAGCCCCTGTCTCCAGACCACAGAAGGCGAGGGACCGGAGGGGTCAGGGGCAGCTGTGGACGCTGCGACCCCACGTCCCGAGCACTACGTGCCGGCCAGCACTACCCCGGGCACAGAGGAGCAAGGCAGCCAGAGTGCTGCCCCAGTGGAGCTCACAGCCCTCTTGCATCGTTGCCTGTTGGGGTACATTTGGAGAGCGTTACTCGTGGCATATAGGGTTAGGGATGTGCCAGTCTTGATCCGTTGGGGATCCCCATTTGTGCTCCAAGCTCTCTGTGCTGGTGGTTGTCAGAGCCAGAAAACCGCCATCAGAGAACACGGGAGGACCTGGCTTTTACTATGGCTCTGTGTGCCACATGGTGGAATATGGCCTCAGTTTACCCTCCTGGCAGGCTCCTGAGGTAGGTGGGGACCACCTGTTTTGTAGATGAGAAGGCTGAGGCCCAGGGAAGGGGTTACTGTGAGCTGGGGACTTGCTGGCCCCTTGGGCCCCACCCCTCCAGGGATGGCTGGTGTCATGATGATGATGATTGACAGCTGCCGCTTCCTGGAGTCCCGCCGTGCCAGGCCCTGTGCCCAGAGCATACCTCCCCCAGCACACTGAATTTCAGTCACGTCCCCTGGGAGGCCAGTCATCAGCCCATTTTGTAGAGGAGGAAGCTGGGCCTCAGGAAGGGGAAATGCCTTGCCCTGTGCCCTAGGCAGTTTCAGCTCCAGCCTTGGCTGGCTGCTTGGTGCTGGGGGGTAAAGGCACGTGGGGGCTCCAGTGTCAGTCCAGGCCCTGCCCTCACTTGCTGGGACACTGAGGGCCAGTCTGGCCTCTCTGGGCTCCAGCTGCCCTTCTGTTGTGTACAAACCTTGCCCCCCGACCTTGACTACCCTGTCCAGGACTGTTACCATGACTAGGAAGTTTCTGGTGAACTTCAGAGGGCTGAGCTCACATCATGGGCTGCTGCAGCCACTGCAGGGTGGCAGGGGAAGTGCTGGACAGGGCATCCAGAGACCTGTGTTCTTGTCTCCAAGCCACCACTCACTCAATGGCTTTGTGGTCTTGGGCACTTCTCTGTTCTGAGCCTCAGTTTCCCTGTAGAGGGGAGCTATTTTTGCCTCCCTCACAAGTGAGAACAAAGCTGACTCAGTGGATTTGTGGGTCTGGAGAAAGCCCCTTCCACAAAATAGGGAGTCGGGAATGAGGTTGAGATCGCCTGGTGCAGGCCAAGTGACCAACAGGAAGTGGGGAGGGGCAGGCTATGCATGCCTTTTACCGTCACCCCTTCTCCCTAACCTTCTTTGGATTCCTTGTCCTGTGACAGACACCTCTGCTCAGAGTTTCAGCTCTAGGTGACCCAGGGCAAGTGTCTTAACCTGTCTCAGCCTCAATTTCCCTGTCTGTCCAGTGGGGACACTCATCTTTCCTTCAGGTGGGGCTGTGAAGACTGGAATAACTGAAGGCAGGTGCTGAGCACACAAGGCCTGGCATAATGCGGGCTCCTCAAAGGGACGGGCATAAGAACAAAGACCTGGTCACAAGTCCTTGCCACGGAGAGTCCCAGCTGTGGGCAGTGATCTATGATGGAGCCTCCCTGAGCCTCAATTGCCCCATCATTTTTGACAGTGAATGACCTAAGAGAGACACTGCAGGACCTACGGGAGCTGATCAGGGAATTATGAGGGATGGGAAAGTAGGGGAAGAAGACCGGGAGTCTTGAGGTAAGAGCCCAGAGGGTGAAGAGGGAGCAGCCAGGCCAACCCTGTACAGAGTACGCAGAGGCCTAGAAAGGGGAAGTGACTCACCCAAGGTCACACAGCTTGGGAGGGGCGGAGCTGGATCTTGAACCCAGCTCTGTGTGCTTCTAAACCTATTGCTGTTGCCTACCCCAGGAGACATGATGTGAGGGTGACTCACCGAGTTACCTTCATTCCAGCCAGAAATGCCAGTGTGACAGTGGATTATAGCCATCCTTAGCTATGAAAGGGTGGGGCTCCACGGGCTCAGTGGCTAATAGGTGGGGGAAGATGAGGGCATTCCAAGTCAGCTTGCCTCTGGAAATTTGTAGAACCCCTTCCCAACACACTCTCCCCTGATCCTCACAGCACGAGAAGAAAGCAGGGGCCCCCTTTGACAGATGGGAAAACTGAGGCTTGAGGGTTGCGGGGACCACATAGGATGTGTGGCTGCTCAAGGTAAATCTCTGACAGGTCACTGACGTGCATCCATGTACACGAGGTGTGGTCACAAACACGGTGCCCGCCGCTGCCGAGCGCCGTCCGATGGAAAGGCAGGGCCTTCCATACGGGAAGCGGCGTGCCAAACCTTAGGAACAGTGTGGGACAAGTTTCAGCTTGCTCGGTGCAGACAATCGGGTGTGAGCTACACTTGAGAGAAGTTGTGTTTTAAAGTGTGCCATCTGGAAATCACTAAATTATTTGTAGATTAGGGTAAAGGGGATCAAATATATGGTGATTGAAGGAGAACAGACTGGGTGGTGAACACACAATGTGATATAAAGATGATATATTACAGAATTATAATATAACCTATGTAATTTTACTAACCATTGTCACCCCAATAAATTTTAACTAAAAAAAAAGTGTGGGGTGGATGGTTAGCTCAGTTGATTAGAGTGCGGTGCTCTTAACAACAGGGTTGCCGGTTCGATCCCCACACAGGCCAGTGTGAGCTGCGCCCTCCACAACTAGGCTGAAACAACTACTTGACTTGGAGCTGATGGGTCCTGGAAAAACACACTTAAATAAAAGTTTTTAAAAAAAGAAAAGAAAAGATGTGCTGTAAATCATCCTCCATCACGACAGCACTCCGTGTCACACATTGCTTCTGGTATACAGCAATTTCTGTCAAACGAAAATATTATGGAGTGTCCTCATCCACCTTATTCACTGGATCAGGCTCTGTGCAACTTCTGGCTCTTCCCCAAAGTCAAAATGATTCAGGACATCAATGCAGCCACGACAGCGCAACTAAAGACACTCACAAAAGAGGACTTCCAGAACTGCTTCAGAAAGTGGCAAGAATGATGGGATAAGTGTGTTCGAAGAGAGGGGGAGTATTTTGAGGACGATTAATGGCAATGTGTGTTTTACTGCAATGAATTTTCCCATAGTACCCACCTCTCTGGAATGGGAACAGCAATAGTTCCAATCCTGTATGGTTGTTGTGAGCATTACATGAGTTGACGTCTGGACACCTACCACAGTATCTGGAATGTAGTAGGCACTCACTAAATATCAGCTGTTATTTTCTCCGGGAACCCATATTCTATTGCCCTTCTCTGGTTCTGAAAGTTTGTGTGGACAGGCTCACATGCTGTGAAGATGAGGGGCTTCAGAAGTGTGGGAGGCCTCTGCACCTCCCTTGGGACCCTGGGGGAAGCAAGCAGAAGTATGGGTTCACGTGGAAATTTCTGACTTCTGAGCCCCTCTGAGGAAAGTGGCACTGTCTGCAGTAATTTGGCTTTGCTTTGTTAACTTTAGGGTCTTCTAGCAACTGATTTGTCTCCAACTGGTGCCTGGGAAATGGCAGCTGCTACTAATGCAGCCTTGAAGTCAGCCACTTGCCCACTCAGCACCGTTACTTAGAAGATAGGATTCAAGAGGTAAGATTAATGTCACTGGTGTGCACCTGTCCATCTAGTCATCCATTCAACCAAACACTCATCTATGCACCTACCCCCCTACTCATCTATTCATCTACCTATTCACCTATCCACCCACCTATTTAACTTCTCATTTACCCATTATCTATCCACTAGTTCCACACATTTCCCCATCCATCTACTCATCTACCCAACCCATCCAGTCATCTTTCCATCCATGTCTTCACCAATCTCCCAAGTATTCATCTGCCTTCCCCAGCCATTCATCTACTCACCCAACCATCCCATCCATCCTTCTATCCACTGATTCATCTAGGTATTATCTCTACTAATCTATCCAATTATTTTCCACTTACCTAATCCATACGTCCATTTCTCTGGTCACCACCAATCCCCATCTGTCCACCCATCTGTCAGTCACATTTGTCTATCCATATGCTTGACCATATAGATATATGCTTGTACATATATCTGTCTCCTCATTCATTGATCCATCCATCTCCTCATCCATTTCTCTATTCAGCGTCTTACTCCCTCATTCTTTTGTCTGGTGAGTGAGCATTTCCTGGATTCCCTCTCTGTGCCAGGCCTGCGTCAGTCCTTGTGGGCCTCTGAGGTTGGCCAGAGATGGGGCCTGGGAAAGGTCAACTCTCACACAAGGTAGAGAATAGTTTCTGACCCTAACAGGAGAAACCCAGAGCCAGAGAATCCAAAAGGGCGTCATGGAAGTAATGGCCTTCAGCTGATCCCTAATGGATGGAAACATTTTAAACATTCCCTTTGGCTCTGATTCAGAGGTTGGGCCACGTGGTGCAGAGGGGCAGTACAGTGAAATCCATCAAAAGCCTCTTGCCGTGTCCAGACAGGAGAGGCCTGGACAAGAGGGTAGCTGTGGGCAAGGAGAGTGTATGGCTTTGAGAATTCAGGAGGTAAAATACACAGGACCTGGTGAGGGAGTAAATATAGGGGCTGAAGGAGAGGAAGGAGGCCAGGCTTCTGGCTGGGGTGAATGGAGAAGCGGTCAGGCTGCCAACTGACCATGGAGAGGGGAAAGGTGATAATGAGAAGTAGGGAAGGGGAGGGGAGGGGAGGTGGGGGAGAAGAAGGAGACGGAATTTTAGAAGAAGAATCATATTGGCCCTGTGGCGCTATGGGGCATCCAAGAGGGGACGCTCAGGTTCCAGAGCCTCTGCCACAGAGGGGCCACCCTGAGGCCTGTGAGGGAGGCCTAGGGGACAAGGTTCCATGCAGACAGTTTAGTGGTGATCCCAGGAAGTACTAGAGGGGAGAGACCAGGTAGGGAAGGAGCCACCGTGGGGTGTATTTTCAACAGAGTCACTGCTGGGGGCAACTGGAGTTCAGTCTGCTGAGGAACCTGGGGAGGCAGCATAGAGCAGGCACCCCAGAGTGCCCGTGGGGGACAGAGAGCTGACCACTGACCGAAGGCTTCTTCTGGGGCATTCATTCCCTAGCCTGCCAGATGCATGGGCAGAGTGTGCTCCAGTTGCCGGAGAGATCTTTCAGGCAAAATGATTGGTATTGGTGGTTGGATTTTGCGCATTGGCCCTGGAGTGGTGAGGGCCCAGGGAATGGGTGGCAAACCAACCACCCCCTACCCCCAGCACATACCGTGTTTCCCTGAAAATAAGACCTAGCTGGACCAGCAGCTCTATTGCATCTTTTGGAGCAAAAATTAATATAAGACCCAGTATTATATTAATTACATTATATTAAAATAAGACCAGGTCTTATATTAATTTTTGCTTCAAAAAATGCATTAGTGCTGATGGTCTGACTAGGTCTTATTTGGGGGGAAACACGATACCAATGTATCATTGCTGTTTCTCTCCTTAGGCCTAGCATGGCCTTGGCACAGAAAGCCCGCGCTGTGTTGACCCCAAATGTTTGCAGTCCGTGGGTGTGCACTGTGGGCAGAAGCTGTCTGTGAATTGGCCTGCAAAGTTGATCCTACACACAAGCTTGTCATCTTTTCTCCAGATTGTGAGAATGGAAGTGGTCCCCCTCCCAACCCTCCATCTCCTTCAGTGCCAACTCTTTGCTCTCCCTACACCAGGCTCAGCCTCCTCTCTGGCTCCCCCTGAGTGTGCCAGGATGTTCCCTCTCCTGCTTGCTCTACAGTGCCCCCACTAGAAATGCCTCTGCACTCCCAGCCCTCGGTAACTGTCACCATTGAGCTACCCTGACTCGCTGTACCTCCAGGTCTGGCCCTGTCTCTCACTTCCCGTGTGACTGAGTAAGGGAGCTCCTCTTGGAGCTTCAGTCTCCCCTTCCGCAAATGAAAGATTGGATTTTTAAAGCTCTTGTGCTAAGTCTGATGGGCAGTGAATGAATTAAGAAAGATTCTGAGACTGTCCCAGGACACACTGAAAAAGTTCTATGATGGATTAGTGATGTCTGCCACCGGCACAGGCTGTAGAAGGAAGTGCGTGTAGACCACACAGTAACTTTCCCTGAACGAAGTGACCTCTAAGGGTTTCTCCAATTGTAGGACTTGATCATGAAGTTGTGAGTGCCCCTTCCCTGGACATTCTAAGTAAGGCCTAAATGGCTGTAAGCCAAGGGTGCTGGTACACGTCTTACCTCTGTTTTCGAGTGCTGAGATTCAGGCTGCGTGTATGTCTTATCAGTACATGGGATTGCCTTGAGGACCGAGACTAGAATACAGTGCAATGCCCACAGTCTGGCCTTAGAGTTAGGGACATGGGGGGTTGACTTTTCTCCTACCTCCAGATTGGGTGCTCACTCTTTAAAGGCTGTGTGACCCTGGGCAAGTGATTCAATCTTAGCTTCAGTTTCCTCATCTGAAAATAGGGTGATGATCATAATGTCGTTATAGGGATTAAGTGCATTAATTAAGACTCTCAGAACAGTTCCTGTCAGGTAGTAAGCACTGGATAAGCATTGATTACAATGGTCAGACCTCTGAAGGGGTCCCTGCCAGCAGAGAGGCCCCTGAGGGAAGAGGACCTTGAGCCCGGCCCCCTTAAGAACCCTTCCATTTGGCCCTTCTAGTCACTGCTTTCTTGGCATCTGAGAATGTGGGCCCAGGCTTTGCCCCAGTGTCCTCCCGGATGTCCCTGAAACCTGAGGTGTCCAGAGCCTCAGGGGACTGGGCGTAGGGTGTCTTCCTCCATCCAGAGGCCCCTCCCACTCACTTTTGGCCCCTCCCACTGGTCATGTGGTAACTGCCTCTCTAAAAGCTTGCAGCCCAGGCCCACCTGGTGTTCTGAGCATGCTGGATGCTGGAAAGCTGTGTCCACAGCTGCTGGGGCTGGCCGGGACAGCCTTGTCACTTCTCAAGGGTTCCAGGTCCACGTTCTCCACTGCCTGTTTTCTGCCTGCTGGGCTCGCTTCACGGCTGTCTGTGGAAGTCACCTTGTCTAGCTCAGGTAGTGCACCCCAGTGCCTTTCTCCCATTCCTCCCAGAAATGCCCAGAACCCTCGTTGGCCAACCTGGGCATCTGCTGGGGATGGTCCTGTTATCTACCGTCTCATCCCTGCTCACAAGTCGTTTTGTGACCTGGGATTAGTCTCAGCCGCAGTTCTCATTTAGTAGGGAGCTGGCCTCATTGCTTGCTAAGGCCTCTTGTAGCAGAACAAATCTAATTCCATTTCTTATCTGATTTAATCATACACACCCACTTAGCAGGAGCCAAACAGGCCCGCAAATCCCTGGTTGAGGATACCATCCCACATTTCTTAAATTGAGTCCTTAAAGAACGCACAGCTGCGTGACCTACTTGCCATGCCTGTGTGTGTGAGGAGTGTCGTTTTGGGGACGTTTGGCAAGTTTGTGGTGCTGGGGTTTCTACTCATGGTTCCCCTTCTGGATCTTTCCTTGTGGTGCTGTATTCAAAAAAAGCCTGTGAGGGGCTCCCACACCCCAAGTGTCTCACACAACCATACACGCATGCACACATGCACATGCCTACACACACACAAGTGTGCACACACACACAGCACAATGGAGGCAGGAAGGCATGAAAGACTGAGGACTGGACCGACACATGGGGCTCCAGCTCTGTCTTTGTTCTTTAGTTTCGAGGTGACTTTGGACAAGTGACTTTGTTCTGAGTCTCAGTTTCCAGCTCTGAGAAAAGGCGGAGTGGATGTGAACATGACCTTGTTGATTTTCTCTGTGTGGTTTTAGGAGGAACGTCAACAGAAGAGGGGATTCCCAGGCCTGTGTGACACGGTCTCGGTGGGGCCCAGGTACCCAGCCCGGCAGATATGGTGGGTGTCAGTGCAGCAGCCACATATGCCTGGGAGCTGGCCAGGCGTAAATCTGCCCGACTGTCAGGAGCAGTGCACCAGGCTGGGCCTCCGGCCTTTGATTCTTGTAATTCTGTTCCACACAGGCCTTGACCCATTGGACATCTCCCACACAAACTTACCCCTTGTGATCGGGGTACCCGGCACCTGAGTACCCTGACTCTAGCCACCTCCCCCTGGATGGTGCAGAAATCGGGGGCTGCGCCATTTTCCCAGCACAGTCCCTGGGGTCCCCACCAACTCCCTGCCTCATGGCCCAGGCAGAAGCAGAATCCACCAGTATGGCCTCTGGCCTCAACTCCTCAGACCCATGGTGAGGTGGTCAGCTGGAACACCTGTGGGAGAGGGGGGATGGAAGCGTGAGATGCCCCTGCAGAGCCGGGACCCCATGATGGGAGATCTTGCGTTAGACAAAAATGGTTCGAATCTCAGCTCTCCTGCTCATTGCTCTGCGGATTTGGGGAAGTCAATTTACCTCTCTGAATCTCCATTCAGGGAATGGAAATCAGAATAGCCCTACCTCATTGGGCTGTTACTGGATGACTTAAGAGCATTTGCTGATGTGTCTGGCCTGCTCTCTCTGTGGTTTGAGGAGCTGGCTCGCTCAGGCATCGTGTGCACATCACATATGTGCCAGCACTGGGATCCAGCAGCACCTGGCAACAGAGACAGACTCTGGGAGAGGTCTGCAGCCTTGTAACCTGAGGGCTCCCCCCTCACCTATCTCCTAGATATTTGGAGCAGAGGTCTGAGTTTGTTGCTCCTCTGAAGCTCCGGCTGCACTTTGTCACACAGACCAGGGCTGAATCCCAGCACTGCCACCTCCTGGCTGTCACTTCTAGTTTCCGAGCCTCTGGTGGATGCCCAGTCATCTGCCTCCCTGTTCCTGGCCTTGCCACCCTGGGACCTTCTCTCTGGGGCTTCCTTGTCTTCTGGGCACTCAAGGGCTCCTAGCCTTGTCTAGCTCTGACCTCGTAGTGAAACCAGATGGGAATTGGGGGTGCATGGGGTCCCCACTGGGGGGGAGGAGCATGCCCAACTCCTCAGCACCTTAGCCAGGCCAGCTGGACAGGAATTTCTACCTCCTTCCAGTGCAGCCCAGTCCTGCTGAGACAGGCTGAGGTCCCGAGCACCCGCAGCCCCAATGCTAATGGCCAGATGGCATCAGTGCGCACAGGGCCAGCCTGCGGATGCCTCAGCCTGGCACCAACAGGCTGTCCTGGAGCCTGCAGGGCACTGGGGGAGGGGTGGCCCCTGGCCTTTGTGTCTGGGGGCTGGACACGTACTGTCAGCCATGGGAAGTGTTTATCCGGTGTGGGTACATGACATGGGGCATGCCCTGAGACCACCCAGTGTGTTTGAGTGTGTGCACACCGCGGGCTGACTAGGCACTTCTCTGAGTGGTCCCAGGATAGTGACACTACTGAGTGCTCCCCGTGTGCTCTGTCGACCTGAGGAAGATGGAGATGAGGGAGGCCCCTGGGCTGCGGTCAGCCATCAGTAATCCCTCTGGGTGCTGACTTAGGGTCCCCTCCCTAGCTACTGCTACCATGTTTCCCCAAAAATAAGACCTAGCCAGACCATCAATTCTAATGCGTCTTTTGAAGCAAAAATTGATATAAGACCGGTCTTATTTTACTATAAGACTGGATCTTATATAATATAATGATATGATATGATATGATGTAATATAATAATATACTATAATACTGGGTTTTATATTAATTTTTGCTCCAAAAGACTCAGTAGAGCTGATGGTCCAGCCAGGTCTGATTTTTGGGGACACACGGTGCTTATAAGGAGGCAGAGAGTGTGGCATGTGAGTGCGGAGAGTTTGCGCCTGGGGTGGAATGCGTGAACATCAGGAGGTTGGGTGGGGCCCAACTTTGGGTTTCCTTGGAAGCAAGACCTTTTCTAGGTCCTGGAGGTGAGACAGCACTGAATGAAAGTACTCAAGTGGCCGACGGTCTCAGGGAAGGGATGGTGGCCAAGTGCAACCCCATGGGCATCATTGCTGTTACCTTTATTACCATTATTAGGTCAGAGATCAGAGCTGGGGGGTTACAGTGGAGACCTGGGTGAGGTGTACCATCTTCTGAGGTTTCAGGGAGACTTCTGGAGATGTTCTTGTGTCATTAAAGCCAAGGCCTGAAAGAGAGAGGTGTTGGGAAAAAGTCTGGGAAGAGAGAGTGGGGAACAGCAGATTGCAGCGGGGTAAATGAGGGGGAGGCTGGGAGGCGAGATCCAAAGAGTTCCGGGTTCTGCTTATGCAGGCCCTGCAGGTGCTAGGGGGGCTCTGGCTTGGAGCAAATGATGGAGCAGGTGATGATGGACAGGCTCCCCCTGGCTGCCACTGGCCTGAGGTTGGGCAGGAGCAGGGAGGCTGGTGAGGTGGCTGCCAAGCTGGTCCAGGTGGGGGATGATGGGGACTCAGGCCATGAGGGTGAGGGAAGGGGTTGGATAGTGAATATAGTTTGAAAGCAGAGCCTTTGGTGTGGGAGTAAGAGAAGTTGAGGATGAATGCAAGGTTTTTGGCTGGAGTACTAGAAGGATGGAGTGTCAGTCTCCAAGCTGAGAAGGAGGGTGAAGAGCTTCCTTAAGGTGGGAAGGAAGATCAGGAGCTTGGTTGTGGGTAAATTAGGGTCAAATGTCTGCCACTTCTGAGGGCCCTGGGTGGGGGCAGAGGCATGGGCAGGTGTAAGACACATGCTGTTCTATCTGTTGCAGGAGCCACCCCGCCCGGAGCCAGCCTGGGAGCGAGCGAGGGTCACCCCATCCCCGGGATGACCACAGCTGGCCGGGCCAACCCCTACAGCATTGTGTCATCGGAGGAGGCCGGGCTGCACCTGGTCACCATGTCGGGTGCCAATGGCTTTGGCAACGGCAAGGTGCACACACGGCGCAGGTGCCGAAACCGTTTCGTCAAGAAGAACGGCCAGTGCAACATTGAGTTTGCCAACATGGACGAGAAGTCACAGCGCTACCTGGCCGACATGTTCACCACCTGCGTGGATATCCGCTGGCGCTACATGCTACTCATCTTCTCGCTGGCTTTCCTTGCTTCCTGGCTACTGTTTGGCGTCATCTTTTGGGTCATTGCAGTGGCCCATGGTGACCTGGAGCCAGCTAAGGACCATGGCCACACGCCCTGTGTGATGCAGGTCCATGGCTTCATGGCAGCCTTCCTCTTTTCCATTGAGACGCAGACTACCATTGGCTACGGGCTGCGCTGTGTGACGGAGGAGTGCCCAGTAGCCGTCTTCATGGTGGTGGCACAGTCCATTGTGGGCTGCATCATCGACTCCTTCATGATCGGTGCCATCATGGCCAAGATGGCCCGGCCCAAGAAGCGGGCACAGACACTGCTGTTCAGCCACAATGCCGTTGTGGCACTGCGCGATGGCAAGCTCTGCCTCATGTGGCGTGTGGGCAACCTACGTAAGAGCCACATTGTGGAGGCCCATGTAAGGGCTCAGCTCATCAAGCCGAGGGTCACGGAGGAGGGTGAGTACATCCCACTGGACCAGATTGACATCGATGTTGGCTTTGACAAGGGCCTCGACCGCATCTTCCTGGTGTCACCCATCACCATCCTGCACGAGATTGATGAGGCCAGCCCACTGTTCGGCATCAGCCGGCAGGACCTGGAGACAGACGACTTCGAGATTGTGGTCATCTTGGAGGGCATGGTGGAGGCCACGGCCATGACGACACAGGCCCGAAGCTCCTACCTGGCCAACGAGATCCTGTGGGGCCACCGCTTTGAGCCCGTCCTCTTTGAGGAGAAGAACCAGTACAAGATCGACTACTCGCACTTCCACAAGACTTACGAGGTGCCCTCCACGCCCCGCTGCAGCGCCAAGGACCTGGTGGAGAACAAGTTTCTGTTGCCCAGCGCCAACTCCTTCTGTTATGAGAATGAGCTGGCCTTCTTGAGCCGCGATGAAGAGGATGAAGTGGACGAAGACCAGGACAGCAGTAGCCCTCAGGCCAGGCACAGCTTTGACAGACTCCAGGCCAGTGGCGGCACCCTTGAGCAGCGGCCCTACAGACGGGAGTCAGAGATCTGAGCCACTGTTAGCCAAGATGCAGCGTCTGCCCAGCCAGGGTGAGGCCCGCATCCTGAGAGGGCCCTGGGTTTGAGCAGAACGGGCCAGGAGCCCCAGTTGCAGACTCAGTAGCGTTTTAGATGTTTTACGCTTCTTCACAATGGCCTCGGAAGGTTGGTGAAGGAGTGGGAGGCTGGAGTGGGTGCCTCACCCCCACCTCAGAGGCCTGGGCTCAGGGGCAAGTAGGTGGCCTCCTAGGGGTTAAGGGTTTTTGCCTGAGGAAAGAGATGTAGCCTGTCCAGAAATGGCTTGACAGCCGCCCAGCCTTTGGGCAAAAGTTGGCATGCTGCAGGGCACCTCACTGGCTTTTAACTTGAGGAGAAACAAAGAGTTACGGCTTTCTCAATCTTAGTTTGGGTATGACTGTTTACAAAAAAATACGTAGCAAATGATTTGAAATGTTTTTAATTCATGGGGGTACCAAAGAAAAGGGCAATTAGAATGCCATTGGTCTGCCAGGATACAAGCAGCTGGGTGAAGGCTCCAGAAGGTCATCTGACGCTGGGCAGGCCATGTGTGAGTAGTTGGCTCCCAGGCAGCAAGCACAGGGCTCACAGTGGCTCTTTATGCTCATGGGCCAATTAGATTCCATTTGTGATAGAAAAACCAAGACCATGTTAAGGATCATAATAAAAACTTTCCAATGTCATAGAGGTGGGGATAGAGGCCAGAGGAGAAAACTAGTTTGGGCTGTCTGAGCTTGACTTTGTACCTTAGAGGTATCTCTCAGAGCCAGATATGAGACCCGCCCGCTGTGGAGAGTCCCCTCTCCTCCAACATACCGGATTCTCCTTTGTTTCTCTCTCCTTTTCTGTACATTGGCCTCTACCCCATCTACAGTGAGAGGCAGTTGGGAAATGTAGGACTGGATGGCTCTGTGGGAAGGGAAATCAAGTGGAAGGTTCCCAGACTAGAAGGAAGGAGATCAGCCCCATCCTGAATGCGGCCATTGGGTGAGTCGTGCCTTAGAGACACTGGGTGATATGGCTCCAGCTGTTTCTGTTTTTATTGGACTCCCCTGTCCTCCTTGCTGCCATGACTCTATTGCAGAGTCCCTGCCAGCAAGCCCTTCTGTCTGCAGAAGCTGGGCTGACCTGGTTCTCCCCCTACACCTGGAGCAGCACCACCTGTGAGCCCAGGTCGGTGGCAGCCAGGTTGTACCCTGTCAGAATGGCAGAGGAATAATTTTAGGGAAGGCGTGGAATTGTCAGTCAAGGTGACTGGGAGGGCCACATGCATCCAGGCACCCCATTCAGGAAGAGGTTTGGGGCTGTTAGGGCTCTACTGGCCCAGAAGCAGGCCCGGAGACCCAGAGCTGCCTAATGTGGGCTTGTTCTTGGCAGAGAAGACAGCTGGTGGGGGCTGGACCCTTCCCAGGACAGCTAAGAATGCTGTGCTCCCAAATGACCAGGCCCATAAGGAAGTCAGTGTTAGAAATCTGGGGTCTCCTCAGCCTGCCTTTCCAGGCCTCTCCAACCTGCGCCCCAAAGACAGCTCTCAACATGAAGCCATCAGGGCCTCTGAGAGGCAGAGTGCAAAGTCATGCAAATAAGGATGGGACTTGGGAGACTAGCAAAGGCTGGGCCCTGGGTAGGGTCTCTTGCCTCTTCCCTCCTTCAACCCTGGAGACCTGACCTGAGGTCGGGGGCTGTGGAGGACCTGGGCACAGGCTATCAGCCCCCACTCAGAGACATCCCGGCAGCCTCTGCCCTTAGGTAGGCCTGACTCCCAACACCCTGTCCTAGCCTAGACTTCACCCCAACTTCTGGCCAAGAAGGTTCAGCCCAAGATACTGGAGGCAGCTCTTTCATCTTATAGTCTGCTGGAGGGATCTCCGCTCCTTTCAGCCCTGAGCGCCCTCCTTTCTCAGCCTTAGCCCTGGTGGTGAGGGTGGAGTTGATGTAGGAGCACTTATCCACCACCCACACCCAGATTGTCAGGCTGAGGTAACCCCAGTTAGGGAAGCATAGTGGCCAGTGCTCCTATCTGCTCAGCAGCCCGAGATCTTCCCAGGGCCAGGTAGGCCAGCCTTCCACTCACCCGATCCAGAGCAGAGCCCAGGGACCCCGGAACCCCAAGGCCCTGGCAATCTCAGGTGGCCTGGTGCGCCTCCTCTCAGACCTATCCCCTCCCTGTTCAGCCGCCAGATCCTGTGGGAGAGCAGCCCCAAGCTGCCTTTCATCTCTCGCCAAAAGTAGATGCTGCGTTTTCAAACTCTTCTGCCCTTTTCTTTTCCTCTCCTGTATTTATTTATTTATTGCTTGTGCTAAAGACCAAAATAGTCTTCCTCTTTAATGCACTTGAAATGGGAGGATGGATGGGAGCAGGAGCTGTGTGTGTGCAGAGCCAGAATCACTGGGCCCTTGGGATGCATGCGGGGTCGTGTGTGTCCGTGTGGTGTGTGGAGAGGATGTTAACCCACTGAATGTGCTGCGCACAGGTGAGTGGGGCACACTTGTGCACATGTGAGTGTGTGTGTACATGTGTATGTACGTGGTATGTGACCTGTGTGACGTGCAGGTGTGTGTTCCAACCTGCTCCCTCCCTCACCCTCCCAGGATGTGAGATTTACAAGAAGTTTCTCAACAGCCTGAACCAGGAGGTCCAGAGGTGGGAGTGCACTAAGGACGTGGCCTCTGCACTCTGCCCTGAGACACTGAGCTGCTTATGTGGGAAAGGGCCGTGCTGACAGAAGGGTGTGTGTGACTGTGACAGTGTGAGCACCAAGTGTGTGGATTTATGTGTGGAATTGTCTCATCTGTGTTCGAATGAAACAGGCAATTATGGCTTTGCCTGTAAGTTCATGAGAGTGTAGAATCATGATATGTGTGACTGTTGTTCCGATGTGTGCACATGATGATATCCATATATACATGGCGTGTGAGTACGTATACACACACATAGTTATGTGTATATTTACCCATAGGTGTTTGTGTGTGTGTGTATTTTATATGCGGACGTTAAATGTTCGCCTGGCTGTGAGGCTGGGCACACACAGCACTCAGGATACTCACAGGCCTTGGTCATCAGCAGAGCTGCACTCAGTAGGCCCACTGGCCCGCTGCCCTGCTCGTGTCCATATGGGCTGTGTGGAGTATGTGTGCCAGGGTGAGGCTCCTGTGTGCCTGGGCATGAGGTGATATGTAGACATGAATGTGAGTCCTTGGCATGCAGCAGTGAGCGATTACATGTAGGCTTGTGAACATGGTACGTGCATGTGGTGCGTTTGTGTAGCAGCAGGTGCCTGCCTGCAGGGGGCAGTGTGTATGTGTGTGAGTGTCTGCAGGTCCTGGGAGCTGTGCACACAAATGTCAAGGGGTGGTGTATCCATGTGTGCACCCTTGCATGCCGCCCCCTGTGTCCCACTGGTGCTGTGCCACCCAGTCCCTGCCTGCCTAAAGGTTCCAGTGGGGCTGCGGGGGGAGGCCTGGTAGGAAGGAGGGCCCTGTCTGCCCTGCGTGAGATCACAGAATGTGAAATATATTTTAAATGGTGAAACTGGAGAATGTTCATGTTATTTTCAATAACAAAGACATAGGCCACGAGACTAGACCACATTTGACTGCATTTTGATCTCTGAGTGCCACCATGTGGAGATGTGTGTTTGAAAGGCTCTGCCTGGCTCCAGAACAAGCTGCCATTCTTGTGCTCCCTCAGCCCCATGTGTCCTGCAGTGATGGGGCTTCCCAGGGACCTTTGAAGGTGGGGGTGGGACATGGCAGCCGCTCAGGGACAAGGGACAGAACACAGCGTCCTCGCAGACCCTGGCATGCTCTTCCAGCTGGCGCACACGCCCTCATTCCCCCATGACTGCACACCTTCTCCCACACGGCCCTGAGAGTGTCAGACCACCCACTCAGACCGGATATCACACGTCCCCAGCTGTGTGACGTCGGCCACTGCCTTGTCCTCCCTGGGCCTGCACCTCCCACCTTTCCCTTCCTTCTGCAAAGATGTGATGAGTGCAGGAGACCAGAGGCCGACTGTGGGACCCATAGTGCTGGGAACACGACAACAGCTCTGTTTCTCACTGCTGTGACAGCAGAGGAACCCAGAATGGGTGGAGGGCTGAAAGACTCCTGCTTCGATGTGACAGGGGGACAGAGGGCAGACAGGTGCTGCTGGCAGGAGGAACAGTACGTGCAAGGAGGGAAATGCGCAAGGCCTACTTTGAGGAAAAGAATTTTATCTGTACAAACGGCTCAGTCTCTGGGATTTCACTGGCCTTCTGGCAGAGGCCCACAGGGAGAGAATTCTTTCCTTTGCTCAAACTATTTTCACGTGAATTACTGCACATCAGCAAAGGACCTGGGGGATGTTCCCTTGGGTTGAACCTGGGGTTCTTACCCCACGACCCTAATGGGTCCATTGGGGCACTACATGGAGGGTGCTTTGGCAGGACAAAAAGGAGCAAATCAGCGACCCAGTGTCTGGTTCCATGCTCCCTGCCTGTCAGCTGCAGTCCCTCCCTGGGCCTGAGTTTCCCCACATGCAGTCTTACACACAAGGAATGATGCTCTTTGAGGGCCCTGAGTGTGGCCCAGATGTTAGCTCTTCCTTTCTGTATCAGAGTCAATGCTGAGGCCTGGGCCTGCTCTTCCTCTCTACCGAGGCTTGGTGCAGAGGCTGACCTAGAGCTCTGAGACCATGGCCTTCAGCCAGGGTAGGGCCCCCAGACCAGGCTCTGGAGCAGTGCGGTGGCATAAGTTGTATACTGCACAACCCCAGGGTTGTCACTCACAGCCCAAACAATCTTGCACAGCAATGGTAACCTCTGAAGCATCTCGCCTTTCCTCACTGCCTTAAGGCTCCAGAGAGGAGCTGCTCATGGGCTCACTGGGGAGGGATCACGGCATGCATGGGACATGCAGTGTGGGATGGCAGGAATGGGGACACAGATGGGCTCTGCTTCTCCAGGCACCAATAACTTTTGTGAATCAACTGGGTGGCTAGAAAATGTTTGAAAGGGTGGTATAGGCTTATACTAACACACACACTCCGCACACACACACACAACCCCCTCTACGTAAACATGTACACGCACCCAAAATGCACACAAATGCATACGAACACATACAAATTGTATGGAATATTACACAGCCATGAAAATAGCAGCCTGATACATGCAACAATGTGGATGAGTCTCACAGACACAATGTTGAATGAAAGAATCCAGACACAACGGGGTACATGCTGTTCATCCATATGAAGTTGTAGAACAGACATTAATCTGTGATAGAAATCAGGACAGTGGAGAGCAGGTGAGCCAGTGACTGGGTGTCAAGGGACAGCACTTTGCTGTTAGAGCAAGTGGCTGGATTTCGGCTCAGAGAATAGGCAGCATCTGGATAGGACCAGGGCTTGAAGAAGGATGGTCCCAGGTCCACGTGTCCTGCCCAGCAGAGACTGGAAGTGAGTGACTTGTCTGAGGCCACAATGTCCTGCCCTTCTAGCCAGCCAGCCCTGGGAGCTATCACTGCCCGCAGAGCCTTCTAGGGGCAGGCATAGAAGGTGGGGAGGCTGGGTTGACTGAGAAGGAGGAAGGTGAACTGGTGACTGGAGGTGTGAGTTGAGGGGGGACCTGGTGTGTGGTGGGGCCCTCCTGGTGGCAGACAGAGGGCACAAGACATCAAGACCCTCCCTATTTAGAGACACTAATAAGGTTCTGGGCCTCCCAGAAATCCCTCAGCACAAGCAGGTACCCCCACTCCCATCTTAGCCCCTGAGAACGAGGACCACACGTCCCTCCCCCTTGGAAGAACAGCTGAGCTCAGCCTGTAGAGCCAGATGGGCAGGTGTTAAAGTGAACTCTGTTAACCAGCCTTGTGTTCGTGGAGGTCAGTGAGCCAAGCTCCTCTCAGGAGGGGAGTCCCAGCCTGAGAAAAGTGTCCTGAGTGACCATGAGGTCTCTTCCCATGGAGTTATAACCACAGAGGGGCCATTTCTTGAACCTTCTGCTGAATTTCAGAAACAGAGTATTCCTCTGTCTGCCCATGGAGCACTGGGAAGGTCCAGAGGGCTATGACCTTTACCCAGCACCTAATGAGAGGCAGGGATAGTGAGGTGTGGCTTTTATTCATTCAGTAGTTGAACGCTTCCTCTGTGCCTGGCCCAGAAGTGATAAATGCCACAGATCTACAAACCAAGTGGGTGGCAGAGAACAAGGGCAGTCAGAAGGGCCCTTACGGAGCAGACCCTCATGCCAGCCCTGAAAGTTCCCAGATCGTGAGAATCGCCTCTTGAAGACCAACTCTTTGGGTGTGAACCTGGCTCCACCTCTCCCTGATTCTGTGTCCTGGCCCAGGGAGCTAATTTCTTTGTGCCTCCATTTTCTTTTCTGTAAAATGGAGCTGATGATCACAAAGCAGTGCATGAAGAATGAATAAGAAACAGGGAAATAGAGGGGCAACATAAGTACAAGCTCTTTTCTCTTGTCACCTATCTGGGGACAATTATCCCAGGTGGGGGCAGCCTTGAGCTGGTGCTCAGAAGGAAGGCTGGACCCCTTAGAGCCAGAGACAGAGTCCAAACGAGAGGGATAGGCTTCAGCCGAGGTTTGCTCACTCCAGGTGTGGTGGGAGCAAGAAAGACCCATGAAATGGTTGATTTCTTAAGATCACTCTGATTGCTATGTAGGAAGTGGCACAGCGAGGCTAACGTGGTTTCCAAGAAGAGAGGAGGGTACTTGAGCCAGGCAGGCAAGTGAGGGTGTGGGCCAGTTAGGAGGCTGCATGTGCAGCTGAGCTGAGGGGCACCCTGGCTGACCTTGTTGATTTTAGTGTGAGCCCCTGGATGGATGGGGAGGAGTGGATGGCATCTCTGGACATTTTAAGATGCCAACAAATGGTACTTCATTTTGGGAGTCAGCTTGGCAGTTTCTTATAAAGTTACACATACATTTACTGTAAGATCAGACTCCTTTGTGGTGCTCAAGAGAAATGAAAATTCTTTTTTTGCAGAAAAACCTGTAAGTGGATGTTTACAACAGCTTTATGTGTAATTACCCAAAACAGGAAGAGACAGAAATGTCCCTTGCCTATAAGCGGGCAACCAGGCTGTGGCCTGTCGCCATGATGGAATCCTCTGGAGCAACGAGAAGGAATGAATGTTGATCCATGGATGGATAATAAAGGCACGACGCCCAGTGAAAGAAGCCAGACTCAGAAAGATCCCATTTATATGGCATTCTGGAAAAGCCAAAATTATATGGATGAAGAGCACATCAGTGATCACCAGGGTCCAGGGTGGAGGAAGGGGTGACTACAAAGGGACAGGAAGGGATTTCGGAGGGGAGGGGTGATGAACACATCTATATCCTGACCATAATGATGGTCACACAGATATGTCCATTTTGTCAAGACTCCCAGGACTCTATGCCACAAAGGATAAACACAGATCAATTATACTTTTTTTTTTTTGAGAAAGGAAAGAAAAAGCAGCTGCCAACAAAACTCACATGTAGTCAATGTGTCTGGAGTTTGGAGGAGAGTCAGGTCTGAAGGCTGAGACTAGGGAGTCACTGAGGTGAGGCTAGAACTAAATGACCACGAGAAGGTAGAAATAACGTGATAAAACAAAGGAGAGGTCGGGGAGATGTTGAGAATGACGGGCTTCTGCTGAGCAGACAAGGCACCAGGTGACACCATCTTGTGGCATCCCAAAGTTAGGAGACGTGGTGCTTCTGGGGCTTCCTCCCCTGCCTTCAGGTGATGCTTCAAGGGCAAAACGGGTCCCAGAACCTCAGTCAGAGCCAAGACCCTCCAGGGCATCTGGGGTCTGGGAAGAGAAGACGAGGAGCAAGAGCTCCACTCCAGCGTCCCTGAGACACTTTGAAAGTGACTAAAACCCAAGGGTGGCCTATAATTTATTGTCCAAGCCAGGACCTTTTTGGAAATGGAAGGAGGCATAATTAATAATAATTACCTGGGGAACAGTGGTGAAATGGGACAGTCCAGGGCAGACCAACTGGATCCTCCCCTCAACTTCTCTTCTCCCATCCCTTCCAGGTACCTCAAGGGGCCTGGACGTGAGTATGAAAGGAGAGGAGGTTCATATCACCTCAGCTCAGGGCCCCAGGACAGCCCCTGTGGCCCATCTATACACTGGGGTCATTGGTATCAAAGAACTCAGAAGCCTCCGTGGGCTTGGAGAGGCACAAGGAAGACTTCTTTAAGGTGCCATCACACACAGGGCAGGCACCCAGGTAAGGTACTCACACATGTACCTCGACACGTGGCATCTCGTGAACCCACTCAGCTAAACAGTGTCTCTCACATGCAGTACTGAACACAATGCCACATGCATGTCAGTGAACATGGTTCACTACACTTGCACTAGTGACACAGCTGTCACATACACACACACACATATATGTGCACACACAGTGAAATCAGCAAATGTGGTGTCTCAATCAAACACATCATTAAACAGTTCCTCAAACTGCATTTTCCACTTGGCGGGCAGACACCAGAGAACCCCCAGTAGTGCGAGACAAAAACAGTGTGCTGCAGTGCCACCTACTGGAAAACAAGAGGAAGACTCTTCTTATAACCTGCTAAATAGAGAAGTGCTAGACACTTTTAGAAAGCAGATTTCATCACTTTTAGAAAGCAGATTTCATTCCCATAAATGCATAGGCAGAGAAATAATCCATCAAATACCATGAATAAGCAAGGTAACAAAGCAGTTCAGAAAGAAAATGAAAAATCTCCAGAAAATAAACTTGAAAGGCATGGAAATATGTGATTTAAGGGACAGAAAATTCAAGATTGCAGTTCTGAAAGAATTCCATGAGATACAAGAAAACTCAGATAGGCAGTTTAATGAACTCAGAAATAAAATCAATGAACAAAAGTTGTACTTTGCCAAAGAGGTTGAAACTTTAAAATAAGACCAAACAGAAATTCCGGAGCTGAAGAAATCAATAAAAAAAAAAATGAAGAGTGAACTAGTGAGTGTAGGAGGTAGAACTGATGATATAGAGAAAAGAATTTGTGATATCAAAGATAGAAATCTCAAAGTGACACATGAAAGAAGAGACAGATTTGAGAATAAAAAGATAAATAAAAGAACTATCTGACTCCAACAGAAAGAGCAATATAAGAATAATGGCTATACTAGAAGAGAAAAGAGGGAGAAGGGAACAGAGAGCCTATTCAAGTGGTTGATGAGAATTTCCCAAAACTAGGTAAAAAATCTGTATCCTCAAAACCAAGAAGCAAAGAGAACATGTATTTATCTCAACCCAAAAGTCCTTCTCCAAGGCATATTATACTAAAACTTTCAAAAATCAGTGACAAAGAAAGAATTCACAAGGTAGTCAGGGAAAAGAAGATGGTTAACCTATAAAGAAAATTCCATTAGATTATGATGGGATTTTTAAGCAGAAAAAATACAAGCTTGGAGAGAGCAGAATAGAATATTCAAAGTATTGAAAAAGAGAAATTATCAGCCAAGAATAATATATCCTTTATATATGAAGAAGTAAAGCATTTTCCAGACATACAAAAGCTGAGGGAATTTACCATCACAAGACCTGCATTATAGGAAATAACTTAGGAGGTTATTCTACTGAAACAAAAAGACAAACGATACAAAACTATGAGTAAGATGATGACCACACACAAAGAAGGAGGAAATTGTAACCCCTATTCAGAATAGGGTATTATACACTTAAACATAAAATAAAGGTTAAAGGAGGTAAAATTATCTTTTAAAAAAGAAGAATGCAATAGTGACTGCAGTTTGGAAATGAATTCACAGTATAAAGACAGATAATTTGTGACAACAAACACATGAAAAGGGAAAGGATAAAGGTCTGAATTTGCATAGGGGAATGGAAATAAGTTGCATTCAACAAGAAAGAAAAGGATTGCTGTGTATATGAAAATTTTCTTGCATACACCTAATGATAACCACACAAAAAATCTAGAACTGAGACACAGAAGATAAAAAAGAGGAAAGCATAGAATACCACTAAACCAATAAGAGACAGAAACACGGGGGGAAAATGTAGACTCAAAGTGAAAGGGTGGAAAATGATATTCCAAGCACATGGCATCCAGAGAAAAAGCAGATATTATCATAATTATATCTGTCTAAATAGATTTCAAGATAAAAAAAGGTAATGAGACAAAATGGACATTTTATAATGATAAAAGGGATGATACAACAAGAAGACATAATACTTATCAATATATATGCCCCCAATCAGGGAGCACCAAAATATACAAAGCAAGTACTAACAGAGCTAAAGAGAGAAACTGACAAAAACACAATAATACCCCTACTATATGAATATGGATAAATGATCCAAAGAAAAAAACGGATAAGGAAATATGGGCCTTAAATGTCACATTAGACCAAATGGACATAATCAACATTTATAGAACTTTTCATCCCAGAACAACAGATCATACACTCTTCTCTAGTGCACGTGCAACCTTCTCATGAGTAGACCACATACTGGGACACAAAACTATCCTCAACAAATTTAAGAACATTGAAATCATACCAAGCATGTTCTCTGACCCCAAAGCTTTGAAATTGGAAATCAACTGGGAAAAGAAAGTGGGAAAAACCACAAATATGTGCAGATTGAACAACATGCTACTAAACAACGCCCTAGTCAAAGAAGAAATAAAAGGAGAGATCAAAAGATACATAGACACAAAAGAGAATGACAATACAACATATCCAAACTTTTGCGATAAGCAAAAGCGGTAATAAGAGAGAAGTTTATATCATTACCAGCCTATTCAAGAAATAAGAAAAATACCAAACTAACAATGTAACATTACGCTTTAAGAAACTAAGAAGAAAAACAACAAATGAAGCTCCAAGTCACAGAAGGAAGTAAATAATAAAAAACACAGCATAACTAAATGAAACAGAGAACAAAACGACGATAGGAAAAATTAATGCAATGAAGAGCTGGTACTTTTAAAAGATTAATAAAATTGACAAAACTCTGGCTAGACTCACTAAGGAAAAGGCAGGACTCAAAAAACAAAATCAGAAATGAAATAGAAGTTACCACAGATACCACAGAAATACAAAGGACCATAAAATAATATTATGAAAGACTATATACTACCAAACCTAGAAGAAATAGACAAATTCTTATATATATATATATATATATATATATATATATATATATATATATATACATATACATGTATATGTATATGTATATGTATATGTATATGTATATGTATATGTATATATATATATATGTATATGTATATATATATATAACCTTGACTGAATCACAAAGAACTGGAAAATCTAAATAGACTGATCAACAGTAAGGAAATTGAAACAATTATTTTAAAAACCTCCCAAAAAGTCCAAGACCAGATGGCTTCAATAGTGAATTCTAACATTCAAAGTAGATTTAATACCTATCTTTCTCAAACTCCTCCAAAAAATTTGAAGAAGAGACAATACTTCCTAACTCATTTAATGAGCTCAACATTACCCAGTTACCAAAACCTGGCAAGGATAACACAAAAAAAAGAAAAGTACAGATCAATATCTCTGATGAATACAGATGCAAAAATCCTACATAAAATACTAGCAAATAGAATACAACATAAGATATTACGTCACATTCAAGTGGGGTTCGTTCCAAGGGCACAAGGAATGGTTCAACACACACAAATTGATCAGTGTGATACAGCACATTAACAGAATAAAAATCATGATCATATCAATAAATGCAGAAAAAGCACTTGACAATATACAACATCTGGGGTGGCCGGATGGTTCACTTGTTTAGAGCACAAACTCTTGGCAACCGGATTGCCGGTTCAATTCCCACATGGGATGGTGGGCTGCGCCCCCTGCAACTAAGATTGAAAACGGCGGCTGGACTGGTAGCTGAGCTGCGCCCTCAACATCTAGATTGAAGTACAACGACTTGACTTGGAACTGATGGTCCCTGGAAGCACACTGTTCCCCAATTTAAAAAAAAAGGGGGGGGGGTGAGAAATGGCGGCGTGAGGTGAGCCTCTGTAGCGCTGCCCTGGAATTTACAACGAATCGGACAACAATAACTCCACAAAGGACTCCCTGCACAGCAGACAGGCAAGACGAAGAGGCCGACTACTGAATTCACCTCCAGGTGGGTGAATCGCGCGAGCGGGGGAGGAGGGAGAGGAGAAGTGCGAAGACGGAGCCGCCCGGGCGCAGGACGCAGACCTAGCTCAGTGCTCAGAGCTCTCTGCTCTCGAACTGCCGAAGCTGCGGGAGAGGGAAGGACTCGGACTGCTAGGGCTCTGCTTACAGCCCACAGGGCTGAGGGGGCAGCATATAGCACGGCTGAACCCAACGCTCGCTCACGGCAGACCTCGGAGCGAAGACTGAGGGAGGAAGGCTGAAATCGTTGGTTTGAGCCCTCACTGCCGAGCAGAAAACGGAAGCCTTAGGCACGGAGACTAGCCACTCCTCCCTACCCTCCCAGAGCTCGCCCCGCCCCCACCTGCCCGGTGCTAGAAGCGATAAAGTAGCAGTGTCAGATCAAAGGACAGAATATTTGCTGCTCTGAGAACTGTGGACCGCAGACACAGATTCGCAGCTCAACTAGTTCCGGCAAAGGGGAGAGAGCTGTGGGAGCAGGACTGGCGGTGGTGGTGGTCGCCACCATTGCTCTGGGCCACCTCTCACAACTCACCCCGCCCCTGGCCCCACCTATCTGGGCAGATCCCTGCAGGAGTAAACAGAACTGAAACATTCGGGCTCTGAATCTGGTGCAGAAAGAGCTTTGGAACTTCAAAAGCTCTTCGCATACCTATCAACCTGTTGCAGAAGCCACTCCTGTAGATGTCTAGGAAGAGAAATAGTAAATCAGTGATTCCCATGAATAACCAAGGCAACAAGATAGCTCAGAAAGAAAGTGAAAAGTCTCCAGAAAAGGAACTTAGAGATATGGAAATATGTGATTTAAATGACAGATAATTCAAGATTGCAATTCTGACAAAACTGAACGAGATGCAAGAAAACACAGAAAGGCAGTTTAATGAACTCAGAAACACAATCAAAGAACACCATGAGCATTTTACAAAAGACATTAAAATCTTGAAAAAGAACCAAATAGAATTTCTGGAGATTAAGAACTCAATAGAAGAAATTAACAATAAAATATCCAGCTTAGGTAGTAGAGTTGACCAGATGGAGGAAAGAATCAGTGACATCGAAGATAGGAACCTGGAATTTACACAGATGGAAGAAGAGAGAGACTTGAGACTTAAAAGAAATGAAAGAACTCTACAAGAACTTTCTGACTCCATCAGAAAGAGCAATATAAGAATAATGGGCATACCAGAAGGAGAAGAAAGCGAGAAGGGAACAGAGAATATATTCAAGCAAATCGTCGATGAGAATTTCCCAAACTTGTGGAAAGAACTGGATCCTCGAATCCAAGAAGCAAATAGAACACCTAATTACCTCAATCCCAACAGGCCTTCACCAAGGCACATTGTATTGAAGCTGTCTAAAATCAATGACAAAGAAAGAATCCTCAAGGCAGCCAGGGAAAAGAAGACGGTAACTTACAAAGGAAAGCCCATTAGATTATCATCAGATTTTTCAGCAGAATCTCTACAAGCTAAGAGGGAATGGAACCAAATATTCAAACTATTGAAAGAGAGAAATTATGAGCCAAGAATAATATATCCAGCAAAGATCTCCTTTAGATATGAAGGAGGAATAAAGACCTTTCCAGACATCCAAATGCTGAGGGAATTTTCTAATACACAACCTGCACTACAAGAAATACTAAAGGAGGCTATTAGACCACCATCAACAGGGACAACTTGTGGCAACCAAAACATAAAAAGGGGGAGCGTAAAGGCCTGAACTGGAATATGGGAATAGAGAAAGTAAGCGTGCTGAAGAAACTGGAATACTCTAAATATCAAACTTTCTTTTACATAAACTTAAGGGTAACCACTCAGAAAACATCCAGAACTGAAATATATACTGTAATAAAAGAAGAAACAGAGGGAAACATCATAGAATACCACCACACAGAAATAATAGACAACAACAAAAAGGCAAAGAAACAATGGAGACACAGCCTTACCAGAAAACTAAAGATAGAATGACAGGAAATCCTCACATATCAATAATCACCCTAAATGTAAATGGACTGAACTCACCAATAAAGAGACACAGAGTAGCAGATTGGATCAAAAAACTAAACCCAACCACATGCTGTCTACAAGAGACACATCTCAGCTACAAGAACAAGCATAGACTCAAAGTGAAAGGGTGGAAATTGGCACTCCAAGCAAATGGTACCCAGAGAAAATCAGGTGTAGCCATAATGATATCAGATGAAACAGACTTCAGGGTGAAAAAGATAACAAGAGACAAAGATGGACATTTCATAATGGTAAAGGGGACTATACAACAAGAAGACATGACAGTCATCAATATTTATGCCCCCAATCAGGGAGCACCGAAATATACCAAGCAACTACTAACAGAACTAAAGGGAGAAATTGACCAAAACACAATTATACTCGGGGACTTAAATACATCATTGACAGCTATGGATAGATCATCCAAACAGAAGATAAATAACGAAATAGCAGCCCTAAATGACACATTAGATGAAATGGATATAATTGACATATATAGAGCACTTCATCCTAAAACATCAGACTATACATTCTTTTCTAGTGTACATGGAACATTCTCAAGGATAGACCATATATTAGGGCATAAAATCAGCCTCAGCAAATTTAAGAAGATTGAAATCATACCAAGCATATTCTCTGATCACAATGCTTTGAAACTGGATATCAACTGCAAAAAAGAAAGCAGGAAAAAACACAAATACATGGAGATTAAACAACATACTTTTAAAGAACGACTGGGTCAAAGAAGAAATTAAAGGAGAGATCAAAAGATACATAGAAACAAATGACAATGAAAATACATCCTACCAAAATTTTGGGGATGCCACGAAAGCAGTTTTAAGAGGGAAATTTATATTATTACAGGCCTATCTCAAGAAACAAGAAAAATCCCAAATAAATAACCTCATGTTACACCTTAAAGAACTAGAAAAAGAAGAACAAGCGAAACCCAAGGTCAGCAGAAGAAAGGAGATAACAAAAATCAGAGCAGAACTAAATGAAATAGAGAACAAAAAGACAATAGAAAAAATTAATGTAAAGATTAACAAAATTGACAAACCCTTGGCTAGACTCACTAAGATAAAAAGAGAGAAGACACTAATTCACAAAATCAGAAATGAAAAAGGGGAAGTTATCACGGACACCACAGAAATACAAAGGATTATACAAGAATACTATGAAGGACTATATGCCACCAAATTCAACAACTTAGAAGAAATGGACAAGTTCTTAGAAACATATAGCCTTCCAAGGCTGAATCATGAAGAACTGGAAAATCTAAACAGGCCGAAATTGAATCAGTCATCAAAAACCTTCCCACAGTGAAAAGTCCTGGACCAGATGGCTTCACTAGTGAATTCTACCAGACCTTCAAAGAGGATCTAATACCAATCCTGCTCAAACTCTTCCAAAAAATTGAAGAAGAGTCAGTACTCCCTAACTCATTTTATGAGGCCAACATTATCCTGATACCAAAACCTGGTAAGGACAACACTAAAAAACAAAACTACAGACCAATATCTCTGATGAATACAGATGCTAAAATCCTAAACAAAATTCTAGCAAATCGAATACAACAATGCATTAAAAAGATTATTCATCACGACCAAGTGGGGTTCATCCCTGGGGCACAAGGATGGGTCAACATTCGCAAATCCATCAATGTTATACATCACATAAACAAAATAAAGGACAAAAATCATATGATTCTATCAATTGATGCAGAACAAGCATTTGATAAGATACAACATCCATTTATGATTAAAACACTTGATAAAATTGGTATAGAAGGAAAATACCTGAACATAATAAAGGCCATATACGACAAGCCCTCAGCTAATCTCATAATTAATGGTGAAAAGCTGAAGCCCTTTGCTCTACGTTCAGGAACACGACAAAGTTGTCCCCTATCACCTCTGCTGTTCAACATAGTGTTGGAAGTCCTTGCCAGAGCAATCAGGCAAGAGAAAGAAATAAAAGGCATCCAAATTGGGATTGAAGAAGTTAAATTGTCACTCTTTGCAGATGACATGATGCTATATATAGAAAACCCTAAAGACTCCACCAAAAAGCTATTAGAAACAATCAATGAATACAGTCAAGTTGCTGGCTACAAAATCAACGTACAAAAGTCCATTGCTTTCCTATATACCAACAATGAAATCTCAGAAAAAGAAATAGAAAAAACAATTCCCTTTGCAATAGCAGCAAAAAGAATAAAATACCTAGGAATAAACTTAACCAAGGATGTGAAGGACCTATATGCTGAAAACTATAAGACATTTTTGAAAGAAATTGAAGAAGACACAAAGAAATGGAAAGATATTCCGTGCTCATGGATTGGAAGAATCAACATAGTTAAAATGGCCATATTACCCAAAGCCATATACAGATTTAATGCAATCCCCATCAAAATCCCAATGGCATTTTTTAAAGAAATAGAACAAAAAATCATCCGATTTGTTTGGAATCACAAAAGACCCCGAATAGCCAAAGCAATACTAAAAAAAAAAGAACAATACTGGAGATATCACACTCCCTGATTTTTGCTTGTACTACAGGGCTACAATAATCAAAACAGCTTGGTATTGGCGGAAAAACAGACACATAGACCAATGGAATGGAATTGAGAACCCAGAAATAAAACCACATAAATGTGGACAGAATTTTTGACAATGGAGGAAAGACAACCTCTTCAATAAATGGTGCTGGCAGAATTTGATAGCCACGTGCAAAAGAATGAAACTGGACTGCTATCTGTCACCATGTACCAAAATTAATTCAAAATAGATCAAAGACTTAAGCATTGAAGAAAACATAGGTACTAAACTTCACTCCAAAGGCAATGGAAGTAAAAACTAAAATAAACGAATGGGATTATATGAAACTGAAAAGCTTCTGCACGCAAAAGAAACTATTGACAAAATAATGAGGCAACCAACTGAATGGGAGAAGATTTTTGCAAACAGTGCCTCTGATAAGGGTCTAATATCCAAAATATACAAGGAACTCATGAAACTCAACAACAAAAAAACAAACAACCCAATTGAAAAATGGACAGAGGACCTGAAGAGACATTTCTCCAAAGAGGATATACAAACAGCAAATAGACATATGAAAAAATGCTCAACATCGCTAATCATCAGAGAAATGCAAATGAAAACCACAATGAGATATCACCTCACCCCAGTCAGATTGGCTTTCATCAACAAGACAAATAGTAACAAGTGTTGGAGAGGCTGTGGAGAAAAAGTAACTCTCATACACTGTCGGTGGGAATGCAGACTGGTGCAACCGCTATGGAAGGCAGTGTGGAGGTTCCTCAAGAAATTATGAATAGAATTACCATATGACCCAGCAACCTCTCTCCTGGGTATCTACCAAAAAAATCTGAAAACATTTCTCTATAAAGACACGTGTACTCCAATGTTCATTGCAGCTTTGTTTACGGTGGCCAAGACATGGAAACAACCAAAATGTCCTTCGATAGATGAATGGATAAAGAAGTTGTGGTATATATACACAATGGAATACTATTCGGTGTTAAGGAAAGATGATATAGGAGCATTTGTGACAACATGGATGGATCTTGAGAGTATAACGCTGAGTGAAATAAGTCAGACAGAAAAAGCAGAGAACCCTATGATTTCACTGATATGTGGTATATAAACCAAAAACAACAAAGGAACAAGACAAACAAATGAGAAAGAAAAACTCATAGACACAGACAATAGTTTAGTGGTTACCAGGGGGTGAGGGGGGTGGGGGTGGGTGATGAGGGTAAGGGGGATCAAAGATATGGTGATGGAAGGAGAACTGACTCTGGGTGGTGAACACACAATGGGATTTATAGATGATGTAATACAGAATGGTACACCTGAAATCTATGTAAATTTACTAACAATTGTCACCCCAATAAATTTAATTTAAAAATATGTATATATATATACACCATCCATTTGTGGTTACAACACTCAATGAAATGAGTACAGAAGGAAAGTACCTCAACATTATAAAGGCCATATATGACAAAGCCTCAGCTAGTATACTAAATAGTGAAAAACTGAAAGCTTTTTCTGTAAGATCAGGAACAAGACTAGGATGCCCACTCTTACTACTGTCATTCATCATAGTACTGGATGTCCTAGCCAGAGCAAGCAGTCAAAAACAAAAAAAAGAGAAAGGAATCCAAGTTAGGAATAAAGAAGTGAAATTGTCACTTTTTACAGTTGACATGATTCTTTATGTAGAAAACCCTAAAGACTCCCATAAAAACTACTAGAAACAATAAACAAATACAGTAAAGTTGCAGCATGGAAAATTGATATAAAAAATCCACTGCATCCCTATATATAACAATGAAATTTGAGGGGAAAAATGAAGTAAATAATTCCCTTTGCTATTGCAACTAAAAGAATAAAATACCTAAGAATAAACTTAACAAAGGATGTGAAGGACCTATATCTAAAAATTACAAGACAATATTAAAATAAATTGAAGAAGACACAAAGAAAGGAAGACATTCAGTGCTCATCGATTGGAAAAATAAACATATTTAAAATGGCCATATTATCCAAAGCAATAAACAGATTTCATGAAATCTCCATGAAAATCCCAATGACATTTTTTAAAAAAGAAATAGAACAAAAAACTGTCAGATTAGTATGGAACCAAAAAAGACCCCAAATAGCCAAGGTGATGCTAAGAAAAAAGAACAAAGCTAGAGGTATCACACTCCCTGACTTCAAATTATACTACAAATTGACAATAATCAAAACAAGATGGTATTGGCAGAAAAACACACACAGCACAATGGAACAGAATCAAGAGCCCAGAAAGCCACATTTATATGGGCAGATAATTTTTTTACAAAAATATACAATAGAGAAAAGAAAGCCTCTTCACTACATGGGGTTGGGAAAATTGGAAAACTACATGCAGACTGTGGTCTATAACTAGACCACTATGTGTCACCACACACACACACACAAATGAACTCAAAATGGATCAAAGACCTAAATATAAGACCTGAAGTAATAAAAAACATACACACCAAACTTATGGTTTTACAGAGGATTATATGAATTCAATGTTAAAATTGAAGAAAGTGAAAGCAAAAAGAAATAAATGGGACTATATCAAAGTAAAAAGCTTATGCACAGAAAAATAAACAATTAGCGAAACAAAAAGGCACCCAACCAAATGGGAGAAGATATTTGCAAACAACAGGTTTGATAAGGGTTTAATATCTAAAATATATACAGAAATCATACAACTCAGAGAAGGATCTGAGATGGTGCAGTAGAGACTCCACTTAGCACCGAAACTGTGCTTACCTCCTTCAGTAACCACATTAAAATTACAACTAAATTATAGAACAATATACCTGGGGAACCATCTGAATTCTACCTAAACAGAGAGCTCCCATAAGGTTGTCATCTGATTTCACAACAGAAACTTTGCAGGTGAGATGGGATTGGCATGAAATATTAAAAGTGATGAAAAACAAGGACCTACAACCATGAGTACTTTATCCAGCAAAGCTATCATTTAGAATTGAAGGACAGATAAATCTTAGATAAGAAAAAGCTGAATGAGTTCACCACCGCCAAACCAGTACTACAGGAAATGTTATACGGACTTCTTTATGGAGAACATAAAGGTGAATAATAAAATGGCAATAACTATCAATAATCACTTTAAATGTAAATGGAGTAAATGCTCCAATGAAAAAAGACATAGGGTAGGGGTGCCCAGTTAACTCAGTTCATTAGAGTGTGGTGCTAATAACACCAAGGTTGCTGGTTCAAACCCTGCATGGGCCACAGTGAGCTGTGCCCTTTTTAAAAGTAAAAAAATAAAAAAAGACATAGGATCACTGAATGGAAAGAAAACAAAACCCATATTTATGCCATCTACAAGAGACCTACTTCAGATAGAAAGACATACATCGATGGAAATGAAAGAAAAGCTAGAATAGTAATACTTATAGACAAAATATACTTTAAAACAGGTATGATAAGAGAAAAGAGGGACATTACATAATGATAAAGGGATCAATCCAACAAGAGGATATATACATATATTTACAAGAAGCACAGTACAGTATTAGGAATAGAGAGAGTGGAAATGTAATGGCTTTGTGCGATGTCAGAGGGGTAGTGGATGGGGGGAGGGGGGTTGTCACCGTGTGAGGGATATAAATGATAAATGTCTAACTATTACATTGTTTTGTGCAACTGAAACTAATTTTAAAAAGTGTTATTATACACCTAACATATGAGCACCTAAATATATAAAACAAACACTGGTTGACTTAAAGGGAAAGAGTGACGGTAATACAATCATGGTAGTGGGCTTTAACACCCCATTGACACCAATGGATAGATTTACCAGACAGAAAATCAAAAGGAAACAGTGGCCCTAAATGACATGCTAGACCCAGTGTATGTAATTGATATTTTTAGAGCATTTTACCCCAAAGCAGCAGAATATACATTCTTTTTAAGTGCACATGGAATATTGGACAAGAGAGAACACATGTTAGATCACAAAACAAGTCTCAATAAATTTAAGAAGATTGAAATCACATCAAGCCTCTGCTCTGACCACAGTGGTATAAAACTAGAAATCAATTGCAAGACAAAAACTGGAAAACAGGGGCAGACGGGCAGCTCAGTTGGTTAGAGGACGAGCTCTAGGTATCACGGTGCCAGTTCAATTCCCACATGGGTCAACGAATTGCACCCTCCACAACTAGAATGAAGTCAATGAGTTGCCGCTCAGCTCCCGGGTGGCCAAATAACTCAGCTGTTTGGAGCACTGGCTCTCAACCACAAGGTTGCCACTTCAACTCCTTGACTCCCACAAAGGATTATGGGCTCTGTCCCCCGCAACTAAGATTGAACACGGCACCTTGTTGGTTGGAACGTGTCCTCTCAACCATAAGGTTGCCAGTTGGACTCCCACAAGGGACGGTGGGCTGCGCTCCCTGCAACTAACAACAGCAACTGGACCTGGAACTGACCTGCACCCTCTACAACTAAGATAGAAAGGACAACAACTTGACTTGGAAAAGTCCCAGAAGTACACACTGCTTCCCCAATAGAGTCCTGTTCCCCTTCCTCAAAAAAAACAACAACACTGAAAACATACAAACATATGGAAGCTAAATAACATTCTAGTAAATAATGAATAGGTCAACAATGAGATCAAGGAGGAAATCAAAAGATATTTTGAGACGAATAAAAATGAAAACACAATGACCCCAAATTTATAGGACACAGCAAAAGCAGTCCTAAGAGAAAAATTCATATCAATACAGGCCTACCTCAAAAAAATAAAAATATCAAGAAAACAATCTAATATTACACCTAAAGGAACTAGAAGATGAACATCAAACAAAGCTCAAAGTGAGTAGAAGGAAGGAAATAATAAATAACAGAGCGGAAAAAATGAAATAGAGTCCAAAACAACAATACAAAACATCAATGAAACCAAGAGCTGGTTCTTTGAAAAAATAAACAAAATTGATAAACCTGTAAGCAGATCATCAAGAATAAAAGAGGGAGGACCAAATGAATAAAATCAGAAATGAAAAAGAAGTGACAACTAACACCACAGCAACACAAAGGATTATGAGAAAATATAATGAACAATTATATGCCAACAATTTTGAGAATCCAAAAGAAATGGATAAATTCCTGGAAATATACAGTTTTCCAAGACTGAATCAAGAAGAAAGAGAAAATCTGAACTAACCAATAACTACTTGCGCCATTTGTCGTGCGGGGCGTCCGGCGGGGTTTCTGCTCCCGCTCCCCATATAAGAACGCAGGACACGGTGAGGCCAAAAAGGAACACCCACGGAGCCATAACATAAGTAGGGGAGTCATATCACTATATTCTCGCCGGCGGCATTCGCCTCTGCAATCCGCTCTTGCTAGCCCCCAATCCTTTTCTGGTAGCGTAGCCACGGCAGTTATATTAGTGGCCAATGGCTTACGGGTTACAGCTGATGGCCAACTAGCCACAGCTGATGGCCATCAGATCACAGTTGATGGCCATTTACTACCCGAGCCAGCACCTTTCTATGTGAGGCCGAGAGCCTGGAAACTGCTTTTTGGGGCTTTGTCCCCACAGTAGTAATAAAATAAAATCAGTAATAAAAAAATTCCTAACAAAAAAGTTGTGGGCCAGATGGCTTCACAGGTGACTTTTACCAAGCAGTCAAATGCCTGTCTTTGTCAAATACCTATTCAAAAAAATTCACGAAAAAGAAAAGCTTCCAAGTTTATTTTTATGAAGCCACCATTACCCTGATTTCAAAACCAGACAGACATTACACACACAAAAAAAAAAACTGTAGGCTGATATCCCTGATGAACCTTGATGCAAAAATCCTCAACAAAGTATCAGCAGAGCGAACTCGGCAATACATGATGAAGTGTGAATTATTCCTGGGATGCAAGTTTGGTTCAATATCCACAAATTAATTAAAATTATACACCACAGAAGCAAAATGAAAGATAAAAACCATATTGATAGAGGCAGAAGAAGCTTTTGACAGAATTCAGCATTGATTTATGATTAAAACTCTTAGCAAAGTTGGAATAGAGGGAACATATGTCAACATAATAAAAGCATCGTATGACAAACCTACAACTAACATCATTCTCAACAGGGAAAAGCTAAAAGCATTCTCCTTGAGATCAGGAATAAAACAAGGATGCCCAGTGTCACCACTTTTATTCAACATAGTATTGTAACTCCTAGCCACAGCAATCAGACAAGAAAATGAAATAAAAGACATCCAAATGGGAAAGGAAGAAATAAAACTGTCATTATTTGTAGGTGATATAATGCTATATAGAGAAAACCTGAACAATTCTACAAAAAAAAAAAAAACTATTAGAACTATTAGAACATGAATTCAGTAAAGTAGCAGGACACAAACTTAATATCCAGAAATTGGTTGCATTTTATTACACGAAGAATGAACTGTCAGATAGAGTAATTAAGTAATCACAATCCCCAGACATTAGTTTAGTCCCTTCTCTCACCTTATGCGTTCCACTTTTCATTATCTTTGGGCTAACCCTATTTGGACGTTGCCATTTTAACATTCTTGTCCAATTTATCTCTTCCAAAATCAAGTCTATTAAAGCTACAGACGACTACTGTGCAAGGCTTCCAGCCCCTCTCTGTGACTGACTCTGTAACCACTTTCTCCCCTTGGGTCAGAAATTAAGTTCCAGTTCAACGCCACTAACTTAGTTCAGTCCATAAACGTGAACTCTCAAATTTTTGGGACCCAGGCGTTCCACCATGCCCCATTCCTCAAGAGGAACCAAACTTAAACTTAGTAGTCTTCCTGTCTTTCACATAGAGGACAGGACCCCATCTCCCTTGAATCACAATGGAGGAACCCAGGGAAACACCTCAGGTGGCAAGGAAGCCAATCTCTTTCTTAAAAGATGTGGAGGCCTAGGAATAAGTTTAACCAAAGTGTTAAAAGACCTGTACTTGGAAAACTATCAGACACTGAAGAAATGAAAGTAGATACAAATAAATGGAAATGTGTACCATACTTATGAATAGGATGAATTATCATGATTAAAATTCCACACTACCCGTCAAATATATAATGATGGAAGGAGAACTGACTCTAGATGATGTATTACAGAATTGTACACATGAAACCTATGTAACTTTACTAACCATTGTCACCCCAATACACTTTAATTTGAAAAAATAACTGCTGCCATGAGCAAACAGTGGCCAATGTGAGTGGCCGGCAGCCAGTATGAGAGTCCGGCAGCCAGCCAGAGCTGCCGTGAGTGGCCGACTGACGACCGATGACCAACTGCCTCAGCCAGAGGGATTGCAAAGCTCATAACACCAGCACGGGCCAGGAATCTTTCCTACACAACTAGACTGAGAAACAACGGCTTGAACCTCAGGGGGTGGGGGGGAAACAGAAGAAGGGGGGAGAAACCCTAATTTTGGAACACCAAATTTTGGGATACATCCAAACATTTTATAGTCTCAAAATCTATTTTAAGTACATGAAGTGTTTCTGAAAAGTCATAGGAGGGAAGAGTGAAGTCATATGCACCCTATATTCATAATTCAGGTGCCCTAACCCAAGGTGTGGGGAATAAAAAGCAAAGCCTGGATTAGGATGTTTCTCTTCACTCCTCTTTTCAAAGCACTGGACATGTACTATTATGAGATTTCAGCAATTTTACTCTGAAGTTCTATAAAACCAAAAAACAAAATGCTTTTTCTCCTTCTACTTATTTACCCACTGTGAAAATAAACAAGATGTGTGGTCAGTGTCTTCACGCACAAACCATACTTCAGTACTCACTGCAATTTTATGATTCTGCATCGTTATCAAATTAATTAATTCTGTTATATTTTTGTTCTGGGTGTGGAGTTAGCACATAGGAAGTATCAGAGTCTGGGGCTGTGGCACCCTTTGTGTTCCTTCTTGGTCACGCCTAAATAATGAAATTGACACCAAGGATCAACACATAAAAAGTAGAGGCAAAGTAAAAGTACTTAGAAGGCCTCGTTTGAAAATAAAATCACCATCTTCGTTGAATGTCCTCCAAGAGTGAACTGTGTCCAAAGTAATCATCAGCCTCAGGGCTCTCACCACCATTAAGGCCTTTCTTCTTTCTTAAAGTCTGAAATACAATTGGAAAATTCACACATGATACTAACTTGCCATGAGTTTTTTTGTAAAATTTATTAAGAGAGTACAGACTGAATGGACTTATAGAAGAGCCACTGAAACAGTTTTAAATGATCGCAAACGTACTTTAATTCCTAAGTACGGTAAAGCTTAGATATCAGCAAAAGTTATGTTCCCGTAGCAAAGGAATATTGACTTCTTCCTTTCCAAACTTTCAAACAATACTAAATTTCTCAATGCTCAGACAATTATAACCCAATCTCATGAAACCCTGATCAACATATCCGATAGGGCCAATGAGCGTGAGAATTGAAAAAACATGTATCGAAATGATGCTTTGAGAGTTATGATGGGTAGTACCTTTATAAAGTGACTATTTCTGTAACCTCATCTATTGACATTTCTTTCTACATGAGTTTTTTATCCTCATCTCCAGAAAGAATCAGCACAATATTTTAGTGCTCAAAAATATCAGCACTAATAATTTCATTTTTTTTTTTTAACAATTTTATTGGGGAAGGGGAACAGGACTTTACTGGAGAATGGTGTGTACTTCCAGGACTTTTTTTTTTTTCTTTCCCAGTCAAGTTGTTGTCCTTTCAACTTGGTTGTGTAGGGTGCCGTTCAGCTTCAAGTTGTTGTCCTTTCAGTCTTAGTTGTGGAGGGTACAGCTCAGCTCCAGGTCCAGTTGCCGTTGCTAGTTTCACCATCCCTTGCAGGAGTCGAACCGGCAACCTTGTGGTTGAGAGGAAGCGCTCCAACCAACTAAGCCATCTGGGAGCTCAGCAGCAGCTCAGCTCAAGGTGCCGTGCTCAATCTTAGTAGCAGGGGGCGCTGCCCACCATCCCTTGCGGGACTCGAGTAATTGAACCGGCAACCTTGTGGTGGAGAGCCCATTGGCCCATGTGGGAATCAAACCAGCAGCCTTTGGAGTTAGAAGCATGGAGCTCTAACTGCCTGAGCCACCGGGCCGGCCCCAATAATTTCATTCTTAATTTGTTCCTTAAATACAATCATTTTCATACATAACTGTGAAGTATAAAACCTCAAATATTTATATATGACAGTAATGATTATTTCCTCTTCCCGGAGACAAAATAATTAAGAGGCTTTAGAGGCGGGTAAACGGGAAAGAACAAAGGAAAGCAGGCCTCAGGGCTAATAATTGACAAGTCATCTCCTGGGGTCTTCTGATGCCTCAGGTCTGCCTCAGTGTTGTCTGAAATCTCATTGTCGATAGCCATCTGCTAGGGAGTTGTAAAATCTTGGTTCCCCAGACATCCAGGATCCTGAGGATTAAAGAAGTTGCTCTTTTCAGGTTAGAGTGTTTGTTAATTAACGAGGTTGGGTAGCTTTGAAAAACAAAACACAGCTCTTCAGTTAATCAGTGGGAGGAGAAGCAAAGAGGAAAGAGCTGAATATTAGGAGGAATAAAATTTCAAACCAGCAAAGTTAAATTATATTATTGAGCTATCAAATATCACCCTTACACGTTGTTAGCTCTTTCTAAAGAGCTCCTTCACGGATTGATTTAATTCACTAAGTTTCTGCAGAATTTCCTTAATTGTCAAAATATCCCCTGGACTAAATTTAAAATAGTCGGTTTTCTAATTTTTTAATTAAAATCATCATGAAATAACTTTCCCAGTATTTTTCTTGTTGTTTTTTTTTTTTAATTTATTGGGGATGACAATTGTTAGTGAAATTACATAGATTTCAGGTGTACAGTTCTGTATTACATCATCTATAAATCCCATCGTGTGTTCACCACCCAGAGTCAGTTCTCCTTCCATCACCATATATTTGAACCCCCTTACCCTCATCTCCCTCCCCCACCCTCTGGTGACCACTAAACTATTTATGACTTTTTGTTTCTCATTTGTTTGTCTTGTTCTTTTGTTGTTTTTGGTTTATATCAGTGAAATTATAGGGTTCTCTGGTTTTTCTGTCTGACTTATTTCGCTTAGCATTATCCTCTCAAGATCCATCCATGTTGTCACAAATGCTCCTATATCATCTTTCCTTAACGCTGAATAGTATTCCATTGTGTATATATACCACAACTTCTTTATCCATTCATCTATCGAAGGACATTTTGGTTGTTTCCATGTCTTGGCCACCGTAAACAAAGCTGCAATGAATATTGGAGCACACGTGTCTTTATGTATAAATGATTTCAAATTCTTTGGGTAGATACCCAGGAGAGGGATTGCTGGGTCATATGGTAATTCTATTCGTAATTTTTTGAGGAACCTCCACACTGCCTTCCATAGCGGCTGCACCAGTCTGCATTCCCACCAACAGGGTATGAGGGTTCCTTTTTCTCCACAGCCTCTCCAACACTTGTTACTTGTTACTATTTGTCTTGTTGATGATAGCCATTCTGACTGAGGTGAGGTGATATCTCATTGTGGTTTTTATTTGCAATTCTCTGATAATTAGTGATGTTGAGCATTTTTTCACATGTCTATTTGCCATTTGTAAGAAATGTCTCTTCAGGCAGGTCCTCTGCCCATTTTTCAATTGGGTTGTTTGTTTTTTGTTGTTGAGTTCCATGAATTCCTTGTATATTTTGGATATTAGCCCCTTATCAGAAGCACTGTTTGCAAAAATTTTCTCCCATTAAGTTGGTTTCCTCTTTATTTTGCCTCTTTTGCTGTGCAGAAGCTTTTTGTTTATTTTAGCTTTTACTTCCATTGCCTTTGGAGTCAAATTCATAAAATGCTCTTTGAACCCAAGGTCCATAAGTTTATGTTTTCTTCTATGCAGTTTATTGTCAGATCTTTGATCCTTTTGGAATTAATTTTGGTACATCTTTTGCACGTGGCTATCCAAAGTTTTAATACTTCTGATGTGTCTTGGCTTAAAGTCAAATTACACTGGGTTCAACATCTTAAATAGCTTTGAAATCTGTTGATTTTCCACCCCAGCACATAGAGCTAATTTATTTAGGAAATGATTTTTCGATCAATGGACTAGCATTGGATAAGTTCAGTAATAAATGATTGTTTACATTGAAATCATTAATAAATTATTATTAACTGATTATTTAAACAAGGTATATTTTTAAGTAATTAATTATATTAGATCTTCGTATCCTTTAAAACATGATTTACAATAATTATGAATGCTCATTTTACATTTTTTCTTGAAATAAGCACACAATACATTAAAATTTGAAAAATTTATTTAGATTCTCTGAAGTTAAATTAGTTTAAAATTCCATTTTACTCAATATGACTTTCTTCATGCTTAGAGAATCCTAAGAAATCATTATTATCAATATGTTGGCTTCTGCAATTACTTGTTGGAACGTGCTGGGCCACACACAAGGCCTGAAATCCCCACCAGCATACTGTCACTGACCATGAGCATAGAGCAAACACTACACGTCAGTCTCGCGGCTCTGAGTCCTTTGGGTCTAACTATCTTGACTGGACTTTTATGTGGACTCAGCCATAAAAGGGTCCTGTTGTTTAGAACTAGGGGATGGAGACAGGTATCCTCCCTCATCCATGGATCAAGTCCAGCTTTCCAACACTCAGAACACTGGTGCACAATGAACTCTTATAACCTACGCAGCCCTAGACACAGAACACATACAGTAAGTACGTGCACATAAATTCTATTGGGAAGTTCATTTCTTCTAATCTGAAATCTCTAGATATTTCCTCCTCCTATTCATATTGAACAGGTTTTTAAATTACAGAAAAAAAGAACATGGCGTTTGTTTAGTAATTACACCAAAAATGTTCCACGACAGGAGGGGTTATGCCTATGTGTACAGGAGGAAGAATTGCACTCTGATCACTCTGCAAGTTGTCACTTCAGATGGGTTCCTGTCATTGGGAGGGAATTCAGAGGCCGCATGCTCTGGAGATAACCCACTTGTGTCTTCTCACTAGAACATGAAGGGTTGTTTTGAGGACCCAACTACCATGAAAAGACCTTTTCTGTCTTCCCTGACCTTGTCAAGCTTCATCTGTGGCCCCTTTTCTTTCCTCAAAGTAATGGTGGTATGTACACTCAGTTATGGTTATGAGGTTCCATTCTCAAAGAAATGTGACTAGCAAAAGTACTTTATGCTTGTACATGTGGTTGACAGCTTTTCAGTGGCAAACTGAAGTGTTCAATTGTACCAAAATAATTTCAAATTTCAGTGGTGCATACCATTTTGGCTGATTTATCCAGTTGCTTTTTTTAAATCATTACATTCTGAAACATAACAGTACTAAAGGGGTCTTTTCTCCTACTGAGTGAGATATAAAAGAAATTTTTTTTGTTTGTTTGGAATTACGCTCTGACTGCAAAAACGAAAGACCAAGCAGACCTTGAACTTCCTCAGGTCTAGGACTTCAGGAAGTCGGTCTTCCTGTATTTTGGGTGCCATCTGCCTATTGACTCAATAAATTCAGCTTGAGCTACTTTATTCGGATTTCTGTTCCTTGTAAACCAGAAAATCCTTCTGAAGAAAACTGTCATATCGTTTAGGTCACACATTAATAGTCTTATCTAAACTCAGCTAACAGCCCAAACAAGTCTGGCTGGTGCTCTACCACAACCCACACTTCAGAAAGGGACCTAAACCTCCATATAAGATAACAGGATTATTTCCTGTTTTGTGCCAAAGGCACTTGAAGTGACACCACCAACGACATTTAAAGTCATGTGTTCTAATTCTTTGCACTTGTAAAACATTAGAAACGTGATTTTTCAATCAAGAAAACACTCATAGAACTGTGGATATATGCGTCCCAGGGACATATCCACAGTTCTATGGACGCACGGCCGTCGTGCGGAGGGAGAAGAGGGTCTCTCCAGGACACGCGAAGCCTAGAAGCCAGACAGGTGACGTCTGCACACACTCACGGTCCCCAGTCCTCGCGTCTCGCAGAGTAGTGCAGGATTGTGAAATGACCTTGCCGGCAGAAACGGAAACCGACGACAGCCATGTTCCAATCATCCCTGTGACGGGGCGGGGGGGAGGGAGATCTGCTTTCCGCAACAGTCAAACTGTGGGGGTCAAAACGTGACACACGTCTACACGGACCGTCACGATCTTTTGCGAGTCAGGACAATTCACCTTTCAACATTCTGCCCCCCCCCCCATGTTTTGGGGATCGGTCACTTCTCCCCGAGCTCCTACGAGGGGGACGTTTCCACCACCGGCACTTCCCCATGACGTTTCTCTCTCTCTCTCTCTCTCTCTCTCTCTCTCTCTCTCTCTCTCTCTCTCTCTCTCTCTCTCTCTCTCTCTCTCTCTCTCTCTCTCTCTCTCCCTCCTCAATGATCCTGCACCCCAGTCGATCGGGTCGCAGGGCATCAGTCAGTCACAAGGTGGCAGTGTTGTCGCGCCTGTGCTCGGGCGTCTTCTAAGTCCGTGCCCGTTCGCCTCAAGACACAACCCCTTTCCAGTCTCCGTCTCCGGTCACCTCTTCAAAACAAATATTCTCATGTGAGGATCCGTTTGGGCGCGGAGAGGAGTGGGAGACAACGCTGAACACACTAGAGCGTCTGTGTGACTGCGCGCGTGTTTCTATAATGGTGGTAAAAACAGACAATCGGTCATTTTAACAGTTTATGAGCATAGAGTTCACTGAGGTAAAATCCGATCCCCGCCTTGTGTACCAAAAAGGAGGCACATTCTAAACCCAATTTGGAAGGGGCCAGCCTTGCAGGCGGTGGGATATCAACACCAACATTAACCACTTAGCGATTACTACCGTGTTTCCCCGAAACGAAATCTAACCGTACCATCAGCTCTTATGCGTCTTTTGGAGCAAAAATTAACATAAGACCTCGTCTTTTAATACAGTATAATATCGCACCGGGTTTTCTATAAGAGTGAGTCTTACCTTAAAATTTTTACTGCAAAATACTCATTCGAGCTGATTGTCCACCTAGGTCTCGTTTTGGGGAAGCATGGTAACTGAAAGTGGGTCACAGGCAGTGGTCACATCTTTGGCCTGTACTGTTTTGGACAGACGTCGACGTTTACCTGCAGGGAGACTCTCTATCGTCTTTTGGCATTGAAGACGATATACCCTCGGAATTTCAGAGTCATTTCTTTCCCCATACCTACCCCTCAGGGCAAGACCTGCTGCACCAGAGCCTAAGACCACAGAAATCCTCATTGTCACCTCGTCCGGAATACCACCTCTGTGCTGTAAATATGCATTATTCACCATCTCTCATCCACCGGTGTAAAGCAAGGATGTGTCCTCCGTCCATGTCACTTTTATCTGATCCCAGAGATTCCCCTACTTTTCTACCTGCAACCACCTTCAACTACCACCGATGGAACTCACGTCATCCTCCTCGCATCCAGCCCTCCGATTTCACGTACAAGGTGTGATCAGGCAATACGGTGAATGGGTAAATGTAAAGAAATTCTTACAGTGAAAGACACGTTGCCGTCACCTCCCCGCAAAATACTTCCACTAAGAAAGAAATTCTCATGGCCTGCGATGACTCAAACAGCCTGAATGGGGAGAAAATCAGCAACATCACATAGGCTTCTGTGTCAGTACCACGTTTGGCGACCGGTTTTAGCGAAACAGGTTTACGTTCTACATTTACTAAAATCAGAAATATTAACACCCACCTCTCAAATAAATATTCTATTTTGTTCATAATAAAAACAGGTTTGATTGGAGGGAAGGGGACACAGCCAACGACTCTCTGCAGGTTGACGGCACTTGG